>NC_056751.1:555319439-555654439 GCF_019279795.1 Protopterus annectens | reverse complement strand
GCGGTGTAGTTGCTTATTCTGTTTTGTTTACTTGCTTATTCTGTTTCTTGTAGCATATAGGTATTTTATATACGGACATACGTACTGTATGGGACTATTACATAACATATGGGACATAATTATGTCCTACTATCGCAGGACATTTCACATTTATCATGAATTTGGTATGGACACAACTGCCTAGAGGGGGACTGTCCCTCACAATGTGGGACAGGTGGTAACCCAAACCATTGGGCTAGGCTTGGCAATTGGCGGCGTGCTAAGATGATGCGTTTCGCTTCCACTTGGTATAACTAGTGACATTACAGTGGAATACAGGCACGGGGTTTTAAATATCTTTGTTTGAGGGACGGGGACTCAATATTCAGCTACGTGCCTTTGTGTTTACTTCTTATTGTGGTGTTCGCAATGATGTCTTGTATGCTTTGCATACATTTTAGTATCCACAGACACTGACAGGAGTGATTACTATTAGAGGCAGGCTGTACTAGTCAGCATTTTAGGTTGCGCGTATGCAGCCGACATGATCATGCCTCCGTGCAGCACTTGGACATGCCCCCTGCACTCGTACACGTTTCCTATGCACGTGGCCATTACGGCAGCATGCCTTCATTAATATGCATGTGGTGCTGCTGCGCCATCTCTACGTTGCACGGTCGGAGCAAGGCTAACGCCATCCTTGCGCCGAGCTTCATGAATCCCGGGGATAATTATTTGCATGTCATGATTTATTAACCAAGATTAAACATTTCAAAATAATACCTTGTCCTATTTTTGATCATAATGCCTTAACTTTCAACTTAACTATAAACACTTAAAACTTTTTTTTATAATTGTAGAAATGGCAAAACTGAAAGATATGAGAAACTGCTAAATAAGGAAATAGGTCTCTTCCTAAGTTTTAATGCAAGGGAATATATAAAAAATATACTATGGCATTCTCTTAAAACCTTTCTGTGGTGAGATCATTATTTGGTGTCAAAAGGGTTAAAGAATGGAATGGGAATTAACAGATCTGCAAAGTAAATCACATATTGCAAAGGTAGAAGCACAGGTGGGAAAAATATTTAAGGGCATAGTCAATGCACTAAATAAAATATATTATCAGCTTCTTTATCATAAGACAGCAATAGAAAGGATAAACATTAGCCTCTTCTCTTACTGCAATGGAATGCATAATTAATAAACATAAAGATATTTTGAAAAGATAAATAAAAAAAAAAAAACAATTTTATAGTGCCCTGAAGTGTCAAACATAGATGAGATTCTTCAATAATTCAGGAAATATTACAAAGTCCTCAGTCAAAGTAATGGGGTATATGAACTACATAGACCTGCAATAAAAGTTTTCATAATTGGGATTTATTAATAAAAATCTGTGTCGGCATAAACAGTTTGTTAAATCCAAAAGTATAAAATAACTGGAAAATAGCATAAAAGAAATATAAAGTAAATAAAGCACTGGGTAAGGATGATATTATTCCAGCATATATAAAACTAGTCTTCAAACCGTAATAAAAATTCTTTGTAAAGTGTTTCCTACTATTCTGATGTACAATCAGGTTCCACCTTCGTGGAAATATGTAATAATAACATCGGTTTTAAAAGAGAAAAAAAAAATCCACGTCATTCTGCTTATGGACCAATAGTACTTTTAAATGAAGACTACACAACTGTTGTTTCTATTTATTCAGAAATATTGAATATCTACTCAACAAATCTAATAAAATATGACCAAACAGGTTTCATATTATATAGACAGACTCGAGATAATATAGGAAGAGTTTAACACTAATAAACTATATTAATGAAAATAAAAAAGGAAATGGCAGTCATTATTGTAGATATTGAAACTGAGTATATTTATTTATGGAATCAGAAGAACATAAATTTCAGAAAGAATGTATACTACTAACAAGAATGTTATATTCTGTTAATACAGCTTATTATAAATTAGGCTAATATTTATCACAATCATTAGACCACAAAAGGGTCAAAACTAGAATGTTCACTGTCTCCAATACTGTTTGCTCTTATAATGGAATTTTTAGCAGTAATCATAACACAAAATATTAACATTTTCATATGTGAGACATATGAATCTAAATTGTGCCATTTGCTGATGACATAATACTACTCATCCCTTAACATTACAGACATTAAAATTTCAGTGGAGCATTTATTTGGTTTTAAAAATATATATCCAGTCTGACAGTTAATGAAAATTAAAGTAAACCTGCTACCCCCTAACCCTGTACCATACCTTAGAAAAGCCCTTTCTGTAACATTATGACAACACAAGACATTCACACACACACACACACACACACACACACACACACACACACACACACACACACACACACACACACACTAAATATATTCTGTTACTTAGCCCTTTCTCTAACTCCAACCTCAATACATTTACACAAAGATTTTCCCCCAGTGCCAAAAACTTTGGTATATCTGAAAATCTTGACATTAGTTTGTCAAACATACATTGACCTTAAATGAAGATATTGAATGTTTCTTCATGACATATCTTCAAATTTCAAGGAAAGGAACACTGCAGCACATTTCAGCTTCATTCATTTCATTGACAGATTGATTTGACAAACTATATGACATAAAAACTTTAACACTAAGCTTCCTGATATACCTAATTTTAATTGGGAACAAAGGAAACAAAATATTTGGAGTAATACTAAAGTCTAACTCTGACAACATAAGACACATGAATTATAATAAAGGCATATAAATTATTAATAGTCTAATAAATAAACTGAATACTATTTCACTTTTGAAGACAGATAACTTTAAATATCGATACTGTAATGTAAACCATGGTTCTATCTGTTAAAAAAAGAACAAATTAAAAAAAAATAAATAAAATGTTTCTAATTGTTATAGCTTTCTAGGAAAACAGGATTAGCACACATTCACCATATAACATCTTACAGTAAAGAAGGAATAACATTTCATGACATTGAAACTTTTTCACACCCAGTAACTTTTATCTATTGATTACATACTTCTTATAGGGATAATTAGAATGATTTGCAATATACACGGCTTGATGAAAAAAATAAGGTTAATAAGTCACAGCTGAAATAAACAATAAAATGTAGATATTTTAAACAACTACTTACAATATAATTTATACAACTATGCTTACTCAAATTGTATAAATGATATTTTTAAAAACTTTAGAAATGTTTTGTAATGCATGTATGCAATTCCAAAAAGTGTGTATGGAGAAATTTGGCACACAGCAAAGCCATGGTTTCTTATTATGTTACTGTAGTACAACAAAGTGAAAAGAAAGATTTTCCCAGCAAGGAACAGTGACATAGACAGGAAACAGTACAATAATAAGTAGAAAATGTGTTTGACATCTGCTGCTAGGAAGACAATAGGTAAATCTAAATTCACTAACTTAGGGAAATGTTGAATTTGGGCACTTTGTAATATGTTTCTAATTTCTGACCATAATTTTCTAAGGGAGTCCAGGCGGGCTTCTTGTGTGCATTTCATTTGTCATGGGAACCTTTTATACAGAAATGGCAAATATTAGCTTCCTATTTTTTTATCATTTTTATTGAATCATCTTTATTGAATTATCAATTATCACACAGGTAATCATACATTTATATAAATGAAAACAAACCATATTGACATATTCTCAGTTACAAACATTATACATCACATTTAATTTTCTGTACAGTCACTGTCAACCCATCATTGCATAACTCACTCAATTTCTGCTTCCCTTAAACCTCATCCTCCTACAAAACATTATTCTGCATGAATGACACCTCTTTCAGTTCTTTTATCCCTGTTGCTATATCCACTACTTCAAATATGGTTGTTTGAGACTATGACTTCTATTTTCTAGTAATTGCTTTTTTTGGCAGCTACCACAATTAAATTTAGCAAGGCCTTGCCATGTCTCCTATTTTTTTATCAGTTTTGATCCCACAATTTGAGGTTTGCCTTGGGTCCCTGAACATCTATCTATAAATGCCTGCCTTGTCCCTTCTACAAGAAATAGGAAATATGCTGCCTTGGATATTTACAGCAGTAGGTCATCAAGTGGGTTGCGGTGAGTCATCTTCAGTCCATTTTATAACAAGAGTTCAGTCAGCCTGCTGCAGGTGCAAGCAGACATCATATCCTTTTGGGGAGAAAATCCCACTGATTGTGAGTTCAAACCTATAGCCAGCATTAAGCACCACCAAAGCCAGTGGCTGTGATGGGCCTCTAGATGTCATGTGACTGTGTGGGTCCCAACTGCAGCATGTTGTTAAAAAAATTCCATGCATACCATTCAGAAGCCACATTCTTGCATTTCATTGCTGTCTGTTTACTCTATTCCAGGTGTTGGGGGGGGGTCCCTCCTTGTCTTCATGATCTCACAGCAGCTTTCTGTTGTTATAGTGCCTTTTTTTATATTTCAGTTAATTAAACTGCAGCAGTATGAACAGTGTTTGCACTTGCTCAGTTTTCTAAGCTTGTGATATATGCAACTTCAGGTTAGGCCCACATGTTTGAAGAATGCACCCAACTGGACAGCTACTCGTGATATTGGAAACAAATGTATTTTCTCATAAAATGAAAGAATCAGTGCATTATGTCAATAACTAGCTACTTATATTTTTAGAAGTGCCTTTTACAAATACCTTAATCATTCTTTTTTGTCAAAATAAATACATATGGCCACCGAAAAAAAGTGATATATCATTAACATAACAGATATGCAGATTCTTTTAAGAGGAATTAAAACAGGAGTAATATCATTCCATTAGAGCACATGTAATTAATTGCATAAACCTCTGTCACCATAGGCAGTGATGTGTCCAAAGAAATACACAGTAATATTCCCTATATAAAAACAAGCAAAATATGTTACAGACATGTCAAATGGCAGTTGTTGATTTGAGTATGAATTAAAATGTTAGTTATTTGGCAAAAAAGATCATTAAGAGTAAACTCAGGGAGGGTGAAGACAGTTAACGATACATCAGGTACCCAGGAAAAGAGGACAGGGGACAAGACAGGTATATACAGTGCCAGAGGGAGTTCTAATGAAAGACAGACATGGTAGATATGATCAATGCACCCAAAAGCTGTAAGGGAATCAATAACACTGGCTGTTTGCAAAACAATATTATGTACTATATACAGTGTTAAAATATTAGACTTTTTATGAATAACTACCTTAAAGTTGCATTGTTAAACTTTAAGACAAAAAATGTAAGAAGGAAAAAATACAGCTAGTACCATAGATACACAGAATGCACTGCAGGTTTGAGTTAATGGTTCTGTTTTTTAGGAAAATAAATGCTCAGTAAAACAGTAATGTGTAACTGGTACAGTATGCCTGTATAAAAATGAGTCATAAAAGAGAGTCATGATCTGGAGATAAATTTAAAATGCATAGGAAAATGTGTCAGAACAAACCAGTGATTTACAGATTTGTTTGAAGCAGGGACTATCTGAGAAAACTAAGAGCTCCAAGCAAGTCTAACTGCCTAGGGTGAACACAGTAGTACACAAAGCAAAAACATACCATAACTATATAAAGAGGCCAACAAAGAGAAAACTGTTAAATACAAACACTGTCCATAGTAGTCTGCATACAGAATAGAAAATCAAGTGCTCAAGGTTACAATTCTGAATTGCTTGAGTTACATGTTTTTATCCCACTGTTAGTTTAATAAATTAAGGTCCAAGATAAAGTATCCGTATCTCAGCAGATTTCTTCTTCATTCTGTATTTTCCCCATCCTATGTGTGCACATTACTAACACAATGTATTTGTTCTCCACTCTCCTCGACTCATTCTTCTGTTGTCTTTCTATTCCCTCCACTGTAAGCCATTTTTATCTCATCACATAATAATTTTCAGTCCTCATTCTCCCTATTTTATGTATGCCCATTCATCACCTTCTTTACTCAGCTACTTCCCATCCTCTTTCATATTGTATATATCAAAATATATCAGCCTGCTTTCACATACTTAAAGCAAGTACTGCATATCCTGAAACAATCTTATTCATGTTTATTAATGGGTGTGTATATTTCCTGGAAATATGTAATATATTCTTGCTTCTATGTATTTTACATAATGTCTATTCATGTGTCTTAATTATTCTTCCAGGGCTGAACCTGAAAATGGTCCCTTTAGACCATGCTATCCCAGATAACAAATAAAAGTAGGATTTCACAATTTACACAACTGTTTGCAATGCAGTTTACTACAAAATGGGTTGCAATAATGCATGACTTTAACCCATGCTGATTACAGAGAGTAATGCCTTCATATGTACTCTAATCCCCCAGCTGGTGAGAAATTAACACCCCTATATTGATCACTGTCTATAATGTCTTAGTATATAATCTAATCCACTAACTAA
Organism: Protopterus annectens; assembly: GCF_019279795.1. NCBI lineage: Eukaryota > Metazoa > Chordata > Ceratodontiformes > Protopteridae > Protopterus > Protopterus annectens. Next base: position 555,648,024 of record NC_056751.1, on the reverse strand, counting down.
TGAGACACTGGCTTATGCAGCTAGAAATGTCCTCTGTGGGGATCATTTTATGGTTTTCAGGTATTGGATTCAGAATAGTAGGCATAGTAGATAATAGTATCACACTCCATCTTATACAATATATGGTCATAAATACCCATTGCTTTTATAAACATTCCTGAGTGCTCTGAACATAGCTGTTTCTACCATCATGGCACATGCAAAGTATTCATTTAAGGTAATTGAATAGCCGATACATACATTTTAAGAGTGTATTCTGAAAAATAACTGCAAACCTAGGAATATAGCTTGGCACTTTAACAAAACATTATAGTTAGTCCTGTTATATATTTGTATGGATTACCAGTATCTGTTCCTTGGTATTTAGTTTGATGCCATTTTGTATGAAAGTTTAGTCACTGTTCACCTAACGTTTTCTATCAATGGTATTTTGCATTCTGAAATATTCTCTCCTTATGGAATCAGACTGTTGTCTATTTTGGTGGTGCATAATACTGAAGGAGAATGTCTAAGTATGACCTAGGAATGTGCTGACATGACCTGCAGGTAGCACTAGAACACACTACAGAGCTCGCTTATGTGCCAGGTCTGTTAGACAGGTAAACCACAATTAAATGAAATCACTTGGAGGGTTGGGCAGCTGAACATTAGCTTTGAAGTAAAGCTCTGAAACAAACAATCAAAGGTTAATTTAGTGGAAAGCACAGCCTGAGTCACAGGTGGCATGTGAATATAGCAATTGTACAAAAAGAAACAACCCCTAAAAACAAATTTCCAAATTCTGTTACTGTTTTATGCATAGTACTAGTATGGGCTTGTGCCTGCTGCCTACATATACTAGGTCTGCACTGGCATAGCTGCTAATGCTGTAATTTATTTACTGTTTAGTAACTGGGTAGGTGGGATGGTCCAAAAACCCTTTTCAGCCATGACTCGAATGTACAGAAGCAAAAGCAAATTATATCAGATGTTTTTTTTAATGGGTCTTGGGCCAAACATACGCGTGTTGCAGATCCTTACGTTTGTTATAGAATCTTATGTACTAAGAAATGTTGCAGAGATAACAGTAAAATGAGAGATGTTTACAATATTTACACTATATCAAGTCAATTTTGAATTTTAACATTTCATGAAACAAGCAGGATGCTATTTAAGAAGTAGGGAAAGACGGTCATGCTGGAAGTAGCATGCTATTGGAGTTCAACATTTCAGTTACTGTCTTGCTGGAGGTATTATGCTGTTTGATTGTAAATGGTGAAATTTAACCATTGTTTGTAAAGCACTTACTCTCAGTTTCTTTATGCAAGTGTTTGAAGAAGGCCTTCTGAACTCAGTGAAAGATTCCAAGACCCTTATTTCAGGTGGGAGTCTGTTCCATAATGTCAGGCTTTGTCAGAACAGGGCATGTTCTCCAGTAGCTGTTTTATCTGAAGGTTTGCTTAATGAGGTAGCTTTCTCCTGGATACTTCTTGGGGAGCAAACCTGTTCTTGGATGGGTAGTTCCTATCTCAAAGGCATGCAATAGCCACCGTTTAGTATTTTGTGAATAAGAGGTGTGCTTGACATATGTGATGTGCTTGTTAAACCATACATGTGGGTTTGCACATTTTTCACATCATGCAGCACTGCGAGGCTACAGTTAAACTATTTCAGGTGCCAGAAAGTGTGCTCTTCAAATTTTCCCTTAAAACTATCTGGTTTCTCAGTAGTAGCACTAAATTCTGAACCCCTGTGACTAGCACTTGCTCTAGAACCTGCTGGAAAGCATTAGGAAGCCTGAAACTGATACAAACACTCAGCTCTCCTTGTCAATAAGGAGAAATTAATCATAGGCACTAAACAGCCTATAATTACAAAGTACCTTGCAAAGGTAAGGGAAAACAGCTCTTAAACTTTACAAAAAAGCACCTAAATGGGCATATCCAAGGGTCAGCTTCCGGTGATTTCTCCTGTCCACCTGGTGAATCTGGGCATACTGGGGCAATGCGGCAACTGCCTCATGTACACAGACAATCCTTTCCTCCTACCACCCAACATTACAACCTGCGAGAGATGCACTTACATAGCCAAACTGGAAGCAAAGCACTCTCCGGCCAAGATTGTGCTAGACAGTCAAGAGGAGAAGGTTAACACCTACATTACACCTCAAGCAACTCATAGCCCTTCAAAACCCACACCATCAACACTCACACATAGCAACACTAAACCCACATATGCAGAGGCCCTTAACATTAACCTGCCCAAGCAACAAGGACCTCCGAAGCCGAAACGCAAACAAACACCAGTCACAACCAAAGTGACACATAGCTCACAACACCAGTGTGCCACCCAACAACAGCCCCTAAGGCAAGACAATGTACCCAACACTTTAGTCATAGGTGACTCTATAGTCAGGCACACTGATGTCCCACTCACCAGGCTGAACAAGGAGAAAATTACAGTCAGCTGCCTGTCGGGTGCCAGGATCCGCCACATAACGCATGCACTCAAGTCACTCCACAACAAGTACAAATACGACTCTGTCATTGTCCATGCTGGAGTGAATGACTGGAGACGTACCTCCCTGGACTACATGAAAAGAGACATGGAAGAGCTCTTGGATCATGTGACCCAGGCAGGTATGACCCTAGCCCTGAGTAGCACCCTGCCTTTGCCCAGAATGATACCACAGTATAAGGACAAAATGATTGACTTCAACAATTGGCTAAGCTTCTGGTGTCATTCAAAGGGGATCCAGAATTTGTCTGCCTCGAAAGACATGATCAACAAACCACAATGCTTTGCCAGAGATGGTCTGCACCTGTCACCCCTGGGATTTAGGTTACTGGCTAAAGCTCTTGCCACCCCTATAGTGCTGTTTTTAGGCAAAGTTCAAAGGATAAAACCACCACTGTAACAGATACAGGCATACAAAATCTGAAGGTAATGCTGCTCAATGCTAGAAGTCTAAACCTCAAAATGCACTCTCTCGAGGCACTTCTAAAAATGAAGAACATCGATATCTGTGCAGTAACTGAGACCTGGTTCAAGGCTCCAGAGAGCACCCCTGCAATACCAGGCTACAATTCTTACCACACTTTTCGGCCACAAAACCAAGACCAAAACACTAAAGGTGGAGGAGTGTCCATATTCACCAAGGATATTCACACCTCCAGGCTAGTTGCCCAACACAATGCATCTGAAATTCTCCAGGTGCAACTAACACTAGGTAAGACTGCAATCCAAATTGTAGCTTGCTACAGATCCCCCTCCATGCCCCAAGATTCTCAGTACACCTTTCTAAACATACTGGAAAATATTAAGATACAACCAAACACCCTAATACTGGGTGATTTCAACTACCTTGCCATTAACTGGGAAAACTACCACTGTCACTGTTGATAGACGGTCACTAAAAACAGGAATGGATTTACACGGCAGTTTTCAGATGCAGCTCTCTGCATCAAGCACAATTTCTCCCAAGACCACACAGAACATGCTCCAGGCCTGGAACTGGACTTTCTGTCTCTCCAAATGCCAAACAAGACTCACTTTGGAGCACTGTGTCCCAGTTCCAAGTGCCTGACACACCCACAACTGGGTATTTGATTTTCACATAAACACACACACAGACACACATGCACACACACACACACACACACACACACACACACACACACACACACACACACACACATGCCTGGGAAAGGCTGGCCCAGATTTATTAACTGTGCACCTTCTGCCCAGACTATAAGGTAGCCACACTGCCACCAGCCAGCCACTCTAAGGCTCTTACAAAGGTAACCAATTATACTAAGTAAAATCAATATTAATATAAATGGTAGTATGTAACCAAAGCAGCAAGGCTTTTCAGAGTGGCCACAGAGTCATTAAAACAGGTATACATACTCTCAAGATGTTAAAAGTATTGTCTAAAAGATCAGCTGCAATGAAAGGTATAAAATATTTAATTAATAATAAAATAGAAAACATAAGAATACTAAATATCTAAGTACAATAAACACCAGAGTTTCAATTACAGGACAATAAAAATAACACAGTTGGACAGATTCAAACGGATGCAGAACAACAATACTTAACTAACCTCATTGTTTTTCCTGACTGTCTAAAGAATAACTATTCCCTAGCTAACTTAATAAATACAGCAAGGCAAGATAGGATGCTGAGATGCTTACTTCCACAAGACAAAGTGATGAGCTTCAAAGTGACTGAAATGAAATACCTGAACTGGCTGCAGTAACTGTCATAGATCGTTTATAGCAGGTTCCAAAGAAAACAAAACAAACTGCTGTGAGTACCATCCTCTCACTGCTGGTTATTGATGACATCACATTTGATCACCTGACTCTGGTACAGTACACACTCAGAGCTTTACTAAAATCTGTTGCAGTATCTGAAAGCTATAGAACAATTTCAAAAACTCCTACTCTTGCCTTCCAGAATTCTTTGTTTAAACATATACATTTAATCAGTTATAATAACACTGTTGATACTATTTTAACACAAGCATCTGTACAAGCCAAAAGACACAAAATTATTTACAAAACTTCAGCTAACTATGCTGGCATATGTTACACAGGCACTGTCCTATTCTCCCTGGCATAGATGGCAATACCTGCCAATAAAAACAGCAACACTGTGGTAAACTATGCTTAGAAAAGAAAAGCCAACAACAATAAAAAGCAAAAACACAAGACTGACACCAAAGCTTTAGAATTCAATTGTCCTGCACAAAACAGATCCAAAATAAAAAGCAAAACACCAGGACATGGAGACAGCTGTAGAATCCAATATAAAAATCTTTAATCAACACAAGAACTTTCATGGGTAACCCCACTACTTCAGATGTCTAATAGATTTTAAAAACAGCTCTTGGTTTAAATAGTCTCTTGAGACACATGATTAAAACCAACCAATACATTGTTCTGGTGTGAACAAGCACTTTCAATTTAAAGTAACATTCTACAAGGTACATGCCATTAACTAAACTAGAAATCTGAATATATATGTATACACTTCTAAAAGCCTATTTATCAGGTATCTAAATTGTAATTCAAATTTCAGTTTGCAATCACAACCACAGAATATATCTGCACATATTTACATTTTCCACTTACGTTCTCCAAAACACATACAAGCATGTAACAAGAAGTCAGTAATTTATCATACAAACAATTCCACAGTACATCTTACCTAAAAAGCTGCCTAGACTTTAACTTACGATACAGGGGTATATATTCATTTACTTCATGACCTCTATTATTATTGATAGTGTAAGGTACAAAAAATGTGGCAGATGTAATTTTTTCAAATATTTAGACAGTACTTCTAAGTTTGAACATTCAGATCAGTTAAAGACATATGAGTTTGACATCATGCTACCTGTGAAACAGAGCATTTAATCTACTTGGTCCAATGTATAGTGTGTCGTAGTTTCTATGTAGAGAAGACAGACAGGTCTCTGAAGGAAAGAATATGTGAACACATTATGCCATCCATAAAAAGAACAAAGTGAATGCCTTGGCCAGACACACTATCAATAATGATATGGAACATGCTTTTAAATTTCTAGTTATAGGAAGAACACATGAGAGTATAAGGGAAGGGCCCTATGGAACATCACTGAAGAGCTTGAAGCTAAGTGGATAGTAAGATTAAGGGCTGATAGAGGTCATTGATTAAATTAATATATACCCCTGTGTCCTACGTTAATGTCTAGGCAGCTTTTTAGGTAAGATGTGCTGTGGAATTGTTTGTATGATAAATTCCTGACTTCTTGTTATAGGCTTGCATGTGTTTTGGAGAACATAAGTGGAAAATGTAAACATGTGCAGATATATTCTTTGCTTGTGATTGTAAAATGAAATGTCCTAAGTTAGAGTCTAGGCAACTTTTAAGGTAAGATGTGTTGTGGAATTGTTTGTATAATAAATTACTGACTTCTTGTTACATTAATGTTTTCATATGTTATATTTTCCCATGGTTTTACATAGTAGTGTTTTATCATCAGATTCTTATACCATACTTTTCTTTATTTTTCTATATCATCAGTTTTTATTTTACACAAAAAATTTTCTTGATAACATTTATTCCTTCATTTATGCATTCTTTTACTCTCTCTTTTTTACCATACCCCAAAATTTATCACACATATTTATACAGTTTTACTACTAATCCCTCATCTTTTTCATGTATCCAGTTTAACATTTTATACAAATTTAATGAAGCAGTATATACCACTGGGTTAATTAACCATAAACCCCTTTCCAATTTACTTACATACAAAACTCCTCTTTTTACTGGGTTTAATCTAGAACCCCAGATAAATGAAAAAAAAATGTCTGCAATAATTCCTTTTCAAACACTGCTGGCATCATAAATACACTTGATAAGTGTGTTATTTTCTCCATCAGTACTGAATTTATCAAATAAGCCTTTTTCCTGAAAAAAAACAAGTTTTTTCCCCACTGAATTCTATTTACATCTTTATTCCCGAATTTTATACCGAACACAGAAATTTCATTCATTGTAAAATATATACTCCCTTTCTTTACTACATCTCCTAAACCTTTACTTTTCTCTTTATTTAAAGCCATACATATCACCTCTACACACTCATTTGTGCAAATAATTACTTTTTTTATCTCAATTATGTTTTTTTTGCAATTATTACAAGTACAGTTTCTGAGGACTAATCCAGCTTTCCTCTACAAAAGGGGGCCTTGCCTTCCATCCTAGTGAGAGTAGAGTGTAGCTAAGGACCTATCTGAGTGGTGACTGTTGGCCCAGGGCCCTATCAAATGTGCTACTATTGGTTAGAGAGTTTGAAATCAGGTTAATTTTGTTGCTACTTGTTGCCTACTTTAGCTCGGGTTAGTGCAGTGTGCACCACCTGCATAACTGTGCATTACTGTGCAGTGGAGGATACCATTGGCGGTTATAGATGCAAACTGTTAGATAGATAATTTTCCCTTAGTCGACTGCTTGACCACCATAGGAGGTTTCTCACTGTTGTGCTTCACTGCCCAGTTAGACACTCAGCTGAGCCTCTGAGGTTCTTCCACAAGTCTTACCCATTAAACCCCTCACAGTTTAGAACTTTTTCTTGTCCCTTAGCCATACCTGGTCCTTCTAGTCACCTCTCTGTTACTGACCACAGTACTTCCCCTAGTATCATGAATGGACAATTTCCCACCATTTCTCCAGCCAACCTGATTGACATGGGCATCCTGAGGCACTGTAGCAATTGCCTAATGTACAGTGACAACCCACTTTTCCTAATTCACACAAATTCAATATGTGAGAGATGCATCTATATTAAGAATCTACAATCTAGGGCACTCTTGCTCACAAATCAGTATATCAGATACTAAGCAGGTTGTCAGCTCTTGCACTTCACCCCCTGCACCATCCATGCTTACAACACCTAAACCTATATATGCAGAGATTCTCACTAGAAGCCTACCTAAAGATCAGAGACCTTCCAAACATAAACACACTTCACTTAATACATTTCCAGCAAATCACAGTGCACAAGCTAATGCACCAGTGTCTCACCAAACATGCCCCTAAAACAAAACACAAAATCAAATGTTTTAGTCATAGGTGACTCCATTGTGAAACACACAGATGTCCCGCTTTCCAGGCTGGATAAGGAAAAGGTCACGGTCAGCTGTCTGTCAGGTGCCAGGATGCACCACATCACACATGCACTCAAGTCTCTCAACAACAGGCAGTGTTATGATTCTGTCATAGTCCATGTTGGTATGAATGACTTGAAATGTACCTCACTAGACTATATGAAGAGAGACATGAATGAGCTCTCTAATTATGTGTCCCAGGTGAAGTATGTCCCTAGCCTTAAGCAGCATTCTACCTTCACCTAGAATGATGCCTCAATACAGACAAAAAATGATTGACTTCAATAGTTGGCTTAGTTTCTGGTGTCATTCTAAGGGGATTCAGTACCTGCCAGCCTGGGATGATTTGGTTGATAGACCACAATGCTTTGCCAGAGATGGTCTCCACATGTCACCTTTGGGCTTTCAGCTACTGGCTAATGCTTTTGCCTCCCCATAGTGCCTTTTTTAGGCAATGTCACACGTTATCTGCTGCTAAATGTTAGGAGTCTAAATCTGAAACTGCACTCACTGGAAGCACTGCTCACCTTGGAAGATGCACATATCTGTACAGTCACAGAGACCTGGTTCAAGGCCGTGGAGAGTACCCCGGCCATACCAGGATATAATGCCTTCCACACATTCAGACCACAAAATGAATGCATGACAACTAAAGGATGTGGTGTATCAGTATTCATTAAAGATAAATACACCTCCAGACTGGCTAAACAGAATGATTCCATAGAGTTAATCCATGTGCAAATAACTATAGGAAAGACCCCTCTCTAAGTTATCACCAGCTATAGTTCTCTATAGTCTCTTTCAAAGTAACAATAGCATCAGACCCTTACTCAGGAGAAATTAGGCTAAAACACATCTCCAAAGCCAACTACAGCCTCTTATGAAAAGGCATTAGTAGCTTTAAAGCTCCTGTCCCCACTGACAGCAAGGACACCTATACCAGGATATACACCAATGCATTCTATAAACATCTATACAATTGTATTGACTCAGCTGTTCCTGATAAGATCAAAGCAAGATCCTCAAGAAAACACAAGCCTGCCTGGTGGACATCTGCCATAAACAGGTTATATAATAAGAGGAAGAAATTGCTGTCTAAGACCAAGAAGGAACAATCTCAGAAATTGAAGCATACCCTTCTCAGCTTCAACAAGCAAATAAGACATCTTGAAAAGTCCTCTAAAGCTAATGACAAATCTAGATTAGTATCACTAGCTAAGGATAACCATAAGGCATTTTTTAGCTACATCTGAAACCTTAAAGGAAAAGGTGAGATTTACACTAAACTGGTAGTCAATGGTACCACATATACTGAACCAGTGGAAATAACCACCCTGCTAGCTGACAGATTCAGTGAAAACTTCTCCCCCCTGTCCCTGCCATATATACCCCAAAATATTCCTACCACCTATTCTCCATCTAGTATCTGTAAAGAGCAAGTCTTAATGGCTTTCTCCAAGGGCAAATACACAGCCTCTATGGGACCTGATAACATCCCAGGCTGCATTCTCAGTGGTTTAAAACAGGAGTTAGCAACACCATAACACCATTGGGTACTCTTTTCAACCACAGCCTAAGCATTGGTTTTGCCCCTGCTAAATGACAACAGCTGTTGTCATCCCCTTGTACAATAGGAGGTGCATTCACCGACCCTAGGAACTATAGACCCATTAGCCTAACCAGCCTTCTCTGCAAGACCATGGAGAGAATCATGGACCTTATCAGCAAGAATATAGGAGACCTTCAAAAACTTGACCTGACCCAGTTTGGTTTTGTTAAAGGGAGATCCTGCCTGTTAAACCTGGTGGACATCTTCAAGACTCTCAGCAAAGCCCTGGACAAAGGCAAGTTTGTGCATACTGCCTACCTAGACTTGGCCAAGGCCTTTGACACAATCCCCACTTACATATCAGTGAAAAGCTCACCCAGCTGGGGGTCAACCCATATGCTGTTAGGTGGGTTGCAAACTGGCTCACCAACAGAACAAATACAGTCAAAATAGGGGACTCCACCTCTCCAGCTGACCCATTACCAGTGGTTTTCCACAGGGACCCTATTGTTTGGAATCTACTTCTCAGAAATAAAGGCAAAAACAAAAGGTCTGTGGCTGACAAAATTTACTATTGACTGCAAACTGGGAGCAGTCATTGAGTCTCCAAATGATGTCAACATTTTACAAGGACTTATGCAAACCAATGATAGGTGTCAAAGTCATGGTCTTAAACTCCATGCAAAAAAATGCATTATCATCCCCTTTGGCAAAGATGATATCCCTGCAGATTACCATATTAACAACAGTACCCTAAGCTCTAAATCAGTGGTGAGAGATTTGGGCACACAGGTTGACAGCAACCTTACTTTTGATCACCATGTCTCCACAGTGGTAAGGACAGCCTTCTACATTGCTCACCTCATAAGCAAGGGCATAGCTTTCAGAACAAAACTCCCCTATACATTTCCCTCATCAGGCTAATAGAGTACAATGCTCCCTTTGGTATGTACCTAAACAGGCACCTGCAGCAACTGGGGAGACCTCAAAGGTTCCTCACAAAGAAAATTCAGTGTCTTCAGCATATGTCTTATATATACAGACTGAAATCATCATCACTATTCTCTGTACCATATAAACTACTCAAAGGTGACCTGTGACTTTGACTTGCATACAGAGCAACCTCTGATCCTGTCTTAATGAAAATACTGCACATTCGTAAGTCAAATGGTACAAGATTGACTCACACTAGGGACCTTATCCTAGCATGTAACATCAAGAGGACCTTCTGGAGAGACAAATATGTCTCCCTGAGGCTGTCTCCCCTCTGGAATAAACTTCCAATACAGTTTAAACAGAGCCCCACATTAACCCTTTTTAAGCGTAACTTCAACAATTGGATGGGAAATTGCAAATTCACTCCAGGGATTTCACCAGTGTCCCTCTTGGATAGGGGTATTCGGTGATGATTTAGATCTGCTGATAACATAGACCATATCTCTAGACATTTAAGGGAACAAGGGTTGAACTTGGCTAGGCTTGTAAGGGCCCTAGGGCCATTATCCTATTAGCCTCCTATGAACCAATAAACCTATTATAATATCAGTTGCATATGTTAATAGGACTAGAATTCTTATATACACCCCACCTTCTTCATTTTGTAATTTATTTCACATACATATTATGGATGGCACAGTGGTGCAGTGGTTTGCTTTGTTGCTTCACAGTAAGAGGTTCTCCAGTTTGATTCTTGGCTTGGGTGCCTTTTGTGTGGAGTCTGCATGTCCACCCTGCATTCCTGTGGGTTTTCTCCCAGTGCTCCAGTTTCCTCCCATGTTACAAGGATATGCATCTGGAACGCTTCTCCACAGGCCTCCACTGAAAATTGGCTCATTCCAAGTTGGACTTTCCTGGTAAACAAATGTTAAATAAATAAAATACCATCACATATACATGCAAAGAGTATATAACTCAGACATCCCTGTATTACACCACATTTTATATGCACCTCTTGGCTTAACCAGCCATTTACAAGTATTTTTATATTATTATTACTATATGCTGACATACATAATTTCCTAACTTTTTCACTTCTATTATATTCTATCATTATTACCAATAAGATTTCATATCCAATTGTATCAAATACCTTATTAAGGTTTTCTATCATGATTTTCACTTCTTTTCTAGTCATAATATGATAAACAATTTCTCTTAGTACCATTAAAAATTCTTGACAACCCTTCCCCTTTATACTATATATACTATCTTCCATAATATTTTCCATTTTAGTTTCAAATCTCTTTTGTATTATTTTTGTAAATGTCTTATAATCATAATTATTCAATAGTATCGGTCACCAGTTTTTAATAGTCTTCGATCTTTCTTCTTCCATACAAATTTAAGTATTCCACTTCATAACTCTTTATATATAAACTTTCATTTAACCATTCATCCAAAATCTTTAAACAATATCTTTTGTCAATCTGTTAAATTTTTATGCATTTCATATCCTATTCCATCAGGTCCTGCAGCTGAATCTATGTCCTAATCTTGTCCTAATACTTTATCTTGCCCATATACATATATATATATATATATATATATATATATATATATATATATATATATATATATATATATAAATCTCCTTTCCCAACTCCTTATTCTGTTTTTCTGCTAACTTTTTTTACCTTCTGTTATTTTCAATACCTTATTTTTTTTCCTTAAACCTTTCTTGTACATATTGTACTACAGTATTCATAATTTTTTCCTGACTTTTATAATTCTCCTTTTACATTTTTATTTGCCTCATTATACTACCATCTTCCTTTAATAATCGACTTAAGTGATTCAGTATGTCTTTTCTTTTCCCTTATAAAAATGTCTTTGCTTAAATAGCAATTATTTTATTTTTTTTTTTATTTCTTTCATATAATTATTTTTCTTTGTCAAAGTATTTTCTATTATTATGTTCTAAATCTTCCACTGCATCATTATATATTCCTTTATATTTTTCTCAACTTTTCTCACATCATATTACTACTATAAAAACATTTTATATTTTCCTTAAATATCATCCAACATTCAGACCAAGTTTTATAAAAAAAAAAGTCCTCATAATAATATGATCTTCCCATAACTGCATTACTAATTTCTCATTTAACCTTTTTATTCCTTTGCCTATTTTTATAAATTCCTTGATTTCCTTTAACTCTAGCTGTATTGCAAGATGATCAGAAAATCCTGTTTCAACTGCCTCCCATTCTCCTATAAATAAACCTTCTGATACTATAATGTAATCTATTCTGCTCTATACATAACCCTTTTTAAGACCAAGAATTTTTGTCTCAGTGTTTTAACTTATCACATCTTATAACTTCTAACATTTTACTTATTTTATTTCCATTCTTTTTACGCTTGCCTCTTAAGGCACAATTAAAATATCATGTTATTATATTCATATTTATCACTAAATAGTCCAAAATCTGATAGAATACGCTTTCCCTTTCTTTACAAATTAGTATAAGCACATAATGTTATAATTATAAATAATATAATATAATATAATGTTATAATTTTCTGTACTTGTTCTTTCCATTTTAAATGTACAAGGGTTAATCTTCCCATTTTTGCTAAAGTTACATCTGATATCTTTTATATTACTGAATATGGCTATTCCAGAACATTTCTTATTTCCCACATTCCAGATTATCTTTACTTACCGCAGTTTCTCTGTTTGTAATCTTTTTTATTTGCTTAAAATGCTGTGTCCTCTAATATAATTATATCTACATCACATGTATTACACCATTCCAAAATCTCATTCTTCTTACTATATTCTTAATGCTATTCACATTTACAGAAAGCATTCCAAATTTTTAATTTTCCTATTTCTATAGATTTATGGTTTCATAGGTTCATAGCTAATTAATAGTCTAGCTACCATAATGTGCCACTCTAAGCCTAGCTATTCTTCATCCCGAAGGTGAGGATCAAACTCTATACCTTGTGTCTGTGAATCAAACACCTTAACCATTATACCAACTTCCAACCACTAACTGTATACATTGCTTTTCATCCATTTCCTTTTTTTCATGTGTACTTGTGCCTTTAAATTTTCTTTTTCTCTCTTTTACCCTTTTACCATTAGTATTCATTTTTTTCTTTTACTATCTCCAGTTTATGGTGTATTCATCACTTATTTCAAAGTCTTCTTCTATGTCCTCTTTATTACTGTTTTCTCATCTAATATTTCTGCTACTTCTGATTTTTTTCTTTGTTCATTTTCTTCTTTTCCCATTTCATTACTTTTGTTTTCATTTTACAATCTATCCATACATGTCCAGTTTTGTTACATTTACAACATTTTAATTCACATTTTTTGCATGATGTCCCATTTCCCATAAATATAACATTTTCTTTTATTACAGTCACTTATCAAATGTACCTTTCTTCCACAAAAAACATGTTTTGGGTTGTACCCGGTATTTTACAATACCTCTAGCCCCCTCCACATTTATCATGTTTGGTACATGTGTAACTTTTTCTCTTTTTACTTTTAACATGATACCACAACCCCATCTACCAGTCTATAAATCCCTTTTATTATAAACTTTTTCAATGTTCAGCACTTCTTTATATAAAGTTTTCAATGTCTTTTCAAAGTCTCTCTTTATACCTCTGTTTGAAATTGTGCATCAATTTTCTTTTTTATTTCCCTGTTAGATGATTTTATCACATAAAGATTCCATGGGTTACACTCTTTTCATATTCTCCAAGAAAATTTTCCATTGAAAAAAAAAAGTCTCAAATATAATGTCATAAAATGTCTGTTAATAAAAATAAATGCTCTATGTTAATAAAAATAAATGCTCTTACCTCATTTATGTTTACACTCAGGGGAACTATTAAATTGCCCCACACTTCATGCCTGTCCATTTCTTTGTATTCTTTATTTTTAATCCTTAGCACATACTTCTGTTTTCATTTTCTTCTGTCTTTTCTTTTCTGCTACTCTCCTTTCAACTTTTTTTTACTTTGTCTACATCTGCTTTATTTTCCATCTCACCACTTTTCTTTATAATTGTCTCTGCATCCTCTTTTTTTATAATACCCCCCCCCCCCAGGAAAAGTATCCTTAATTTTCTAGCTTGCTCTGCATCACAACCTCTTTGAGTAAATCATTCTGCAATCCTCCTGACTGGAGGGTTGTAATTATCCACTCATCATTTGCCAATTCATCTCCATCAAACAGATTCATAGATTCATAGATAGGTACTAGGCTATTGGCCCTAGGGCCTACATAAGCATAGCCAAAAAGGTACCCTGGCTTTCGCCACCCAAGAAAATTATTTTCCTGTGCCCCTGTTGAGCAGAACCACAGAGGTGATACCTGGGGTGAATTTCCTATTTCCCATCCAATCATCAAGATTTTTTTCTTGAAGAGTGCTAATGAGGAGCTTTGTTTGATATAGATAGGTAGTTTGTTCCAAAGTATGGGAAGTCTCTGGGACAGGAATATATCCCTACAGCATGTTCTGTTTATTGTGGTGACAGGGTTTAGGTCCCTAGAGCGTGTAGCTTGGAGGGATTGGGATTTCTTTAAGTGGAGCATGTCCAACAGCTCTGGGTTTGACATAGCTTTGTATGTTAGGCAGAGATCACCTCTGAGTAGGCGATATGTGACAGAGTAAAGCTGGAGTTTGAGACCGTCTGCGTAGGGCATCTGTTTGAGGCTGGTAATCCTCTTTGTGAGGTATTTCTGTGGCCTTTCCAGTTGTTATAGATGTCTTGTGAGGTACATATGAAAAGGGGCATTGTACTCTATAATGGGTCTAATGAGTGATGAGTAGAAGGGAACAATAACCTCTTTTTTCCTGGATGAGAACCCTTTTATGATGAGGTGTGCCACATAGAAGGATTTCCTGACTACTGTGGTGATGTGATTATCAAAGGAGAGACTATTGTCCACCTGTGTCTCAAGGTCTCTTATTGCACTTTCGGTGTTAAGTAGACTACCACTTATGTGGTAGCTCATGGATACAGAGTTTTTACCAAAGGGAATGACAATGCACTTTTTGGCATTGAGCTTGAGGCCATGGCTTTGACACCAAGCATTTGTCTCAGTGAAGCCCTTTTGTAGGATTTCCACATCGTTAGGATTACAGTTAGGTTTGCAGTCATCTGTGAACTTTTTTAGCTAAAGACCTTCTGTGTTAACCTGTACTTCAGAAAAGTAGATACCAAACAGGAGGGGACCCAGGACTGAACCCTGTGGTACTCCACTTGTCACTGGTCTGAAGTAGGATTTGGAGTCTGCTACTTTCCCAGTGAGGGTTCTTTCAGTGAGCCAGTTGGCAACCCATCTTGTGACATAGGGATTTATACCTAGTTTAGTGAGTTTATCTATAATTCCAGAGTGGAGGATGGTATCAAAAGCCTTGGCAAGATCTAGACAGGCTGTGTGAACCACCTTACCCTCATCTATGGCTTTGGTGACTGCTTCATAGAAGTTTATCAGGTTTAGGAGACATGATCTGCCTTTTACAAACCCAAACTAGGTGGGGTCCAGAGTTTGGAGATTACCATTGTCTTTGTTTATAAGTTCCATGATTATACATTCCATGGACTTGCAGACCAGGCTCGTTAGGCTAATGAGGTGGTAGTGCCCGGGGTCTGTGGTGGCTCCCCCTTTGTGGAGTGGGATAACCATCTCTGTGCACCATTCAGTGAGCACAAAGCCTGAGGTGAGGCTATAATTGAACATGGTGCTTAGGTGGGGTGCCAGTTCATTCTGTAGTTTGTGTAGAATGCAGCCTGGGATGTTGTCAGGTCCCATGGATGCTGTGTTCTTGGCTTTGGAAGGTGTGGTTTTTACCTGTGCAGCCATGATTACAGGAACTTTGCATTCTTCCGGTATAGAGATAGGCCCTTTAGGGGGTGAGGGGGGGGGGTAAAGTTAGCACTGAACCTATCTGTCAGGATGTTGGCAATATTAGTTGGTTCTGTATATGTAGTGCCATTGTGCTGTAACTCAGAGCAGAACTGAGTGTTGCCATTGAGATTCTTGACATAGCTATAGAATGCTTTGTGATTGTCTTTTGAATTAGTGGCGATTTTGTTTTCGTAACTAGCTTTGGAGGATTTTATGAGGGATCTCAGCGTCTTACTGAGGCTGACCAGGGAGTTCCTCCAATCATGGGATGTTTCTCTTTTCTGCAACAGTTTCTTTTTTCTGTTGTAGAGTTTGTTTATGGCAGGAGACCACCAGATTGGCTTCCTTGGTTCTGTTAGGGATGGCATGATCCATGCACTCCTAAAAGTGCTTCTAAAGTGCATTTGTGCAGGATTTAGCAGGCATACCTCTGTTGTCCATCTACATGGGTGTCATGAAGTTTGCCACTTCTGTCTTAAGAAGCAGGAAGTTGGCTTTCAAGAATTTTTTTACGGTGGTTTCCCTAATAGGGTGTAGGGGCAGGATGTGGATGTCTAGGGTGATTAGCTTGTGGTCGGATCTGACCAATGAGGAATTGGCCTCTGGTGTAGAACAATGGTCGCCCATGTTAGTAATGACCAGGTCTAGGATACTGGTGCCCCTGGTTGAGGTGTGGATAAGTTGATCCAAGGCACTGGAATTTATGAATTCCAGAAAACATTGAGCAAAATAGTAGGCACATGAGTAGTTTTCCCAGTTAATGGTGGGGTAGTTGAAATCACCCACTATTAGGGTGTTGGGTTGTACCCTAATATTTTCCAGTGTATCAAGAAATGAGGAGCGGGAATCCTGGGGCATGGTGGGGGATCTGTAGCAAGTTACAATTTTGACTGCAGTCTTGCCCAGAGTTAGTTGCACTTGGATAATCTTGGATGCATTATGCTGAGCAACTAGCCTAGAGGTGTGGATATCCTTAATGAATATGGACACGCCTCCACCTTTAGTGTTTCGTTCCATGTTAGGTGGCCGAAAGGTATGAATTATAGCCTGGTAATGCAGGGGTTGTAAAAGGAAAAAACTTCAAAGACCAATGCACGTTAGGTTCAAGCAAGGCACCATTTATTACTTGCGGCAAGGAGACAAAGCATGTAGGTACAGGATTTGTCTGGCTCTTCGATGATCAGTATGTTATTCTTATACAGTTCTCTTCTTGTCACACAGAAAATGTTACTATTCTATTGCTGATGTAGTTGGACACAGCTTTCTGTATGTTTCACAGAAAATGTTACCAGACTTATTGCTGACTTGGTTGGATTATTTGCTATCTTGCAAAAACATTTTGAGAAAAACAATCTGGCCTTGGGCTTATTTTAGCCCACCTTAACTTTTCAATTCTTCAATTGTACAGTTCTAATACATGTGTTACATTTTGTCTAGATTCAAGGTACATTTCTAGTTTTAGTACAAGTAATGCTGACTATGGTTTATACTTTCAAGCATCTATTGTTTTCTTTATCAAAGCTTCTAGCAGCTGCATATTTTCTCATGGTATAAGCAGAAATGAAATATCTCTGTTAAATTTCATGACATTAGCAGAAATTAAATGTCTCTTGTTATTTTCATGACATTAGCAGAAATTAAATGTCTCTTGTTATTTTCATGACATTAGCAGAAATGAAATGTCTCTTGTTAAGTTTTCTAATAGCTGTGCAGATTCATGCAGTGTGAACAGAATAAATGTATTAACCCTTTTGAACGTCGAATGCACTAAGCATGCATATTACTATTATATATTTTTCTAACATTTCCCCCTTTGTAATACTTTTATTCTACTTTTCAAGATAAGCATAAACAGTTTTTTTTTCTTCCCCTAACCTCTTCCTACTCAGGATTTGCAGTTAAGAGAATCATTCAGTTTAAGCTCATGAAAGCATTTTCAGTTTAGCAATTCTTCAAGTTCAGCATCTTGGTATAAGGTATCTGAAACTGAAATGTCTACAAAATTTTTAATCATTCTTTTTATGCAGGGGATGCAGCAACACACACATACCACCAGTAGGATGATTCCTACACAGATGGCAATCAGAATGTTCATCAGGATACTGCCCCAACCTCCAAACAATTTCTGGAAAAAGTCCGTCAATGGATTTGGTCCTGGTTTGGTCATGGCTGACACCTGCTGAATCACCTCAAGATGGTTGTCTATCTCGTGTTTGTGGTCAGGAATATACGGACAGCACTCTGCCTGGATTAAAGTGCACGTACCTCCTCTCGCTGCTAGGGTGAAGTCAAGAGCCATGCGATTTTGAAGCTCCACTGTTCTCATGGCAGTCAGTTCATCAGTCACCAATTCTAGGGCAGAAAATGTTGCATTGCTCATTATTTCGAGAAGCTTAGACAATTTTCTCAGTTCCCAGATTGATTTTGTTGCTCCATATGCTGGCAGTACACCTGCCTACGATATAACAGTATCACTCAAGTCCATGTGTGATAGTCCATTGCCCACAGCATGATGGTTTTTCCAGTGTGCATTGATTTGCCCCACTGGATTGACAGGCTTCTTGATTTCTCGAACATTCTGAATTTTTCCTTGAGGGAAAATTGTTGTGTGTCGTATGGCCGGAACCAGGTACCCTAAAAAACAACTGCCGGACCAATTCCCAGGTAGCCATTTATATGCTTTTCTACTGCATATAAAGTAACAATCTTCTATTTTAGTAGTAACTTTACTATACCCTGACTCTGCATGGAACATTTTTTTGTCAATTATGGACAGTTGCTTATAGAGGTCATCATTATGTTTTACTTCACCAATTGTCCTATGCATCAGTTCAACAAATGAATCATAGGTCATGTTGCAATAGGATCCGATGTTATCAGGTTTAGTGTAGCATCTATAGGGAATAGTCACATTGCAATTGCTCCAACCCACTTTGACTGTATCATTCTTATAAAAACACACAGTTCCCTTCTGTCGAACAGACAAGTGCAATGCTACTTTATCTTGTGATGTGACATCTGATATATCATGAATTAGGTTTTCCCAGGTCTTGTTGGCTCCTAGGGGAACTGAAGTCAACAGTAACCCCCCATATGCTGTTGGTAAAGCTGTGAAAATCCAGCAATTTGAAACATTGAAGGTTTCAGCATACACATATTTGATTGCCTGGTAAGTGTTAAAGTTTGGGTGCCACTCTGCACGCTTGTTCAGTTCAATTTGTGTGGCTGAGAAAAGGAATGGCCACAACAAAAAGATTATTGTCACTAGTACAGTCAACAGGATGGTTATGCAATACTTTTGTGGAAATGGTTGTTCTGCATTTCTGTTTTCTCCAGCTCTTCCAAGTAGGTGTATTTGGATCTTACTGGATTCTGTCATTTTTACTTTGGACACGTGCTCTTACTCTCCACCCTAATAGGACTTTCAGCACTGATGGTTTCTTCACTGGGGTTGAGACGGATCAGTCCTATTGATCTGACCCCACTTTGTAGCCAGACTTTATACTGAGGGCCCTGATGGAAAGGTAAGATTTTTGTCCAACTCAAAGTTCTTAACCAGCTTGCAGTGCATCAGGTGTATCAACGAAGCTCGTTCTGCTATCTTGACTGCAGTGGGTGTCGAAAGAAGCACCTGGTAGGGACCTTCTCACCTTGGCGATGCCCAATTTTTTTGCTTGATAATTTTGATCCACAATCAGTCTCCTGGAGTCACTGCCACTTCTGATGTTTCGATTTGTTTTCTATCTGAAACAGAATCTGACTGCAACAGATGTTTAGAACTCAACAACTTTTTTCATATATTCAGCTAGTGTAAAATCAGCTTCCTGGTCTGATGACATGAGAAGTTTCCACTGGGGTGTATAATAAGCCCTTCCAAATAGTTTTTCAAAAGGAGTCAATCCTTTTTCTGTAGGGACAGTTCTCATGCTCAACAGTGCCAGGGGTAAACAGTACAACAAAGTTTTTCCTGTCTCAGCTATTAATTTTCTCAATTTGTTTTTAGTATACCATTATGCCTTTCAACTAGCCCTGCAGACTGCAGATGGTATGCACAATGATTTTTTAAAGAAATACCAAAATGCTTACTCAACTGCTGTATGGTTTGATTTACAAAGTGTTTACCATTGTCACTGTAGATTCTTTCCGGAATACCAAACCTAGGAATGATTTCCTTGACAAGTACTTTTGCCACCGTAACTGCATCTGGATTTTTGGTTGGAAAGGCTTCCACCCATCTGGAAAACATATCTACAATGATAAGACAATACTTCTTATTTTCACATTTGTTCAATTCTATGAAATCCATACAAATAGTGTGAAATGGATATGGTGGTGTGGGGAAACTCCCTTGCTTGGGCTTCATCGCCCCCTGTGCATGATGTTTGTTACAAATCTGACACATCAAACAAAATTTTTTAGAGTAGTTTGTAAATCCGTAAGTTGTGAACACCCGGTTCACCAACTGTACCATCCCCCCTGTTGAGACATGGCACTGCCCATGGCTCAACAATGCTGCATAGCGAAACAAATTAGAGGGTAATATCGGTTTTCCCTCTCTAGAGATGTACAGCCCCTTTTCGAGGATTGCTCCTCGTTTTATCCATCGCTATTTTTCAGCTTGCGTAGTGAGTGTCTGCATTGTTTTTAACATATCTAGATCTAAAGTTTCAGAGGGTTGTAATTCCTCATTTAAAAGAAATACTTCTTTGGCTGCTTGTTTTGCAGCTGTATCAGCTCTCGCATTACCTTTTGAAATCCTATCTTGTTGCTTGGTGTGAACTGTGCATTTACAAATGGCTACTTTCTGAGGTAACTGAATAGATTCTAAAAGATCTACAATAAACTGTGCATGATTTATAGGTTTGCCAGTAGATGTTATCATTCCCTGGTTTTTCCACTGTTGCGCAAAAACATGTACAGTAGAAAAAGCGTACTGGCTATCAGTAAAAATGTTTACACATTTACCCTTTGCTGAGGTACATGCCCGTGTCAGGGCAATCAATTCTGTTGCCTGTGCAGATAAGTTGTGTGGTAAAGGTTTTGCTTCTATAATCCCAGTATCAGAGACTACTGCATATCCTACTAGGTTTTGTCCTGCAGGACCCCTTTTGCACGAGTCATCCACGTAGTATGTCACCTCGGCATCATCCAAGGGGACATCATTGAGATCTTTTCTAGGTAGTGTCTTTTGCTCAATTACCTGCAGGCAGCAGTGCAGTGTGCCGTCTGCAGGGGTCGGGAGCAAAGTAGAAGGGTTTAAAGTCGTGCATCGTTCAATTGTCATATGAGGTTGGCTCAATAATATAGTTATACAAGAAAGATGCCTAGCAGGGGAAAGATATGCCACTTTTTCTTGTAGTAAAATAATCGTGACTGCATGAGGTACTCTCAAAGTGAGAGGGTGGAACAAGACTACTGAGGCTGAAGCCTGTACTGCCATTGCAGCTGCAACTACTGCTTGTACCCAGTGGGGTAAGGACTGTGCCACTGGGTCTAGTTGTGATGAGTAGTAAGCAATGGGGTGTTGCTTATCCCCATGCTGTTGTGTTAACACTGATGTCATGTAACCCTGCTTACAATCTACAGTTTGGAAAAAACGTTTATGGTAGTTTGGCAATCCCAGAACTAATGAGGACGCTATTAACTGCTTTAGTTTACAGAAGGCAGATTCTGCCTCTGGTGTCCATTGTAACAAATCCTGCACTGCCATAGGCTCAGTCAGAGGTGTAGATTCCAAAGCATAGTTTGGAATCCAGCTCCGGCAAAAATTAGTTGTACCCAGGAAGGACATCATTTCCTTCTTGGTAGTGGGTTTTGGTGCTTGCAAAATTGCTATCTTTCTGTCCTCATCTAACGTTCTACCTTCCTTGGATATTACATATCCTAGGTATTTGACCTGTTTTTTCCAAAGCTGCAGTTTATTTTTATTTACCTTATGTCCCTCAGCGGCTACAAATTGTAGAAGTGCTATGGTATCTTCTCTACAATCCTGCTGGGTGGGGGCCGCCAGCAAGATGTCATCAGCATAAAGTAAAATCTGACTGCCTCTTGGTGGGGTGAATCCCGCCAAGTTGCTTGCCATTTCTTGTGAGAATATCATTGGACTTTCACAATATCCCTGTGGTAGTCGCGTATATGTATACCTTTTCCCCTGAAATGTAAATGCAAACCAATATTGGCTATCAGGGTGTATCGGTATCGAAAAGAACGCGTTGCTGATGTCTACAACAGAAAAATATTTTTGCTGAGGTTTCAAATCATTCAACAGGGTGTGTGGGTCTGGCACCGTGGGTGCCCTTGGTATTACTGCATCATTTACGGCTTGTAAATCCTGGACCATACGCCATTCTCCATTGGCCTTTTTAACTGAAAATAAGGGTGTGTTACATGGTGAATCCGCAGATTCTACTAGTATCCCTCCTTTAAGTAAGGCTGCTATAATAGGCTTTATCCCTGCCTCTGCATCTTTTCTTAAGGGATACTGTCTTTTTTGTGGCCTGAATGCTGACTTTGGTGTGATAGTAACTGGTCCCGCTGTACGAATGAGTCCCACATCTGATATCCCTGATGACCAGAGAGTCTCTGGTATGTCTCGTAAGGCATTCTCTTCCTCCTTTAATAGGAGTGTCAATCAGCTGTCCTTGCTAGACTGCAAGTGCACAGCTGGGTTGGTCTGAGTTATCCAATTCAACTTTTGTACTTGCATTCCTTGTTCTGACAGTTCTAGTTCTGTCTGTTTCTCCCATCTCGTGACTTTTTCTCCTAGGTCTGCCCATTCTATATCTCTGTTGTTGGTTAAGCTAACATGTGGTAATCGATTTGATTTATAAAGTGCAAAGAACTCCTGGGGCAATGAACAGCTGGCTACACTGTTCCCTTCTGTGTCCCAGTACAGGTTATGCAATATCAATCTGTTCGCATGATTCTTAAATAACTCTTGCTCATATTCCTTATCAGGTCCTGGTATGTTGCAATAATACAGGGTACAGTGCAACAGGTGTTGCTTATCAATGTCAAGGGAGGGGAACTTGCTGATGGCTAGGTTCATTAACTCTTTGGTCACAGTCCCTGGACCAGTCGTAACCAAGTCCTGGCTGTACCAATAAAACATTTCACCCTCTGATTGCACTACAAAGGTGTTAATTTTTTGCTGTGCTTCCATACCCTGCATGGTTGGGACTACTGCTATACCAAATAGCTGCATGAGGTCTCTGCCCAAGAGGTTTACTGGGCATTTTGTAGAAACTACAATTTTGCTTCTTTGTGTCAATCCTGAAACTGGATCAGTTATTGCAATGTTACGGGAGAGAGGCTCCCGATACAGCTGTCCATTAGCTGCTTTGACCAGTATGTAATCAGGTGACTCTGTGTTTTCTGGCAGTTTGGAGGGGTGTATCAGGGTTCGTGATGCCCCTGAGTCACACAAAAATTTGATCTCCCTCCCTTCTACCAAGAGTGTAACTTCTGGTTTCGTGTCTGCTAAATAGAGCTCCAAGCTCAATAAAGCTAGGTCCAATATTTCATTTTCTTCATTGTCACTAACTTCCTCTACTCCCTCTATCACATTCTCATTTGTCCTTTCTTCGCTAGCCCCTTCTAGTGATTCTTGACTACCATATTGTCAGTCCTCACCCTCCTTGTCTTCCATTGTTGCCTTATTGTTTTTCTTGCAATCCCTTGCCAAATGTCCCTTTTTACCGCATTTGAAACATTCTCCCCTTTTTTTCCGCCCTTCAAAGTCCTCTGATTGCTGATCAGATTGTTTGTTTCCCTGCATGTTTTTCTTGCCTTTTTCCCAGATTGTACTACATAAACTTCTGCTCCATCTTCTACAGAAAATACTTGAGCTTTCTTTTTTCTTTTTGCTATTAAAATGCCTTTCGGCATGCCTAGCATATTCAAGTAGCGATTGTAACCTGCTTGTACGATGGTCTACCATGTGTTTTGTAATAGTAGTGATTATAACCTGCTTGTACGATGGTCTACCATGTGTTTTGTAATAGCAGTGATTGTAACCTGCTTGTACGATGGTCTACCATGTGTTTTGTAATAAAACTGCTTATAGGCGTGCTACTGCCTTTTAAAAATGCATTCTTTAACTGCTGTTCATACGGGGAATCTTGTGTTTGATCTTCAGGAACCTGCATTCCACAGTGGTTATTAAAACATTCTAATAATCTGGCATAATACCGGTCAATTGTTTCACCTTCTTGTTGGATGCATTGGTTATTGCAAGTCCAGTCTGCCCTAGGTTTCCATTTTTCAGAGATGCGGTCTGTAAGTCCTATTACTCTGGTGTCTAATTCTGCGCTGCTGTGTGGGAGGGGTCTTTGTGCAGCGTCACGGGGATTCCATTTCCCACTAATCATGTACCAATCTGGCCCTACAATTTGTCTAACTACTTTTTATATTTCTTCTCTCTTTAGGTTATAACTCAACCTCATTCCTTGTAAATCTTCTAAGAATTTTCTGAAATTAACCTTTGGATGGGGAATTCCCTCAGTGGCTTTCCGGATATCTTCCGGAGTCCAAGGTCTATACACTAAGATAGTTGGGTCCTGATTGTCTTGACCTGCCTGAGGATTGGGTACTTCTATAAGCAGGCATATTTCTTCTTCTTCACCTATAGATTGTAAATTCTTAACTATTTGCCATAACTCGATGCCTTCTTCTGAATTACCTGCCTTTTATTCAGGACCTGGTCCTGATGGGATCTCTAATTTTAGTCAGTTTTAATTTCACAATATCTCAATCTTTAGTGACCGCAGGATATAGTGGGGGTGGACTAATCTGTTCACTTGCTTCATATTCTGGTAAGGGAGGCAGAGGTGCTGATGCTATTACTAAGTTATTATCCTCATCTAAAAACATTGCTTTTGAATCTTTGGTTTTTTGTTCCCTATGGTTTACTTCCTCCAGCCACCTGTGTGCCTGAGGAATTCCTAATAGACGTTGCTTTTTTACCCAACCCTTGGACTAGTTTTTGAGCTGTTTGATAAGTTTGATAAGTGAGGATTTTTCTAATTTCCCATCAAATTCGTATTTATTAACCCATCTTGAATAATATCTAATATTGTCGGCGTGCTGCGACTGCATATATTTTGCGTCTTCCATTAACAGCGGGTTTTGGGGTCTTTTTGTGCAATTATTACCCATTTTGTTTTACCCTTTGATCGTTACGTAACTTCTCTTAATTTTTAACGTGGTACCACGGATTTTGTTATAGTCTCTTCAGAATGACTGCCTACTTATTCTGTTTCTCCTGATCTATGACAAGACAGTAATCTTTTTTGTCCCTGACTTGCAAGAAAAATACAGTCTGACAAAAACAATACACATCTAGTCCCTGATCTAAAACATAAAACAGAAAAAAGTAGATTCACCTTACCTGAGCCTACGTGATTGATCGCCGATTCACGGAGACCCGTCCTTCAGTCACAGATCAGAAAGTGGCTGGCCTCTTTTGAACGACAATTCAGTCGGAGGACTTTCCATATAAGAAGAACCAATTTGGTTTCTTCCCTGTACGGTTTCAACCACCTGGCCGTCTGATCCGAGGTGAAGAGAGGGTTCTGGTCCGAAGGACCAATCTGTAAAAGGAAAAAAACTTCAAAGACCAATGCACGTTAGGTTCAAGCAAAGGCACCCTTTATTACTTGCAGCAAGGAGACAAAGCATGTAGGTACAGGATTTGTCTGGCTCTTCGATGATCAGTATGTTATTCTTATACAGTTCTCTTCATGTCACACAGAAAATGTTACTATTCTATTGCTGACGTAGTTGGACACAGCTTTCTGTATGTTTCACAGAAAATGTTACCAGACTTATTGCTGACTTGGTCGGATTATTTGCTATCTTGCATAAAACATTTGGAGAAAAACAACCTGGCCTTGGGCTTATTTTAGCCCACCTTAACTTTTCAATTCTTCAGTTGTATAGTTCTAATACATGTGTTACATTTTGTGTAGATTCAAGGTACATTTCTAGCTTTAGTACAAGTAATGCTGACTATGGTTTATACTTTCAAGCATCTATTGTTTTCTTTATCAAAGCTTCTAGCAGCTGCATATTTTCTCATGGTATAAGCAGAAATGAAATATCTCTTTGTTAAATTTCATGACATTAGCAGAAATTAAATGTCTCTTGTTATTTTCATGACATTAGCAGAAATGAAATGTCTCTTGTTAAGTTTTCTAATAGCTGTGCAGATTAATGCAGTGTGAACAGAATAAATGTATTAACCCTTTTGAACCGCGAATGCACTAAGCATGCATATTACTATTATATATTTTTCTAACAGGGGTGCTCTCTGGAGATTTGAACCAGGTCTCTGTCACTGCACAGATGTCAATGTTCTCCATTTTAAGGAGTGCCTTGAGTGAATGCATTTTGAGGTTTAGACTTCTAGCATTGAGTAGCATTACCTTCAGATTTTGCTTGCTTGTACCTGTTACAGTGGCGAATTTGTCATTTGAACCTTGCCTAAAAAAGGCACTATAGGTGGCAAGAGCCTTAACCAGTATCCAGAATCCCAAGGGCGACAGGTGCAGGCCATCTCTGGCAAAGCATTGCAGTCTGTCGATCATGTCATCCCAGGCAGACAGATACTGGATCCCCTTAGAATGACATCAGAATCTTAGCCAATTGTTGAACTCAATCATTTTGTCCTTGTACTGTGGTATCATTCTGGGTGATGGCAGGATGCTACTCAGGCCTAGGGTCATACCTGCCTGGGTTACAAGATGGGAGAGCTCCTCTATGTCTCTTTTCATGTAGTCCAGGGAGGTATGTCTCAGGTCATTAACACCAACATGGACAATGACAGAGTCATATTTGTACTTGTTGTGCAGTGACCTGAGTGCGTGCATTATGTGGCGGATTCTGGCACCCAACAGGCAGCTGACAGTAACTTTCTCCTTGTTTAGTCTGGTGAGTGGAACATCAGTGTGCCTGACTATAGAATCAACTATGACTAGAGTGTTGGGTACATTATTATGCCTTATGGGCTGTGGTTGAGTGGCACACTGAGTTCATAGGCTGTGTGTTGGGGGGGTGGAGATTGCTTGCGTTTCTGCTTTGGAGGTCTCTGTTGCTTGAGCAGATTTTTATTGAGAGACTTTGCAAATGTAGGTGTGTGTTTTCTGTTGCTATGTGTGTGTTTTGGTGGCGTAGGTTTCGAGGGACTATGTGATGAGTGTGGTGTGGTACAAGTGTTTACCTTCTCCTCTTGACTCTCTAGTCCAGTCCTGGGTGAAGAGAGCTTTGCTTCCAGTTTGGCTATAGAAGTGCATCTCTCACAGATTGTAGTGTTGGGTGGTAGGAGGAGAGGGTTGTCTGTGTACATGAGGCAATCGCTGCATTGCCCCAAGATGCCCAAATTCATCAGGTAGACAGGAGAAAACACTGGGAGCTGAACCTTAGACATGCCTGGATAGGTGCTTATTTATTAAATACGAAAAACTGTTTTCCTCTAGACAAGTGAGGAAAGTTGAGTGCTGTAGTAATTTCTAGTTTATTTAGTGCTTACAACAAGTCCTGAACAAGACTGTATCTGCTCTATTTTCTGGAAAAAAAAAATATATATATATATATATATATATATATATATAACTAGTATAGTCCAGTTTTCATGTTATTGCTGAATCCAGGGCTGTGTTACAAGTTTCTGTGTTGCCATACCTTACTTGGATAGAAGGAAGTTTCTCTGTTCACCTGTGAGAGAGGGGACCTTTGAGCAGGCTATTTGTCCCTGGAGGAGTGGTTTCAGCCCAGAAGTTAGTAGTTTATTGGCCATTTTGGGCTAATTTCTACCTCTTTCACTTCCCTGCTATAAAAACCTCATTTGTACAGTTTTTACGCTTGTATTTTGCTTAGCAAGTGCCTTCCAGGTGTTCTGCAGAGTCTACAGCAGCAGAGAGACAAAAGAGTGACTTTGGAGTGATTAAGTATCACTTTTCTGCTTTTCCTGCGGTCTTAACTAATTCCGCCTAAAATGTCAGTTTTTTTAGCGAATCTGTGATGTAAAAAGTTTGCTATTGTATACAACTCCGCACAGCTCCTCGTGGTGTCCTGCAGAATGATACAGGCAACAGAGAGACCCAAGAGAGACTTTTCCAGATTTAAGTATTTTTTTTTCTGTTTTTTTGCTTGGACTGCCTTTTCCCGCCTACAAAAGCGGATTTCTAACTGATCTGTGCTTTAAAAAGTTTAAATTGCATTTGCCTTCTGCTGTTTACAGGTTTTGCACTTGTTTTATATCAATTTAAGTCATTTTTGTATTGTATAACTGTTGTAGGCTACACACTAACGTGTGCTAGCCTGTTTATAGCATTTACAGTGTTTTCTGTGTGTTTTTCTGCTGTTTCCTGAAAAAAACAAAAAAACAAAAAAAAAAAACAAAAAAAATTCTCTTTTCCTGCCTTTGCTGAACTAGATTAGTCCAGATTTCAGGTTTTGCTAAATTCCAGACTGTGGTATAGTTTCCTGTGTTGCCCATATCCTTACGTGGATAGGAGGAAGCTTCTCTGTTCACCAGTGAGATTGGGGAGCTTTGCGCAGCCTATCTGTCCCTGGAGGAATGGTCTCAGCCCTGAAACTAGTAGCTTATTGGCCGTTTTGGGTCAATTCCGATCTCTTTCAGTTTCCCTGCTTTAAAACCCGCATTTGCACGGTTTTGCGCCAGTATACAACTCCGCAAGCTCCTTGTGGTGCTCTGCAGAGTGATACAGGCAACAGAGAGACCCAAGAGAGATTTTTCCAGATTTAGGTATTTTTTTCTCTGTTTTTTTGCTCCGACTGCCTTTTCCCGCCTAAAAAGCGAATTTCTAACTGATCTGTGCTTTAAAAAGTTTAAATTACATTTGCCTTCTACTTTTTATAGTTTTTGCACTTGTTTTATATCAATTTAAGTCATTTTTGTATTGTATAACTGTTGTAGGCTACACACTAAAGTGCGCTAGCCTGTTGATAGCATTTACAGTGTTTTCTGTGTGTTTTTCTGCTGTTTCCTGAAAAAAAAAATTTTTCTCTTTTCCCGCCTTTGCTGAACTAGATTAGTCCAGATTTCAGGTTTTGCTGAATTCCGGACTGTGGTATAGTTTCCTGTGTTTCCCATATCCTTACTTAGATAGGAGGAAGCTTCTCTGTTCACCAGTGAGAGTGGGGATCTTTGAGCAGCCTATCTGTCCCTGGAGGAGTGGTCTCAGCCCTGAAACTAGTAGCATATTGGCCATTTTGGGTCAATTCCTATCTCTTTCAGTTTTCCTGCTTTAAAACCCGCATTTGCGTGGTTTTGCATGATTTTGTGCATAGCGCAGCATCGGGCAGCGCCACTTAAATGGGTTTAAACTATTCCCAGCTCCACAAAGTCTGCTCTTCACTTTTTCCCTTAGAACTGTTCTAAATCTCAAAGTAAGCACTCTATTTTTATTCTAAAGCCCTGCAGTTGCCCGTATAAGTAATCTTATAATTAAGCACTAATAAACTAAAGCACTACACCCTCTTATACTCCCTTTAAATACTTGGCTCCCTATTGGTCCTTTTTGATCAGTCAAAAAGTAGTTCCTTATACTATTCTGGCATGTCCAATAGTCAGTTTTGTGTTTACTCTCCAGTCCAGCTGGTGAATCTGGGAATCTTGAGGCAATGTTACAACTGCCTTATGTACACAGACCACCCTCTCCTCCTCCCAACAAGCTCAAATATATGTGAGAGATGTAACTATATAGCCAAACTGGAGGCTGAGCTCTCTCAACCCAGTACTGGCGCAGTCAGTCAGTCAGGAGGAGAAGGTAACCACACACACCACAAATCCAGTCTCACATAGACCTATCGCAACAGCAAACCAAACACATAAACACACAAAAACATACTCGGAGGCTCTAAATAAAAATCTGCCCAAGCAGCAGAGACCTCCAAAGCAGACATCCAAGCAACCGCTACCCCACAACAATACCCACATATCACATAGTTCACAAAGTCAGTGTGCCACACAGTCACAGCCCTTAAGGCTAAACAACACACCTAATACACTTGTAATAGGTGACTCTATTGTCAGACACACTGATGTCCCACTCACCAGGCTGAACAAGGAGAAGGTCACTGTAAGCTGCCTGTTGGGTGCCAGGATCTGCCACAAAACACAAGCACTCAGGTCACTCCAAAGCAAGTACAAATATGACTCCGTCATTGTCCATGCTGGTGTGAATGACCTGAGATGTACCTCCCTGGACTACATGAAAAGAGACAGAGGAGCTCTCTGATCATGTAGCCCAGGCCGGTATGACCATGACCTTAAGTAGCATCTTACCCTCACCAAAAATGATGCCACAGTATAAAGACAAAATGATCAATTTTAACAATTGGCTAAAGTATTGGTGCCATTCAAAGGGGATCCAGTGTCTGTCAGCCTGGGATGACATGCTCGACAAGCCACGTTGCTTTGCTAGGGATGGCTTGCACCTGTCACCCCTGGGCTTTCGAATACTGGCTAAGGCTCTTGCCACCCCCATAGTACCTTTTTAGGCAAGGCTCAAAAGACAAACCCATCTCCATAGACAACACAAGGAAAAAGAAACTAAGGGTAATGCTGCTCAACGCCAGAAGTCTAAACCTCAAGATGCACGCACTCGAGGCTCTCCTCAGTATGGAGAATATCGATATCTGTGCAGTAACAGAAACCTGGTTCAAGGCTCCCAAGAGCACACCAGCACTACCAGGTTATACCTCATACCATGCTTTTCGGCCCCAAAACTCGGACCGAACCACAAAAGAGGGGGAGTATCCATATTCATCAAAGATACCCTCACCTCCAGGTTAGTGGCACTGCACGAAGCATCGGAGACCATCCATGTGCAACTAACAGTGGGCAAAACTGCCTTTCAGTTTGTAGCCTGCTACAGACCACCCTCCCAAACTCAGGAACCCCACTCGGCTTTCCTGAGAACACTGGAGACTATGAAGGTCTCTCCAAACACCATTATACTAGGTGACTTCAACTTCCCAAACATAGACTGGGAGCACTACTCAAGCCCCAACACCCTCGCCCAATGGTTCCTGGAATTTGTAAACTCAAATGCTATGGAACAACTGGTCACCACTCCCCAAGAGGGGAAAACATATTGGACCTGATCATCACCAACATGAGGACTCTATGTGGTATACCCCTCATTGGTAAGAGCTGACCATAAATTAATCTCACTGGACAGCCATATCCCGTCCCCACCACCAGCCAAGGAAACCACGGTGAAGAACTTCTCAAAAGCAAACTTCACACTTCTCAAAACCGAGGTGGGATCCTTCAAAGCCCCGGGGCTAGTGGAAAATATGGCCCAAACCACAGAATCCTTTACAAACGCATTCTATGGACACCTACAGGAATGCATGGATCATGCTATCCCAAATAAAACCAAGACTCACGCCTCCAAAGGCAGGAGACCTGTCTGGTGGACCCCAGCCATAAATAAGCTATACAACAGAAGGAGGAAGCTACTAGAAGATAAAGCAAAATCCCAAAAAGGGAAGGCATCTCTGATCAGTACTAGCAAGAAACTACGATCCCTCATAAAATCATCTAAGGCCAGCTTCGAAAGAAAAATTGCACAATATGCTAAAGATAATCACAAGGCCTTCTTTAGTTATGTCAGGAACCTGGGTGGCAACTCCCAGATATGCTCTGAGTTAGTGCAAAATGACAAAAAATACACTGAACCCTCAGACATTGCCAACATCCTGGCAGACAGATTCAGTGCAAACTTCTCCCCCCCTTGCCCCCAAAAGAGCAAATGCCTATCCCAACAGAGGGTAGCCTCCCTGACATCACAAATGCACAGGTGAGAGCTGCCCTCTCCAAAGCAAAAAATACAGCATCAATGGGACCGGACGGTGTCCCGGGCTGCGTCTTACATGAGCTCCAAGAAGAACCGGACCCTCACATAAAGTCACTGTTCAATCTCAGCCTTACTACAGGATATGTACCCAAGGAATGGCGTACAGCAACAGTGGTCCCACTCCACAAAGGTGGTGCCACAACGGACCCTGGAAACTATCACCCTATAAGCCTGACTAGCCTGGTCTGCAAAGCTATGGAGTGTATCATCATGGAAATCATAAACAAAGACATTGGGAACCTCCAAACACTAGATCCTACCCAATTTGGCTTTGTTAAGGGCAGATCCTGCCTCTTGAACCTGGTCGACTTCTTTGAAACAGTCACCAAGGCCATAGATGAAGGGAAGGTAGTCCACACAGCCTACCTGGACCTCACAAATGCCTTCAACACAATACCCCACTCGGGCATCATAAATAAGCTCACCAGCTTAAATATCAACCCCTATGTCACAAGATGGGTTGCAAACTGGCTCAGGGATAGAACCCACAGGGTCAGAATTGCAGGTGCCATGTCAGACTCTAAACCAGTTACAAGTGGCATCCCACAAGGATCAGTCATGGGACCTCTCTTGTTCGGTATATATTTCTTTGAGGTACAGGCTAACACGGGAGGACTATGGCTGATCAAGTCCGCAGATGACTGCAAACTGGGTGCCATAATCGACTCGCTGACTGACACAAGCATCCTCCAAAAGGGTCTCACAGAGACAGATAACTGGTGCCAGAGCCACGGCCTAAAGCTAAATGCCAAAAAGTGCATAGTCATCCCCTTTGGGAAAAACAAAGTGCCCACAAATTACCACATAGGTGGTAATCCATTAAGTACAGAAGAAGTAATTAGGGATTTGGGGACCCAAGTAGATAGCAATCTCTCCTCTGACAATCACGTTGCCAAAGTGGTTAAAAAGACCTTCTCTATAGCCCACTTTATCATGAAAGGGTTCACATCTAGATCAAGAGAGGTCATTGTGCCCCTCTACTCATCACTCATCAGGCCCATAATTGAATACAATGCCCCATTTGGGATGTACCTTACCCGACACCTGCAGCAACTGGAAAGACCCCAAAAGTACCTCACCAAGAGGATCAAGGGACTCAAACAAATGCCCTACGCAGTTGGGCTAAAGAAACTCTAGCTCTACTCAGTTGCTTACCGCCTACTCAGAGGCGATCTATGCCAGACGTATAAAGCCATGTCCAACCCAGAATTAATGGACATGCTCCACCTCAGGAAATCCAAATCCCTTCGAGCTACACGCTCCAGGGACTTAAACCTCAGCACAGAAATAAATAGGACATGCTGGAGGGACAGATTCATATCCCAGAGGCTCCCCTCACTCTGGAACAAAATCCCAATCCATGCTAGGCAGAGCCCCTCAATGACCCTCTTCAAGAGAAATCTTGACGAGTGGATAGGAGATCGTAGGTTTACCCCTGGGATCTCTTCTGTGTCCCTACTAGACAGAGGCACAGTAAACTAACCTTAAAAGGGCTATATTCTGTGACCTACTATATAGAGGCACAGTCAACTAATCTAAAAGGGTGGTGAAAGCCAAACACACTCTGGCTAGGCTTATAAATGCCCTAGGGAAGATAGCGTAGTATCAACCTATGAACCTATGAACCTATAAGTGCTGAGCTCAAAGAAACTTTTCTAGATTATGTGAACCAACATCAGCTTACCCTATTGGGGGAAAGGCTTGTTGGTTCACATCCTTGTGGACATTGCAGTTTGTGTAAACATATGTTTAAAACTTCATTTTTTAGTAGTAAAAACCCTGGTCAAATTTTTGACATTTCATTTTTTGGAAATTGCAGCTTTGATTGAGCTGTCTATTTGGTTATTTGCCAGTGTTCTGCCTTTTATGTAGGGCAGACCTCTAGGCAACTAAGGAGTCATATTTCAGAGCATTTGAGTGATTTATGTCATAAAAAAATGACCAACGCATTGTATAGACATTGTCAGTTACACAAAACTGCTTCTTTTAGATTTGTTATTATTGACCAGGTAAAGGGAAATAGATCAACAAAGCAAGGTTGGCATACTATACTAACCCAAAAGGAAGGAAAATGGATTATTAAGTTGGGCACTCTATTTCATCCAGGACTAAATGACAAGTTATGAGGTTCTTTTTACTAAGGACCTTTTATTGGCAACTTTATAAGCAACCATATGATATTAATGGAAGTTTGGCTAAAGCATTTGATATTATAATTAGAATGTTTATTTTGCTTAATGATTTATATGTGTTTGGAGGCTTAAATAGACAAATGGGGGAAGTGATGTCTTAATTGGGGATATACAGTATGTATAAAAATGTTTCCTGAATTATGAATGTTTTATCACTAAAGAAGGTTTGTTACTGAAACCGGTCTAAAAAGAAGGGAAAGGAATAAAACACTGTTTGCCTCTGAGTGCTGGCTTTTTCTTTTTTGTTTATCTATCAGTTTGAGCATGCCGTGCACCAGGCATACTTGCTAGCTTATTTGGAGGTGTGCAAACTGATTTAAACCAATTAACTAATTAAGCAATAAAAACCCAAAAATTGAGCCCCGTTCCAGCAGTCTTCAATCAGATAAGTTCTAACTGCACACTCCTGCCACTAGGGTGCAGGGGAACCTTCTCCAAAAAAGGTGGTCTGGATTAGTGCTCAAGTTATACAAACAAAGCTAGATTCAGCAGGTCTGAAGTTAGTCTATGCTACAGCAAACAAGGCGTACCAATTTCAGAAAGAAACAGTTCAGATAAGCAGGCACAATAAGCCTTTAACCAGAAACACCTAGCTTAGAAGGGCAGAATCTACCCTCTCCTCCCACAAGAGTGCAGACCACACCTTCTTAATGTATACTAACTGGCCCTGAAGCCCAAGTGCTTAAACCAGAACTAATACACTTTTAGAATAAGACACTAAGACTTCAATCAGCAACTCCCAATTTAGTAGTATGTAAGCTACCTGTCCTGCCACAACAGTGCAGACCACAAACCTTCTTAATGTAAAACTACTGGTCTGAAGCCCAAGTATTTCAACCAAAGGCTTAGAATAGCAGTTACAATTTAATCAGGCTACTAACAAGCAGTAATAAATGCAGCAGAATAAATGCAATAAAGTAGGAAGAAACACAAATACAGTAAAAGCAGATTAATAAAGTGCAATTTTTCTTTGAAACATTTCCTCAGAATCCAGCACGCATTATCTGGTCTCAATTTTGGCTTTCTCCTCCATTTCTCTCATTACTCCATTATCTCCTCCCTGTTTCTCTGTGCCTGGAACAGAAACAGGAAGTGCTCATACAAAATGGGTTCCACTCCTAACAACAGTGAGTAGGGGGTCTTTAATAAAATTCACAATATACAATATATACATTCTATGTATAACTTTACATCTTATTTATAATTATTTACAAGTTACTTACATATTTTTCAGTTTTACACTTTTAATTCCCCCACTCCCTTTTCCACAACCAAAATCTTATCTTCTTCAAAATTTCTGACAGTATCCATTTCCCATTAAATTTTATCTCATTCATTAAATGATTGAGTCAACATGATGAATAAAATATACAGTCCTTTTAGTAGTAAAAAATGTGAGCGCTTTCGCAGAGTACTGCTTCATTAGACATAACAAGACAACTGACACCACTGTTTAAATAGTAAAGCGAAAGCATCGCATCCAATAGGGTGTGTACTATAAAACAAAGTGACACGCACATATAAAAAACTTCAAAATCAAATGCATTAAAATCTCATAATAGCTGTTGACCATAACAAGAACTACCTGTACAGCTCCTTTTATTTCAAAAAGGGATTCAATGAAATCTTTTCATTTAAACCTTTACCCCTATCTGCTTGTAACCTCAACATCCATTTAACCTCCTGTGTTTCTGTATAACTCTTTATGTCACCACCCCTGTTATTACCATATAATCTCTGTATGACCATGAATGTAAACTCATGCGATGACCCAACAAGGGCATTATGCTTTGCCAATACATTATTCTCTGAGTTAGTGTTAATGCTATATATGTGTTCACGAATATGGTCCTTTAGCCTACTGTTGGTCTTGACAACGTAGAAACTGGAACATATCTGACAAACAGCCAGATATATCAAATTGGCTGTATTACAGTCTGCTTCTTTCCTAAAAGTGTAGCCCTTACCAGTGTCTGGGTGTGTGAATATACCTGTGGTGTCTATATAAGTGTAGTACCAGCAACTATTACAGGGTTGCATGGTACCTAGTGTATGCCCTGTACTAGCCTTGTCATCTCGGTAACATAACATGCTCCTAAGAGACTTCTTGTTTTTGAAAGAAAAACTAGGGTTATCTCCCACTATTTTCCTGATCTCATCATTGCTGGTCAATATAGGCCAATATTTCTTAACTACATTTGTGAATTTATTCACATCACTACTATAAAACATTGGCATCCAAGTATTATTGTAATCCTTAACTAAACACAAGATGTCCTCAGTAAACGCTGAAAAATAGGGTCTAGCTATAGTAGACTGTAAATGCATGACATTACTCAAAGTGGTGTCCACTACCTGCGTTTGATACCCCCTATCAAGAGTCCTACCTCTTAAGGCTTTTAAGTCTGTTTCAAAAATTGACTGGGGTTGAGTCTGGACATCTGCATGCCCTGCCCTTTCACAATGTTTTTAAAAATGTGTCCAGGGTGCATACTTCTGCAGTGTAAAAGGTTATTCCTAGTGCATGCCTTGCCATGTAAGATACTGATCCTACCATTGGTTTTCTTGAAAATCTTGATGTCCAAAAAATCTATCTGACTGGACTCTACTTTAATCATCATCATCCCCTTTTTCCCATTTACATGGGGTCGGGGTATCGTATTAACTGTCGCCAACTCTCTCGATTCAGTGCCACTCTCCTGCCTTCTTCAACACTCATGACTGACTGTCGCAGATCTTTCACACAATCCATCCACCTCTTTGCTGGACGCCCTCGCTTCCTCTTACCTTCTTCCTGTCTGTCCCAAATCTCCCTCACCAGATTGTCTTCTGCTTTTCTACACATGTGCCCATACTATCGTAATCTGTTTTCTTTGATCTTTTCTGCAATTGGAGCTACTTTGGCTTCTGCTCTTATGTCCTCATTTTTTTGCCTGTACCGCAGTATGCATCCTACCACCTTTCTCAGGCACTTCATTTCCATCACCTCTAGCTTATTCAACTGTTCTGCCTTTACTGCCCAGGTTTCTGTACCATACAGTAGTACTGGTCGCACCACTGTCTTGTACACCTTACTTTTCAGCTTCTTTGGCATTCTTCTGTCATATACTACACCTGATACTCTATGCCAGTTGGCTCCAGCCCCTCTGATTCTAGCTTTGACCTCTTCATTCAGACTACCCTTCTCCTCAACCACCCCTCCCAGATACTTGAAGTTAATTACCTGTTCCACTATCTTCCCATCTATCTCTATTCTCAGCTTCTTCTGATTTCCCCAATCTGCTGCCATTACCACTGTCTTATCTGTGTTTAGTTTCATCCCATGTGCCTTCAGATTTGCATTCCATTCTCCTACCCTTTGCTGAAGTTCTAGATCAGAGTCTGCCTGTACTGCCACATCGTCTGCATACAGCAGCCTTGTTGCTCTGACCCCTCCAACCTGTTTGCTGATGTAGTCCATTACCAGTATGAACAGCAGTGGGCTCAGAGCTGAACCCTGGTGTACACCCACTCCCACTGGGAACCCCTCAGTGAGGCCAAACACTGTTCGTACTTGAGTCACTGGGTCCTTGTACATAGCCTGTACTAATTCTACTAATATTTCTGGGACTTCAAACCACCGCAGTACTGCCCAGATCAGCTTTCTTGGGACCTTGTCATATGCTTTCTCCAAGTCTAGGAAAGCCCAGTTTGACTCTCTCCTCTTCTCTAGTTTCTTCTCAAGTATCTGTCTCAATGCAAACATCGGGTCAATTGTGCTGCATCCTGATCTGAATCTGAACTGTTCATCTCCCATCTTACATTCTACTATTCTGTATCCGTTTATCAATCACCCTCTCCAGAACTTTCATGCAATGTGGTAGGAGTTTGATGCCTCTGTACTGTCCACAGTTGTGGATGTCCCCTTTGTTCTTGTACACTGGCATGAGTATGCTTATTCTCCAGTCATCTGGAATACGCCTTTCTCTCCACACTGCAATTAGTACCCTCAGGAGCCATTTCTCCCTAGCTCACCCAGCATCTTTATCATATCTGCTGTGACCTCATCTGAGCCTGCTGCTTTCCCTGACTTCATTTTCCTTAGTGCTGCTATTACTTCTTCTAAGCTGGGCTCCTCTTCTACTCTCATTGTAGGCTGTTTCTGGGGCAGTACCGCTTCTGTGGGGTTTTCTTCATTCAGAAGCTGCTGGAAATACTCCTTCCATCTGCCTTTGATGTCCTGTGGGCTGGTAAGCAGGTTGTTGCTGGAATCCCTTATGAAGGGTGTCTGACTATCTTCTTTATCTTTCTGTCTTTGCCTTGCAACCTGGTATAGTTTCTTTGTGCCCCTTACTGAGTCACTTTCCAGAAGCTGATAGAGTGCCTCTGATGCCCTATTCTTTGCTATTGCAACTTCTTTCTTAGTTTCTTTGTTTGCCAACCAGTAGTCCTTCCTAGCTTGGTTGGTCTTTTCAATCTCCCACTTCTTCCTGCACTCCTTCTTTCTTTTGATTACTTCCTGCACTTCTGCATTCCACCACCAGCTTTCCTTATGTACCTTATTTCCATACCTGGCTCAGCCACATATCTTTTCTGTAGTCCTAACACATGCTGTTTTTAGGCGCTGCCACTCTTCTTCAGCTCCACCTATTTCCTTCTCTTCTTGGGGTGCTAGAGCCCTGAGTAATTCCTTGAACTGCTGTACTTTCTCTCCAGTCAACTTCCAGGTCTTCAGCCTGGTCTCTGTTGACCTTAGAGCCTTCTCGGACCACTGCTTGCAGCTGATTGTGGCAACTACTGGTTTATGCTGTGAACCAACTGTTTCACTGGGGATGACTTTGCAATCATGGATTCGACCCCAGTGCCTTTTCCTTACTAGGAGGAAGTCTACCTGAGTTGCATGTTGGCTACTCTTGTATGTGATCTTGTGACTGTCTCTCTTTCTGAACTATGTGTTGGCTACTATCAAGCCATTTGCCAGACAGAAGTCTAGAATGGCTTATCCTTCTTTATTCCTATTTCTCCACCCATGTGAACCCAGGCAGTCCTCATATCCTGTTCTGTCTGTCCCGATATGTGCATTTAAGTCATCCATTATCAACACCAATTCATGTTGTCCTGCTTTATCCAATAGGTCCTGCAACTGCTGTCTGAATGCACTCTTTTCCTCACTATCACAACCCTGCTGTGGGGCATAGGCTGAGATTATGAATACTGTCCTATCATTACACTGGAGTCTGATTGCCATGAGTCTGTCATTAATTCTGATGATATCCCTCACTGACTTCTGAAGCCTCTGTCTCAGCACAATTCCTACACCATTTCTAGCCTGTCCACCACCTGAGTAGTAGAGTCTGGATCCCAAGCCAAGTGGCTTTGTTGCACTGCCCTTCCATCTCGTCTCTTGGATACATAGGATGTCCAGCCTCCTCTGTATCATCATGTCATCCACTTCTAAGCTGCGTCCTGTCAGTGAACCTACATTAAGCGTAGCAATTCTCAGTTCATGTTTGGCAGGTTGGTTGGATTTATGTCCAGCTTTCACTCAACAGAGCTATCAGATGGTAACCCAGGCTGGGCAACTAGACACCGGCCAGCCAATAGCCTATTGACCCAGGGCTGCTGGGCTTTTATGGCGGGCACACACTGACCAATAGGGGGCACATATACCCCTCCCACGGTTAGCATGGGTCCCTGGCGTGGGTCAGAGAGTAGGCCGGGTCCTCAACCCACTTATCACCGGTAACTACCCATGCCCATTTTTTGGTGACAGTCAACATAACCGAATCACCTAGAGCCATATTTTACACCGTCGAGTGGCTAGCCCTGCCACGGAGCGCAGTTTGTGATCCGTGTTCTCCTATCTTGAGGATACTGCGCACCACAATAGATGCCCACAGCGGTTGGTCTTTTTTTTTTACAACTCTTCCCCCCATTGGGCACCATGTAGAGTCTGTGCTGCTGCCCACAGCTCCATTCATTGGTGAGTTTGAGATGGAAACAGCATGTTTTTCGAACATGGGAGAAACCCCACGGAGACACAGAGAGAACATGCAAACTCCAAACAGGCATTAGTCGGAGGTCAGGATCGAACCTTGTACCTTGTGCATTGGAGGCGAAGACCTTAACCACTAAGCCATCTGGTCCTTTCTTGGACTCTACTTTAATGTCAAATTCCAAAACAGATGCAGATAATCTGTAAACAACTTCAACTCATCTATACTACCATTCCATAGCAAAAAGAGATCATCTACAAAAGGTCCATAGAAAACCACTTGTTGCCCCATGTTCAGATTCAAAAATGTACTGTTCTCCCATTGAGCTATGACTAAATTAGCATAGCTGTTAACCATAGATGTGCCCATGGCTACTTCTTCTACTTGCAAGTACAATTCCTGGTCGAACATAAATACGTTTTTCTCTAGAGCAATCTCTAACAGGGAGCATATCAGACCAATGTTACAACCGGTTTGTGCACTGTGTGATATCAGATAGTCATGCACCATATCTATGCCTATAGATTTGGGTATTACAGTAAATAAGGACCAAACATCAAGCGTTACTAACAAAAAAACAAACATTGACCTCTACTCATGTTCAGTAAACATATATAAATCATGCAAAAAATGTTTAGAATCTCTTAAAATGTAAACATTACTGTCAAGTAATGGTCTCAGATTCTTGTCAATAAAGATGGAAAGTGGTTCAGTACACTATCCCTGGCCTGAGACAATGGGTCTAAAAGGGGGTAGCAGAGGGTCCTTATGAATTTTGGGAAGTCCGTGTAACTTAGGAGTACTTGGCTTATCTACTATAAAATACCTGAATAATTCAGACATAATGCTGTGACATAACATGTCATACAAGTAATCCTTGACTCTTGCAACAATTCTGTTTAAAAAAATTAACATAAATTAATTTATATGCACTTGTATTAGTCAACATGTCAAGCATTGAATTCAAATAGAAGACACGGTCCATGACCACTACAGGTCTTCCTTTGTCTGCTGGCTTAATAATAATAGTGTCATCATCCTGCAAACACTGTAGTGCTTCTCTTTCTTCATTACTCAAATTGGACATATTATAACTCTTATAAATTTTACGAAAGTCATTCTCACACATATTTCAAAATGCCTCTACAGTAGGGTGATTATTTAACTGCAAAACACAGGGCTTCTTAAAAACATTCTTTTGTATACTATTATTGCCCTTAAATGCTAAGCATCACTGTTCTAGCAAACATTCTAAGATTAACAACTGAGTCTATAACATTAGAATTCTGTGTTGGAATAAATGAAAGTCCTTTGTTTAACAATGACAACTCACCAGGAGTTAGAGTCCTTTTGGATAAGTTCCACACTAAGTTCAGTCCTTGTGTTGCCACATTTTCTTCAAAGTGTGCACATTGCCTGGTTCCTGCTGAAATCTGAATTTCAGCCTTCCCCTGCTTTGTGAACGATTTCTGCTGTTCAAACCTTCCTGTGTGTTTGTCCCTTGTATAGTTATAGGAAAAAGGTGAAAACGCTGTTGACCTTGTAGAACGCCGTCATTATTCTTCTCTCACACTGCTGGCTTGTGGGGATTGAGTTATTTACCATTTGTGCTGCAGTTTGTGTTTGTTGGATTTATCTCATTCATTCTTTCATTTCAGACAGTCCATATTATACAAAACAATGTTTCATCTAATCTATCCACCTCATGCTGTTTCATGTTTTAATAATAATCATATTCTATCATATCCATATTTATACTTTTAAAGTTTCAATCCTTCCACATGTTCTTTGTCACATATTTCTTCCCACAATTGTTTTACTATTTTATATTTCAAAAATACATTTCCGTGATTTCTAATTCCTCACAATATATACAGACTCTATCTTTTACTCTTTTATATGGCATATTTGTCTTTACTGTAAGCCTATTTATAGACAGTCTCCACAGAAAATCCATACATTCCACATATTTTTAAATCTTTTCATTCTTGCTTTTACCACTTTTTATTTTATTTCCTCCAAATGCCTCCATGGGTAAATATAATAACATTCTCATTAGATTTTTATACCAGTCTTTCCTATTCTTTTTTATATTACTTAAATCAATCTTCCATAATAATATTTTCTCTTGATATATTTCCATTTCTGTACAAAGTAAGTCCTCTACTTCTTTTTAAGCATTTAAGTTTGTCCCAAATTGCTTTATATTTTTCTTTCATTATTTTCATTAATAATATACATTTTTCCTTTATTCCTATTAATATTTTATATAAATTCAATGACTCTATATACACAATGGATGGCACAGTGGTGTAGCACTTAGTATTGTTGCCTCACTGCAAGAGGTTCTCTGGTTAGA
Organism: Protopterus annectens; assembly: GCF_019279795.1. Taxonomy (NCBI): domain Eukaryota; kingdom Metazoa; phylum Chordata; order Ceratodontiformes; family Protopteridae; genus Protopterus; species Protopterus annectens. The sequence goes on along the minus strand of NC_056751.1, from coordinate 555,605,545 downwards.
TTCTCGACCTGGGTGCCTTCTGTGTGGAATCTGCATGTCCTCCCTGCATTTGTGTGGGTTTCCTCTGGGTGCTCCATTTTCCTCTCACATTCCAAAGACATGGGCACTAAACTGGCCTTAGGTGTGTGTGTGTGTGTGTGTGTGTGTGTGTGTGTGTGTGTGTGTGTGTGTGTGTGTGTAGTGTGTAGTTCATCCTCTGAAGAGGGTTGGGCCTCAAGCTAGTAACCCAACTCTGTAAAACACGTACCTGCTATGGAAACAATGAGTGCTGAAGGGCTCATTGCCCGATGTGCTGAATGCACAGGAGCAGATCCAGGATAAACACAATAGGATTTATTAAACTCAAACCTCCTTCCTTTTTAGTAACATAAAGAATTCCTCTTTTAATAGGGTTTAATCTAGAACCCAATATAAATGTAAATAGCACACTCAATAATTATTTTTCATATTCTAATGGTATCAGAAACGCACTTGCTAGATGTGCTACTTTACCTAATATTACTGAATTAATTAGGTATGCTTCTTTCTTATATGCAAGTTTAAATGTCCTCCAAAATATATAAATACTCCTTATTTTATGAATCATGTCATTCCATTGTGTCACTCTGATCGGTACCAAACCTTATTCCCAAAATTTCTATTTCTTCTTTGTTAAATAATATACCTTCTATTTTTCCTGAGAATCCCCTAATGCTCCTAATTCTTTGTCAAGCATTTTAATAGCTATACTCATCCATTCCTTATTTTTCACTACTACTACCAAGTCATCCATATAAGAGATCATTACTGGAATTTTAATTCCCTCTGCTGTACAGTATATATCTCCTCTAATACTAAATTTATCTTACTGATGATTGCATTCATAATCAATGCAAATAAAATACTACTTGCCAGACACTCTTGTTTGATACCACTTTTTATTTCTATTATTTCACTTAACCAGCCATTAACCACTATTTTCACTTTCTTTTATTACTTATATTCTTCCAAGATCTCCCATAATACTTCATGTTGTATTTTATCAAATGCTTTGCTTATATCTCCTATTAATGTTATTTTTACAGTTTTTGACTTCCTTTTACTTTTATTCCAAATATTTTTCATTCAATAATTTATTATCCATACTCATTCATCTTTTTTCTGCTATCTTCATAAAGAATTTATAATAATTTAGGGCTTCTACATTAATTCTTTTTATACCTCTATCTATTTTCATATAACCCAATTTTTCTTGACTCTCTATCCAAATTGCTAAATGGTCAGAAAATCCCCTAATGTTAACTTCTTGATGTAATATCCTTAAAATCTCTTATTCTACAATAATCATTTTCAGTTCTCAAATTGTTTCTCGTGTATATCCAATGTTTGTTTTTCCATAAATAAATGTTACCACTTTTGATCAGGCCTAAAATAACCTTTACATCTGCCTCTTCTTTTCTCCTATGTCTTAAATCACAACTGAAGTCTCCCACCGTTATTTGCACATTCACACTAACATAGTCAGGTATTTTCCTAAACATAAATAAATAAACAGGACAAGGAGCAGGCTGACTGTATTAGAACAAGTAAAAATATCAAAAAGTAGACAGCACAAGTTGAGGGGTGACAAGGCCAGTAAAAAACTTTAATAAAGCATAAGACAAATAAAAACAAATAAAAAAGATGAGTGCTTTTGCAACTGAAGTTGCGTCATCAGATTTTAGCATAACATTCACCTCATCCAGTTTAAATAATACAATCAATTCATCAACGCTTCAATTTCCTTAGCTTAAGGGCTGGTTTTAAAGAAACACTACCATTCAAACTATTGCTTTTGTTTGCAGCTAAGGTAACAATCCATTTCAACTCTAGATGTTCAGTTTGGGTTTTAACATCCCCACCTCTGACAGAATGTCTATACTTATCTAACACTAAAAATTTAAAAGTGTTCTGAGCACTTTCTTTCTTAGTGTCTTTTGTTAGTGCATTTTTAACATCACCTTTATTAATAGCATAGATGTGCTCTCTTATGCATTCTCTAAGGCACCTATTTATTTTACCAACATACTGTGCTCCACAGAAATCACATACCACCAGACAGACCAGATCCTTGGTATTACAATCTGCTTTAGTATTAAAAACATAAATCTGAGCATTTAATGGCTGTTCAAAGCTATTATCACACCTAATGTCGCTGAAAACATTGCAGCTAGCACATGGCACAGTCTCCTAAACATAATCTCTCTGTGTTTCTGTCAAGTGTATGCTTAAAGTATAATATTTATTTATTTATTATTTATTTTATTTTACATTTGTTAACCGGGATAGTCCACTGGATACAGGTCCATTATCAGTGGAGGCCCGGGGAGAAAAGCTCCACACATATGAATAACTTGTAACAAAAAAAACTACAAAGTTTACAAAGTATATTTAGATAAAAAAATACAGTGATCTTAATTAATAGTAGTATATTCATACACAGCAATCACAATTAGTGAAAACAGAAATCTTACAGTAATAGTTTCATTGGTCTAAATGGATATATATATAATGACCTCAATCATTGCTGGAGGGGGTCATGTGTAAACCAACAACTTATTAAAGATTATTGGAGTCAAAACCATAGCAATCTATTTTATTATATTGTATGCATTTCTACAGTAATAGCATATAGACCTATCTGCACTATCAGGCTATTACTCATACCATACTTTTCGGCCATCTAACCTGGACCGAAACACCAAAGACAGAGATGTGTCCATATTCATTAAGGATATCCACACCTCCAGCCTAGCTGCTCAGCATAATGCATCCAAGGTTATCCAAGTGCAACTAACTCTTGGCAAAACTGCAATCCAAATAGTAGCTTGCTACAGATTCCCCATCATGCCCCAGGATTCCCACTCCTCTTTTCTTGATGTACTGGAAAATATTAGGGTTCAACCAAACACCCTAATAATGGGCGACTTCAACTATCCCACCATTAACTGGGAAAACTACTCATGTACCAACTACTTAGCTCAACGCTTTCTGGAATTCATAAACTCCAATGCCCTGGATAAACTTATCCACACTCCCACCAGGGGAAACAATATCCTAGACCTAGTCATTACCAATATGAGTGACTGGTATTCCACACCTGAAGTCAACTCCTCGTTGGTCCGATCCAACCATAAGTTAATCACCCTTGATATCCACATCCCGCCCCCACCCCCCCACCCCCCATTAAGGAAACCACTGTAAAAAATTTCTCCAAAGCCAACTTCATGCTTCTTAAGACAGAAGTGGTGAACTTCATGACACCCATGCAGATGGACAATACAGTTACAACTGCTGAATCCTACACAAATGCACTCTATAAGCACTTACACGAGCCAACCGAGTTGTTTTAAATTTAGGCAGTGGTGTCATATAAGATCCTCCAAAGCTAGCTATGAAAACAAAATTGCCACTAATTCTAAGGACAACCACAAAGCATTCTATAGCTATGTCAAGAATCTCGATGGCAACATCCAGATCTGCTCTGAGTTACAGCACAGTGGCATGAAAATTACAGAACCAACTGATATTGCCAACATCCTGGCAGATAGGTTCAATGCTAACTTTACCCCCACCCCCTAAAGGGCCTATATCTATACAGGAAGAATGCAAAGTCCCTGTAATCACAACTACACAGGTAAAGGCTGCACTGTCTAAAGCCAAAAACACAGCATCCATGGGACTGGACAATATCCCAGGCTGCGTTTTACACGAACTTCAAAACGAACTGGCTCCCCACTTAAGCACCATGTTCAATAATAGCCTCGCATCAGGCTTTGTGCCCACTGAATGGGGCACAGCAACAGTTATCCCACTCCACAAAGGGGGAGCCATCACTCATCCCGGGAACTATCGACCTATTAGCCTGACGAGCCTGGTCTGCAAGGCCATGGAACGTATCATCATGGAACTCATAAACAAAGACATTGGTAACCTCCAAACTCTGGATCCCACCCAGTTCGGGTTTGTGAAAGGCAGATCATGCCTCCTGAACCTGATCGACTTCTTTGAGGCAGTCACCAAAGCCGTAGATGAGGGTAAGGTGGTTCACACAGCCTATCTTGACCTCGCCAAGGCTTTTGACACCATCCCCCATTCTGGAATTATAGCTAAATTCACTAAACTAGGTATAAATCCCTATGTCACAAGATGGGTTGCCAACTGTCTCACTGACAGAACCCACACTGTAAAAGTTGCAGACTCCAAATCTGACCTCAAAGCAGTGACAAGTGGAGTACTACAGGGTTCAGTCCTGGGACCTCTCCTTTTTGGTATCTACTTCTCTGAAGTACAGGCTAACACAGAAGGCCTCTGGCTATTGAACTTCACAGATGATTGCAAACTAGGAGCCATAGTCAAGTCCCCAAATGATGTGGACATCCTACAGAAGGGCCTCACTGAGACAGATGTCTGGTGTCACAGCCATGGCCTCAAGCTCAATGCCAAAAAGTGCAGTGTCATCCCCTTTGGTAAAAACTCTGTACCCATGAGCTACCACATAGGCAGCAATCTACCTAACACCGAATGTGTGATAAGAGACCTTGGGACCCAGGTGGACACTAGTCTCTCCTTTTATAGTCACATCGCCACAGTAGTCAGGAAGTCCTTTTACATGGCACACCTCATCATAAAAGGGTTCTCATCCAGGAAAAAAGAGGTAATTGTTCCCCTCTACTCGACACTCATTAGACCCATTATAGAGTACAACGCCCCTTTTGGAATGTGCCTCACAAAACATCTGCAGCAGCTGGAAAGGCCACAGAAGTACCTCACAAAGAGGATTATTGGCTTCAAACAAATGCTCTACACTGTTCGCCTCAAAAAACTCCAGCTTTACTCCGTAGCATATCACCTACTCCGAGGTGATCTCTGCCTAGCATATAAAGCTATGTCAAACCCAGAGCTGTTGGACATGCTACACCTAAAGAAATCCCAATCCTTCCAAGCTACATGCTCTAGGGACCTAAACCTTGTCACCACAATAAACAGGGCATGCTGGAGGGATAGATTCCTGTCCCAGAGACTTCCCATACTCTGGAACAGGCTACCTATCTATGTCAAGCAAAGTTCTTCATTAGCACTCTTCAAGAAAAGTCTTGATGAGTGGATGGAAAATAGGAAATACACCCCAGGGATCACTTCTTTGTCTCTGCTTGACAGTGGCACAGGAAAAGAACTTTATTGGGTGGCATAAGCCAGGGAACCTTGTTGGCTAGGCTTATGTAGGCCCTTGGGCCGATAACCTAGTGCCTACCTATGAACCTATGTTCCTCTTGAGGTGTGAGATAGTTAAGGTGATGTAGGGTCTAACATAGTGGAGGGTCTAGCCTGGTGAAGTGCAAGAGCATAGCCAGTTATTAGTGAGATGCAGTTTTAATGCTTTTTTGAACTGTATGAAATAATAACTCTATATATTTGATTCTTCCATCGTATAGCTAATATTACTATTCTTCCCAGTAATACTAATGCATAATCCAGAATTTCTATACATTTGTTACATAAAATTGTTATGCCTGAGCAGTTTTCCTCTCCTAAGTTCCATATAACCTTGCCTTTCCATAACCCATTTACTTGTATTCTTTTGTCTTCTGTTGTATTCTTATGTCTATTAATATTGCAATATTCATATCTAATAATTTGCACAGTTCCAGCACTCCTAGCCTTTACTGAGCATTCTTCATACTATTTACATTTATGGCTAGGATTCTCATTTTGCAGAAAAGTTTCTGTTTTTATCTTTTTCCTTTATTACCTCCTATACCTATATTTTTAAATTTATGTTTTCTATTTTTCACTATTTTCCCAATATGATTTTGTTTGCTTTTAACTCTTATCCATTTATCTTCCCCTTCATCACTTGAATTACATACTTCTTCCTCTAACTCTCCTTCCTTTTCTTTTTCCTTCATACATTTTTATTTCCATACTTGTATCTTCCTTATTCATTTTTTCTTTTGTGTTTCTTCTGTATTATCTACTGAAACATTTTCTGCATCTTGGTCTAACATTGTTTCCTGTGTAAGATTTTCTTTAGCATTCCATTCCATCCATGAATGTCTGATTTTTCACACTTTATACATTTTTGCTCAAATTTTTTGCTTCATGACCAACTTTACTACAAATAAAATGTTTCTTTTTGTCACAGTTGTTAATTAAATGATCATCTTTACCAAACAAAAAAAATGTATTTGGTTGTTCCCAATATCTAATCAATCCAGTATCCCCCTCCACATTAATAATTCTAGGCAAATATATTACACACACAGTTTTTTTAAAAAGTATTTTAAATTATCTCTTTCCACTTCAGTTTGAAATTTTATAAATACTTTTTTTGCTTCTCTTTTAAATGTCTGCACAACATATAAGTTCCTAGGATTTTTGTTCTTTCTTTTTTCATATTCTTCTAAGAATTTTTCTTTATACTGCACCTCCTCAAAAAAAGTCATAAAAAATATCTTCACTGATACAAATAAATGCTCTTACCTTTCTGGGTTCAATACCCAGTGGTGAAATGATGCTGTCCCATACCTCATACATGTCCAGTTCTTTTTCCATTTTGCTGCTTATCCCATCCAGTGCTTTCTTCTTACCTCTGTTTTCTTCTCTTCTTTTCCTTTGCCTTCTCATTATCATTTGTGCTTATGATTTCTTCTCCTCCTTCTTTATTTTTTTTAACTTCTTCCTTTTGTATGCTGTCCATTGTTTCACCCCACGACACTGCCTTTCCTCTCTGGCTTGCTCTGTTCAATAAGTTCTTTAAAATAAACATCCCACTAACCTCTTGACTGGAGAGTTGTAACACACTTGGGTACAGATTCTATTGAAACAAGTCTTCCAAGTCCAAAATATCCACTTTGACTCCTTTTTGCCTTTTCACTAACCCTCTTTTTTTCTTCTCCATTCTTATCACTTTTTAACTTTTAATTTACCATTTAACATGTTAGCATTGTTTGCCGTTTGATTAATAGCTCCACTCATCTCAAACACCTAAAAAATGCTTTCTTTCTCCTCCATGTTAGATTTTCAACTTCCTGTTTCTGAGGCACCTCCGCACCAAGACCAGATGACAGGAGGTGTAACACCAAAATGTGTCCCCATATGCCTAAGAGTAGGGTTTTTTATTGATATATACATTAAATATTATTTACATATTTACATTATATACATCTATTTACAAATCTTCATATATTATAAACTTCAATTTAAGCATTCTTTCTTTTATCCACAACCAAAACATCATTTTCTCCAAAATCTTTGTCAAAGTCCATCTTTCATTGTATTTAATTTAATTTAGTCCATGAAACATAACTTTTACTCTGTCCATTTTCTTCACGTCCTCCTGTTTCCGTGCACTATAATAACCAAATTCTATTACATCCATATTTATTTGCTCAGATTTTACCAAACTTTTCACCCTATGATGTTTACATATTTCTCTCAACAAATGAACTCTTTCAAATTTCAAAAACATGTGCTCAGTAGTCTCAAACTCTCTACATTTATTACATATTCTATCTTGCCTTTTCTTATATGGCATATTTGCCTTAACTGGCAATTTTCTAATAGACAGTCTCCATAAAAAAATCAATACATTCTTTAATCTTTTTATAGTTATTATATCTTACTATTATGGGTTTTTTCTTATCTGTTTCTAAATCTTTCCATGGATCAATGCAATAAAATGCTTTCATAATACTTAAGTACCATTCCTTTTTATTTTCCTCACATATATTCATTTTTATTTTCCATAACACAATTTTGTTTTGGTACTCTTTCACTTCTTCATTCACAGTTCTTCTACTTCTTTTTTAACTTCCATTCCTTCATGCAGTCTTTGTATTTATAATATAGTATCATTTCTATTAAGTTTTTATTTTCCTTCATAATTCCTTTTAACACCTTATATATCTTATATAAAAAAAATTAAAGAAGCTGCATGTACTATTGGGTTTATTAAATGCAAATCTCCTTGCTCTTCTTTCATATATAGAATCCTTCTCTTGACTGGATTCAGTTTAGAGCCCCATATAAAATAAAATATAATCATCATTAGTTCCTTTTCATACTTAATAGGAATCATATAGATGTTAGCAACATAAACATTTTTTCCTGTTACCACGGTGTTCAACAAGTGTGCTTTTTTCTATCTGAAAATGTATATGATTTCCAATAAATAATCACATCCTTTACTTCTTTGAGTACATTATCTCATTGTTATTGTCTATATTCCTTCCTTCAAAATATTATTCCTAATATAGCTGTGTATTTTTCATTGAACTCAATACCTCCTATCATACCTTCAAAACCAAATCCTTTATTTTTCTCATTATTTATACTTAAACCATTTTTTAATTTATACTTAAAATTTTTCATTTACTTTTTCTATCCATATTTTATTTTTAACAGTTAATACAATATAATCCACATAAGTATACATTATTGGCAATTGTGCTTCCGTTATCATTTTGTATCCACCACTACTTGACATTTTATTAATTTCCTTCACTATTACATTCATAGCTAATGAGAAAATTAAACTACTAGCTGGTCAGCCCTGCTTTATTCCACATTCTGTTTTTATTTTTTCCCCAACCCAGCCATTTACATTTAGTTTCACTTAATTCCTTTCATAACCAGATTTTATTATTTGTAATATTTTTTGCTTACATTATGTTGTTGTTGTTTGTTTTTCGTAAGGGGTCGCCACAGCGGAACTCTGGTCCGCTAATGATTGGCAATAGATTTTTTTACGAAACGCCGAGGTGCCAGCTCGACACCCAACCTTCAACGAAGGCATGCCCATTTACGCACACGTCTTTTGAACGCTACCCAACCACTGGGAGGACATGCAGACTCCACACAGAAGGCACTCCCAAGCCCAGCCGAGAATCGAATGGGAGAACCTCTTGCTGTGAGGTAACAACGCTACCGCCATACCACCGTGGCATCTGCTTACATTATATGCCTGCAAAATTCCCCATAATGATTTATATTGAATATTATCATAGGCTTTATTTATATCCCCTATCATAACCTTATCATTTATTTCTCATATTATCCATAATAACTTTTGACTTCCTTTTCCTCTGAATACATTTTGGTCATATAGTCTATCCATTTTTTTGTAATCTTTTTGTTATTGTTCTCAAAAAATTTATAATCCTTATTATACAATATTATAGGTTTCCATTTTTTATCTCCTCTATTTCCTTTTTAAATATATTTTTATAACTCCTGTACATATCTCTTTCTCTTTAATTCCAGTTTCTGACCGCACATTCATAACTTCTATAAATTTTTTGCCACTGTTTCATTTATACATACCAGTATTCAATTCCATCCAGTCCTGTTGCAGAATTAATGTTAATATATTTTAGAATTTCATTCAATTCTTTCATAGTTATTTTTTATTCAAAATACTATTTATCTTAATTTAATGTTCCACCTTTATAAATTTGTTCTATGTTTTCTTCTCTTTTAACAAATAATTCCAATACATACATACAAATATTTCAAGTATGGGGATTAATGCCCATCTAGCTTGCCAATACACCAAAACACCTGTTCCCATAATAAGTGTCTAGGCTGTTCTTAAAAATATCTAAACTACTACTTGCTTTAATGTAATGTGGTAGTCTGTTCCATGCATCAGCTACTCTGTCAGAAAACCAATTAGTACACTTCTCATTCCTACAGAATCTTCTACACAGGTTGTCTGATGATTCTTTAATTTTTGATAACCCCAAACATTCCCAGAGGCAGTTGCCTCTAAATGCCCTATATACCTGAATACAATCTCCTCTTAATATCTGTAAGAGGCACTGTACAAGTTTAGATATTTTAGTCTTTCATAATAACTTAAATGTTCACATCCATGGATGCCCTTGGTATATTTCCGCTATACTATTTACTGATGCTTGTTTTCTTATGGGTTTTCATATTGTTATTCCATACTCATGTTTGAGTCTAATGTAACTAACAATGACTTCATCATTTGTAACTAACAATAACATCATTTTTGATTTCCTAGACTTTATAATCTGTATATACAACCTATAGTTCTATAACTATCATTAACTAATTGGTTGATATGATTAGAAAAACTCATAGCTGGATTTACCCATATACCCATGTCTTAAAATGAGTCTACAGTTTCAATCACTGTGTGCTGTATTAAATATTCACCTTTCAATTTATGTCTTCCAAATCTCATATGCTTAGTTTTTATGTATTTATCAGCATATTATTCTCCTGTGCCCAAATGGTCAATTTAGTCAAGTTATTTTGCATACTTGCCTTATCTGTAACACATATAATCAGCTTACCCCATTTCAGGTCATCTGCATATAGACTGTAAAACACCTCAGATGAAAAAGTTAGGTCTGAAAGATACAATCATTTCCTTACCAATGCTGTTGAATCAATATTATTCCAGTCTGTTTCTGGTAAATTTAAGTACCCAACTATTATTATTATTATTCTCTCCTGTGTTTCATGCAAGAAATGTATGAATTCCTCTAGGTCATCTGCACTTGACTTTGGTGCTCTATGCACTCCAACAATTGTTATATATTCCAGGGTTGTCTTTATTGTCAGTTACACAGTCTATGGCATTAGTGTTATCACTGAACTTATAATAATCACAGGTCTCATTAACTATCTTTAATCCCTATCATGACACCTCCACCAGATTTTTTTGTTAGAATGTCTGTTACAGTAAAAACATGTATAACCTGACAGAACTGGTTTTCAGTCATTGTTCTTTCACCATGTTTTACAAACAATATCTATCTTGTGGGACCATAGCAAATTTTCCAACAAAAATATTATTAATGCTCCTAGCATTAACAACCATCACAGATGCATCAAATGTTGCTATCTGTGAACTGTTACATTTTTAACCAGCAAAAATCCTGCCTAGTGCTTGTCAAATATTGCAAAATATCTGCTGCAAAAATTCTCTTCCCTGATCTTGACAAATACATTTTCCTGTCTAAACACGTGTGCCCAAGACTAGGCTTGGATGCTAAACAGGACATTTATCCCATGTAGGTATTTACCCCAAAAATCTTTTAATTCATGGTGACCTGACTCTCCTTTCTATAGGTGATTTATGAAAAATACATCCTAACACCAGTACAAGCTATACTATCTAAGATGGCTGTCAGTTCTCTACTAACAGTGGGAGAATCCTTGTGGATGAGATCATTTGTACCGACATGAATAAAAACAGATCTGTACTTCCTTACATTAAGGTGTTCCAAGGCTGGTCTCACATCTTCTATTATTGCTCCTGGCAAGCATAACACTATTTGATGTTCATTATCTACACTGCAAATATAAGTATCAGTCCCTCCAATCTACTCTAATCTCCAATTACAAGAATATCTTTGCTGACCATCTCCGAAGAATCGTCAACTTCTAATACAGTAATATCTGCTCTATCAGTTTTTAAAGAGAATAAATCATCGCCATTAGTCTTAATAATCCCACTGTTTTCATTGTGTATTAAATTCTCATCCAGCTAGCATTGTAAATCCAGAGCTTGAGCCATGTAGTCAACATCTGTCTTTTTCTTCTTTTTTTCTTACAGTAATATTCTTCAATCTTTCCACGTTCAGTTTTGATTTCTTCCTTTTCACCTGTCCATTGCCTCTTTTTTTTCTACTTTTTTTGGAAAAAATATGCTTTTATTCTGTAGGTTTTCTTATCAAAAAGTATCATTCCCTGTAACTTGTGTGGTACATAAAGCAGTATCCTTTTAAATATGAATTCTCTTTACTTTACAGACATTAATCAGTTTCTTTCTTCCTTGTTATTTCTTGTGAACTTCTTCCTTTCTTTGTTCCTCCTAAACAATCTGGATCCTCAGATAGTTGAATACTTGCATCCAGAATTCCAAAGTTGTCACTAGCATTGTCTTGTTTCATAGGGGTTGAATGAAATTTATAGACAATAGATGCATCGTTTCCTAAATGTGTTCTATTTGTCCTTTGTCTAACATTATTCTTTGCACCAGACCAGTCATTAATATAAGAAAAACTTCTACAAGCTGTGCCAATTGCACAAGTGCAGTTATCATCAAGTCTAGATTTACTTCTAACAATAGTAATCAAATCATTCAACTTTTGACATGAGGAACACAGATCATCAGTGTTATCAGCTGTTACCTTTAAATATGCATAGCATTTATGACACTGTACAAGATATTTGTGCATTAGCAAATCATTAATTGCATACTCATTTAAGGAATCCATATTCAGTTTCAAAAATAAAATACTGTAAAAGAAAAAAAATAATCAAAATCAATAACCACAGAATTCAAAGAGAATTAAATCAGTTTCTATGACAATAATCACACAAGCAATATACAACTAAATAATAAAGTAAGTACAGTAAAGTTGTTCTCTTCTCACCATACAAGTTCTGCAAGCCAGACCAAAGCTGTAATTCCTTTAAGTGGCACGGTCACTATCGCTTGCAGTAGCACTTCTTTTTTAACAGTAAAAAGCAATAAATCACAAATCAAGGTAGGATTGTTGATATATGCTCTGGATTTTCCTCTCTGCAGTCTGTAAGAATTTATACCTGTATAGGCTCCTTGGGGTGGCTAGAGTTTGCCTGTCTAAAACCTATCCCTTTCTAACAACCAACAGTGAAATTAAAAGTAAAACAACAAAATATGAATTAAAGTAAATCTTGTTAACAAACTATCCCTTCCTACCTACAAACAGTGAAAAACTGTGACAACAAATAAAATATAAAGTCACATAAAACTTCTCTTACCAGTCAACTCCACAGTAAATTACAAACCAAGGTAGGATTGTTTAGATGTCCTCTGGATTTTCCTCTCTGCAGTCTGTGTGAATTCATAGCTGTCTAGGCCCCTTGGGATGGCTATAGCTTGCCTGTCTAAAACCTATTCCTTTCTAACAACCAACAGTGAAATTAAAGGTAAAACAAAATATGAATCAAAGTAAAGCTGGTTAACAAGCTATCCCTTCCTACCTACAAACAGTGATAACAAATAAAATATAAATTCAAATAAAACAACTCTTACCAGTCAACTCCACAGTAAATCACAAACCAAGGTATGATTGTTTAGATATGCTCATACATCTCAACTGTACCAAATCCCTCGTTATATACCATTTTGAGGGCAAAATAATGGGGTACCACAAATTCCCGAGTGGCCCGTTTAATTCCTGATTTTTTTTTTTAAGTTGTGGTGATGTCACATATCAGACTGCCAGCCAGAGACACTGACACTAGGTTTACAATATGTTAGCACGCTGCTGCTATCCTGTTTAACTGTATGAGTTGATCTGGTAATTTGGAAATTGGAACATTGCAAGGCAGCAGTGTGCACAGCAGGCCAGGCAGCAGTGAGTGAGCAGACAGCTGTGGACTCAATGTAAGTTTAACTTCTTTACTCCTCTAGCTCCAGATAAGTATAAAAAAAAAAAGAACGATACGCCTTAAAGTTATTGCTTAATGGAAACTGCCTGGGTGTCTGTGTGTAAAGAAAACAGTAATGAACGGCTATGTAACTGTGTTCTGTAAAGTGGCTGCTGCTTATTGCCATTTACCATGGAATAACTGGTTATTATTGTTGCCCTTGCTGTAAATACACCCTCTGCTCTCAACACTAGTAATTCAAAAGAAATAGCTGATGTTACTTACCCCAGACTAGTTTGTTAAACCAACTGTTGATGTCAGTTTCATTCCATTTAAATGTAAAAACAATTGGTGAAGAGAAACAGAGGGTTAAGGAGGAACTGCAGGTTTGAACACAGAGAATGCAAAAGCCCTGCTTGAGCTTGTTGTAGTGGCTTTTTTCTCATGATTGGTATTCCTTTGCAAGCGCAACATAAGTTTGGTGTACTTGGTACTGCTTTGAGTTGTATCTTATATGATGTAGGCTCTGTATTGTTCTAAGCTATAGTGGAAGTTTTCCAAGAATATGAGGGGAAAAATTGTTCTGTTCCTGTTGCTTGAGTTATTAATTGTAAGTAGGTTTTGATTACTGTATCTTTAGGTTCTGTTTGGCATGTACCAAGTTAGAATATCTGCGAGATCTGCACAAGTTACATTGATGTAAAGATGGCTAGCATTTTAGTTATTGCCAATTTAGGTTATTTAGAGCGGTGCAGCAGTGATGAAAACTGGAGAAATTATTAGAAGCGTATCTAGCAAGTCTCTTAAGCTGTATCAAGTTGAGTAAGCCTTTATTTGCCCAGGTTGCCTGTGACAGTAGTACATTTTCAATTATTTACTTCTTTGTTATAGTTAGCAAGCTGTCGCCAATATGGTAAAGCATTCTACTTTTTTGCTGATTTTATAGTGAAATTAATATGTTGTTTAAACATAGATATGCATGTAAGTTTATGCTGTAGTAGTGTCAATGGGGGGGGGGCATCTTTGATGCTGGAAGTTGTTTCTTTTAAGGGGAAACTAATCTGGTGGTATGGATCTGTTACAGCTGCTGTTGTTGAATAGGATAATACCAATTTTCTTTAAATTAAGCAGAAGATAATAGTGCCCAGTTTAGTTCTGGAAAAGGTATGCTAGTTGCAGTTCTGGTTGGAGTTGGGTCAAGTTGTTTGCAGTGTGGACAAGTATTGCTTCATCTACATACTGTATAAGGGAGATCCTATTTGTATGCAGGTGTACAGAATTTCTAAAGGAGGATGGGAACAGATCCCTGAGGAACCTCTATATCTGTTGTGAAAGGAGATGATTATTGGTCTGTTCTCTGTCTTCAAGATAGGATTTAAGCCAATGGATTCTGCTGTTGTCATGGGCTTTAGTGGGTAGCTCCTTCTTTTCTTAACCTATTTTTGAATGAATTTGTCCACTGGACAAATTGTCCCATTTCAGGAGCACCCCAGGAACACTGTCTGATTAAGTGACTTGTTCCAAATCACGCAGTATGCAAATGAAGGTGGAGGGAGTCATAACTCTCAACTGTACAGATTTTTGCAGAATGCCAGATTTTTGTTTCATGTTTTTGGTCTGTTTTTCATAAAAGTGTGTGTTTCTGACAAAATAGTGGCAAATCATTAAAGATTGAAGTTAGAAAATGACAGACATTTGAGTTTCATACTTCATACCCTTCAGAAAATTCATGCTAATGCAACAACATGCTTGCTCCCATTTGGTCTAAATGGCAAGTGGCCTAACTCTCACCTGCCTGACCCTACTTAATTGCCTAGCCCTACCAGAGCCCTAACTCTAATCATAACTCCTACCTGGTCCCCAACCCTAACCACAGTACTCCCAGTCCTTCTCTGTTCCCAAGCCATAAATTCCCCAGTCACCTTTTAAACCTAAAAACCCACTCCATACTCCCTAAATATAAGGATTTATGAATCTAAAACTTCTTTCCTACTCTGCCCTCCTGCTCCCTAAATTTAAAACTTCCCTCCCTGTCTTTAAACCTAAAGTCCCGAATTTTTCTTTAAGCCAAAACTCTTCCCACTCCCTAACCCTAAAACTCCCCACCCCTAAATCTGTATTCCCCTGCCAATTGCTGCCTGAAACCTTACACTCCCCTTTCTCTCATCCTCCCTGAGGCAGCAGCATTTATCTTACTTGAACTCAGCTGCTGCATTCAGGTGAGATGCTGCAGCTCTACTTTCTCTACATGTGAGCCACACCTTGTCTGAAAGTGTAGTCAAGTTCAAGCATGAGCAGACGCTCATGCAAGCTACAAGATGCCAGAGTTTCTGGCTTTCAGACAGTGTTTTTTTCTTTTTTTTTTTGAGTACCTTGGGACTCAGACACTTGTAATAGACCCCCTTCTTTTTCTCTATTGCTAGTGTGATTACCTAGTTAGGGCTCCTAACTGATTATTATCAGGGGAACCATAGACACACACACACACACACACACACACACACACACACACACACACACACACACACACACACACACACACATTTTGAACAGAGGCATAAAATCCTTTATAAAGGGAAAATGCTGTTCTGGAAAGACTTTATGAATATTTGAAGAAAAAAGGTACAATATGGTAAGTTTACTATGCTAGAAGTGAAAGAAATACAGAATTTGTCATAGAAACAGAAGTATTGTTCTAACAGGATGCTTAAAGGGTGTATTTTTTTAGAATAGTATGTAGTGCATACACAGGAAAATATCAGATTTATAGGACATACCCAAGAAAATACTAGATTCGTGTACTATTACACTGTTTATCTGAGATCATCTTGGACCTCAGCTGAATTAAGTTCCATTGTAGAAATCTGCCACCAGTCATTGTAATTACAAGCAACAGACACTGAATCAAGTCAAGGTGTGGAATCTGACAGCTAAAATATGGCAAGCACTATCAAATAAATATCCTAGAAGGGTGGCACACTTCACGAAAAGCATGGATTCAAATCTGTGACAACCTCTTTCTTGGAATAAAATAGAATACTTTAATGCATCATGTGATAGCAGTATCCACATAATAAAATATATAAATTTATGTCCCAAGGACTCTACATGTGTGCCTTTTGAAAAGTAATGTTGTTGTTGTGTCTTTCGACTTTTCCCAGTTAGGGGTCGCCACAGTGGAACTCCTGTCCGCTAATGATTGGCAGTAGATTTTTACGTGCCGAGTTGCCAGTCCTGATGCACAACCTTCAACGAAGGTACGCCCATTCACGCATGTCTCCACACAGAAGACGCTTTAGCTGAGAATCAAACAGGACAACGTCTTACTGTGAGGCAACAAAAGCTACCGCAGCACCACCACCGCAATATAATATCCCTGGTAAATTAATAACAGTGTATGGTAAACTTGGATGGTGTTATGACCATATCTGAAGGCTTGAAACTCTTATTTTTTACTTTTTTGTTAGCTATTGGTACCCCACAATTCCACTGGAGTGGGTGGGGTTACATAATTATGTATGTAAAATTTATGTTAATCAGCATACAGATTTTTGGCCAGTTGTACCTACTTTCCATGGGCCTTTGTTCAAATTTTTGATGTTTCCAGGTTGAGAGGTATTGATGTGCTCTGCATTTTCCTCTCTGCAGTCTGTGTGAATTTATAGCTGTCTAGGCCGCTTGGGATGGCTAGAGTTTCACTGTCTAAAACCTATCCCTTTCTAACAACCAACAGTAAAATTAAAGTTAAAACAACAAAATATGAATCAAAGTAAATCTTGTTAACAAGCTATCCCTTCCTATCTACAAACAGAGAAAAACAGTGCTGCTAAATCTAGCTTTGTTTATATGCTTGTTGTTTGTTTGCTTGTTATTTCCCTGGAGCGCTAATTCCACCTAATACGCAGCTTCTCAGCGCTTCTGTGGATCACTAGTGATATCTGCATTGCTTACTGTACTTATTTCCTTGTTTCACTTGAAAGAAAGTTACTGTTTGTCGTTTTTGCATTTAAGTTATCTGTAACACATTGCACTTAAGTTACCTGGCACTTACTCACTAAAGCAATTATATGTCAGCACTAAAAATTAAAAGCACTACACCCTCACTCCCCACTGGCCCTTGTTTTCAATTATAAAGGAATTCCCAATATTATTCTAGCATGTCCAAAGGTCAGTTGTCAATCTCCTCTCCGGTCCAGCTGGTGAATCTGGGAATCTTGAGGCAATGTTACAACTGCCTCATGTACACAGACAACCCTCTCCTCCTCCCAACAAATTCCAACACATGTGAGAGATGCAACCATATAGCCAAACTGGAGGCTAAGCTCTCTCAACTCAGTACTGGCATAACCAGTCAGGAGGAGAAGGAAACCACACTCACTACAATTCCAGTCTCACATAGGCCTACCACGACAGCAAACCAAACACATAAACACACAAAAACATACTTTCGAGGCTCTAAATAAAATCTGCCTAAGTAGCAGAGACCTCCAAAGCAGACACCCAAGCAACCACTACCCCAAAACAAAACACGTGCAACACATAGCTCACAAAGCCAGTGTGCCAAACAGTCACAGCCCTTAAGGCTAAACAACACACCTGATACACTTGTAATAGGTGACTCTATCGTCAGGCACACTGACGTCCCGCTCACCAGGCTGAACAAGGAGAAGGTCACGGTGAGCTGCCTGTCGGGAGCTAGGATCTGCCACATAACACAAGCACTCAGGTCACTCCAAGGCAAGTACAAATATGACTCAGTCATTGTCCATGCTGGTGTGAATGACCTGAGACGTACCTCCCTGGACTACATGAAAAGAGACATAGAGGAGTTCTCTGAGCATGTAGCCCAGGCCGGTATGACCCTGACCTTGAGTAGCATCTTACCCTCACCAAGAATGATACCACAATATGAAAACAAGATGATCAATTTCAACAATTGGCTTAAGTATTGGTGTCATTCAAAGGGGATCCAATACCTGTCAGCCTAGGATGACATGCTCGACAAGCCACGATGCTTCGCTAGGGACGGCTTGCACCTGTCACCCCTGGGCTTTCGGATATTGGCAAAGGCTCTCGCTACCCCCATAGTGCCTTTTTTAGGCAAGGCTCAAAAGACAAACCCACCTCCATAGGTATCACAAGAGATAAGAAACTAAGAGTAATGCTACTCAATGCCAGAAGTCTAAACCTCAAGATGCACGCACTCAAAACTCTCCTTAGCATGGAGAACATCGATATCTGTGCAGTAACAGAAACCTGGTTCAAGGCTCCCGAGAGCACCCCAGCACTACCAGGTTATACCTCATACCATGCTTTTTGGCCCCAAAACTTGGACCGAACCACAAAAGGAGGGGGAGTATCAATATTCATCAAAGATACCCACACCTCCAGGTTGGTGGCACAGCACGAAGCATCAGAGACTATCCATGTGCAACTAACAGTGGGTAAAACTGCCTTCCAGTTTATAGCCTGCTACAGACCACCCTCCCAAACCCAGGAACCCCACTCGGCCTTCCTGAGAACAGTGGAAAATATGAAGGTCTCATCAAACACCATTATATTGGGTGACTTCAACTACTTCTTATAGGGAAAACTTCTTATAGGTTAGTACTAGGCTAACTGCCCTTGTGAGCCATTTTAAGCCTAGCTAATCATCACCTGTGAGATTCAAACCCTGTACCTTGTGTTTGTAAGGCAAACACCTTAACCATTAGGCCACCCTCCCAACCCCTCAAACATAGACTGGGAGCATTACTCTAGCGCCAACACCCTAGCCCAAAGGTTCCTAGAATTTATAAACTCAAATGCTATGGAACAACTTGTTACCACTCCCACAAGAGGGGAAAACATACTGGACCTGATCATCACCAACATGGGGACTCTATGCTCCAGACCAGAAGTGTATCCCTCACTGGTAAGATCAGACCATAAACTAATCTCACTGGATATTCACATCCAGACCCCACCCCCTGCCCAGAAAACCACAGTGAAAAACTTCTCTAAAGCAAATTTCACACTCCTCAAAACCGGGGTGGAATCCTTCAAAGCCCCCGGGCCTGTGGAAAATACAGCCCAGACCGCAGAATCCTTTATAAACGCATTCTATGAACATCTTCAGGAATGCATGGATCATGCAATCCCAAATAAAACCAAGACCCAATCCTCCAAAGGTAGACGTCCTGTCTGGTGGACCCCAGCCATAAACAAATTATACAATAGAAGGAGAAAGCTACTACATGATAGAGCAAAATCCCAAAAAGGGAAGGCATCTCTGATCAGTATTAGCAAAAAACTACAGGCACTCATAAAATCGTCTAAGGCCAGCTTCGAGAGAAAAATTGCACAGGACATTAAGGATAATCACAAGGCTTTCTTTAGTTATGTTAGGAACCTGGGTGGGAATTCCCAGATATGCTCAGAATTAGTCCAAAATGACAAAAAATACACCGAACCCACAAACATTGCCAACATCCTAGCTGACAGGTTCAGCGAAAACGTCTACCCCCCCCCTCCCCACCAAAAGGGCAAATATCTATCCCAGCAGAGTGCTGCCCCCCTGTCATCTCTGATGCTCAGGTAAGAGGCGCCTCTCCAAAGCAAAAACACAGCATCAATGGGACCAGACGGTGTCCCGGGCTGTCCTACATGAACTCCAAGAAGAGCTAAACCCAAACATAAAACTACTGTTCAATCTCAGCCTTACTACAGGATATGTACCCAAAGAGTGGCGTACAGTAACAGTGGTCCCTGTCCACAAAGGTGGTGCCTCAACGGATCCTGGAAACTATCGCCCCATAAGCCTGACTAGCTTGGTCTGCAAAGCTATGGAAAGGATCATCATGGACCTCATAAAAAAAGATATTGGGGACCTACAGACACTGGATCCTACCCAGTTCAGCTTTGTTAAGGGCAGATCCTGCCTCTTAAACCTGGTTGATTTCTTTGAAACAGTCACCAAGGCTATTGACGAGGGGAAGGTGGTCCACACAGCCTACCTGGACCTTGCAAAAGCCTTCGATACAATACCCCACTCTGGCATTATAGATAAGCTCACCAGCTTAAATATAAACCCGTATGTCACTAGATGGGTTGCAAACTGGCTCAATGACAGAACCCACATGGTTAGAATTGCTGGAGCCATGTCAGACTCCAAACCAGTTACAAGTGGCGTCCCACAAGGCTCAGTCCTGGGATCTCTCTTGTTCGGTATATATTTCTCGGAGGTACAGGCCAACACAGAAGGACTGTGACTGATCAAGTTTGCAGATGACTGCAAACTGGGTGCCATAATCGACTCTCCAGCTGACACAAGCATCCTACAAAAGGGCCTCATAGAAACAGACAACTGGTGCCAGAGCCATGGCCTCAAGCTAAACGCTAAAAAGTATATAGTCATCCCCTTTGGCAAAAACAAAGTGCCCACAAATTACCACATAGGTGGTAATCCATTAAGTACAGAAGAAGTAATTAGGGACCTGGGGACCCAAGTTGATAGCAATCTCTCATTTGACAACCACGTGGCCAAAGTGGTTAGAAAAACATTTTATATAGCCCACCTAATCATGAAGGGATTCACATCTAGATCAGGGGAGGTCATCGTGCCTCTTTACTCATCTCTCATCAGGCCCATAATTGAGTACAATGCCCCTTTTGGGATATACCTTACCAGACACCTGCAGCAACTGGAAACACCCCACAAGTACCTCACCAAGAGGATCAAAGGGCTCAAACAGATGCCATATGCTGCCTGGTTAAAGAAACTCCAGCTCTACTCAGTGGCATACCGCCTGCTCAGAGGCGATCTGTGCCTGATGTATAAAGCCATGTCCAACCAAGAATTAATGGACATGCTGCACCTCAGAAAATCCAAATCCCATCAAGCTATGCGCTCGAGAGACTTGAACCTCAGCACTGAAATAAATAGGACATGCTGGAGGGACAGATTCATAACCCAGAGGATCTCTTCACTCTGGGATAAAATCCCAGTCCAGGTTAGGCAGAGTCCCTCATTGACTCTCTTCAAGAGGAATCTTGATGAGTGGATGGGAGATCGTAGGTTTACCTTGGGTATCACTTCTGTGTCACTGTTAGACAGAGGCACAGTATACTAACCTCGAAAAAGGGCATAGCAAAATTAATTTAAAATGGGTGGCGAAAGCCAAACACACTCTGGCTAGGCTTATAAATGCCCTAGGGCAGATAGCCTAGTATGAACCTACGAACCTATGAACCTATGAACCTATTCCCTAAAACAACTTGACTGACTTAAATTCCCTAATCTCCTAAATTATCATCAACTTTCCTTTGCCTATAATATCCTACTACTCTCAGACAAAACTCCAGCTCTGGCCAATCCACTAGAACTACAAGCTAAATCTAGACAACTTATCTCTAGCGACAAAAAATTAATCAAGGTCACCAAGACCAACAACACAGCGGGGGACTCCCTCTTCCCTAACTACATAGGCAAAATTTGGAACACCCTACCTACTGCTATTACCTCAGCAGGCTCAAAGATTACATTTAAAAGACTCCTGAAAGAACACCTAAAGCACACATGGATATGCACATGTTCCCCACCTGGCTGACCCCCCTCTCTCACCCTCTCTCCTTACTCTTGCCCTCTGACTTCAGCTTCATCATCAAAAGAATGCAACTTCTCTAGCTTCCTTCCAGTTCCACCTCTAATTCATACCCCTTAGTCAATACCCATATGTCACTGCTAGGACACTCTCTTATCTGTCCACTACACTTTTCTCTTTACACCTCTACTCTTACTCTATACTTAAGCTACTTACTCCTCCTGCTTTTCTTACTTAACCTGTTATCCAATTTCCCATCCCTGTCTCTTCTCTTGCTACTATACTCCCTGCTATGTCTAATCTTTGCTCTGTTTGTTGCTATACTACCTACTGTGGCTAACTTGCTCAAAAGTCAACCGTATAAAGCAAAAAATGCAACCCCTACTAACAATGTTCACCATTATGTAATGCCTCAGCCTAAAACTGTAAAAGATGTGTTCAATCTATGTAAATATGTTAAATCTTAAGCTTCAATGCTATGTTACTAGTCAATGTTAAGTTTGGTACTATGTAAATTTAAATGCTTCTGTATACACCTTATATTTTCCTTAAAATTTAACTGAGGAGCTTTTCTCCCCGGGCCTCAGTTGAAAATGGGCATGCATCCAGTCGGACTTTCCCAGTCAACAAATGTAAATTAAAAAAATAAATATAGTTACCAAATGTTTATTGAATTCTTTTGCTTCAACTTCAGTTCTAAACTGGATCATTATTCTTGTTTTTTTTTTTTTGGTTTCTCTGTAAAAAGCATGCACCACATATTCTGACCATGGATAAATATGTTTCTTTTGTTCATATGCACCGAAAATGTTTCCATGGCCTGCCCAGGCTCAAATATCAAATCACAAAAGTCTCTTTATTAATTAAAATAAATGCTCTTAATCTATTTTGCTTTGACACCCAAGGTGCTATGACAGAGTCCCAAACCTCATACCTGTCCAAACTTTCTACTTTTTTACTGCTCACATGTACTGTATACTTCTTTTTTTTTTTTTCTTCTTTCATTGTTCCTTCTCCAACAGTTTGTACATACATTTTTGTCTCTGGAACTTTTTCTGGCAGAGTCTCTTCTTCTCCTTTTTGTTCTTCAATTTTTTCCATGATGTCACCCAATGAAATTGCTGCTCCACTTTCTGGCTCAGATTGGTTTAGCAAATAATCATCCTGCAACCCCCCCCGCTCATTTGGAGGGTTGTAATTATGCATTTTTTCAGAGGTAACTGTCTCTCCTTCAAACAATCTCCTCTGAAAGTTTTCCTCTGAATCCATCTCTGTTTCACTACAATCTCCTTTTTCTCCAATGTCACTGTTTATTCTGCACCCACATCATCAGAAAAAAATGTCTGGTAACGATGCTACCATTTTGGTTACATCTGCAGCAACTTTCATTCCAGTTTCAGTACAAGCTAAATCAACCATGTTTTCTCCCTGTTTCCCCAGGCCACCTCCATGCCTGGAACAGGAGCAGGAAGTCCATTGTGTCACACACAAATGCTTCCCCCTACTACCGAAAGTAGGGTTTTTTAATTGATATATACATTACATATTATTTACACATTTACATATTTACATTATTTACATCTATTTACAAATCTCTATACATCATAAACTTCAATTTAAACATTCTCCCCACTCTTTTATCCACAACCAAAACATTATTTTTTCCACAATCTTTGTCAAAGTCCATTTTCCATTGTATTTAGTTTAATTTAGTCTCTCATTCCATATAGTGCATGAAGAATAAAATTTTACACTGTCCATTTTCTTCACTTCTTCCTGTTTTCATGCCCCATAATAACTAAATTTTATTAGGTCCATATTTATTTGTTGGATAGCACAAAAAACTGTTTATTACAAACAAAGCTTTCAGGTTAAAAACCCTTCATCAGTGTATAACAAAAGTTACAACATTCTGTTTATATATTCACACACAGCCCAAAGGTTCATTATTTAACAACCAGTTAAGATCCAATTAAACACAAAGTAAAATACAGCTATTACAAACATATTTGCATGTGGTTTTAATACTGGTTTCAATGATAAATTATGGTTAATGCCTGGGAAAGTTGTCAGCGTTCATTCTTAAAATCCACTCATATTCTTTAACTTCCAATTTCTTGTTAATATTACCTTTTATTATACTTGCAGTGACTTTATCACCATAAAATTAAATATATGGCTATTACCAGATTCATCGGTACGTTTAGCTAAGGAATTAGTTATGACATTTCTCTGTGTGTCAGATCTATGTTCAGTAATACTATCCCTTAGACTTACCTAGTTGACTTACCTATGTAAAAAGCTGTACATGATCTATAAGTAGCAAGATACACTATATGAGTACTGTTGCATGTTGCAAAACATTCAGATTTATATTCCTTACCATTTACTGGATGAATAAAAATATTATCTTTATTTATGACATCACAACAACTACAGTTATGAAAAGGCATAGTTTGAGTCTTATTTAAACTTAATTTCTCTTTAGTATTCATGTCTTTATAACATAGTCTCTGTTTGAGGCTAGCTGATTTCCTATGGGAAAAAATAGGTGTTTGGCCAATAATGGAATGTAAGTCAGGTAGAGACCTTAAGATACACCAGTTGTCTGCCTAAGTTTATCACTCAGTGATGTATGTGCTGTCTCTTTTTTGATATGTGGAGCTTTTCTCCCCGGGCCTCCACTAAAAATCGACATATATCCAGTTGGACTATCCCGGTCAACAAATGTAAAATAAAATAAAATAAAAATAAATAAATACATTGTTGTTAATAATATTTCTAACATTGGGTGTATTTCTATTGTAAGTTGTAACATAATGTATCTTATCTATATTCCTATTAGATCTTTCTATATTATTTGGCTGTTGACAATTTTCCATATAGGAATAAGGTCTGGCTGTAGACATCCTTAAATTTACCATAATTCATCCTAGTTCCACTTTGGTTACATATAATATTTTAATGCTTTCTTGACATAATATACATATGCCCGAGGATGTTTCTTTCCCGATGTTCCAAATTACTGCACCATTCCAAAATTTTTCAGTTTCTGTTCTTTCTTCCTCTGTTAATAATCTGATATCTTCTAAAACAATAATATGTGCATCTACTGCAGCACACCATTGTAATATACCTATTCTCCTTTTAAGATTTGTCATAGTGTTCACATTTAAAGCTAATATTTTCAGCTATTAAGAACAGTTAGTATAATAAAATGTTTATCCCTTTCCTTTCTTATTTTCTCTAGGCATTATGTTTTTGAATTGTCTTTTCCTCTTTTCCCTATCAAATTCTTTTTATTTCTTACTGTGCACCAATCAGCGTCTTCCTCACTTGTCTCCTCTGTTTCCTTTTCCTTGTTACGTTCTTTAACTTCATGTAAAAACTCTTTATCAGTCACATCTTTTTGTACATTTTCTTGTATAACACATTCTACTATTTCTTTATCCTGTATAACTTCATTTTCATTTTTTTGCACGTTCATTTCATATTCTAGCCATGAATGACCAGTATAGCCACATTTTTCCACTTTAAATCACATTTTTTTTTGCATTATGCCCTGTTTTACCTCACAAATAACTTTTTATCATATTAATTGATTAAATGATCATTTTTCCACAAAAATAACAGGGTTTGGTTGACCCCTGTACTTCACAAACCCCTATTACCATGAACATTAATAATACTAGGTACGTGCATAACATTATCATTTTCCATTTTCAGTATTACTCCACATTCCCATCCTTCAGTCCATAGTCCTCTTTTATCATGTATTTTTGTGATATATTTTATCATATTCAATTCTGTTCAGTCCTGTTGCAGAATTCATGTTAATATCTTTTAGAATTTTATTCAAAACTTTCAGTTATTTTTTTTTCTTCTAAATACTCATATCTTCCTTATTTAATTTTCCCCTTTATAAATTTGTTCTGTTTTCTTCTCTTTTAACAAATAATTTCAATACATATTATTTAATTATTTCATATATTCCTCCTTGCTGTCTTATTTGCTTACTTTCCTTATTTTTTAATTCTTTTATTTTTCTTCTTTTATTATTTTACTCAAATATTGTCCTACCTCTTCTTTCTTTCCTTGTAAAATATTTTTGCTTATATAACAAGTTGTTCATTTTAATTTGATTCATTTTATATATTTCTCTTTTTCATAAAAGGAATTTCTATTCTCTAAGTATCTAAATGTTTCTTGACTCAATATCTTATATCTCACTTTTTTCCTTCTTTTCTTCCTTATACATTCTAAAAACAGTTGTTTATATTTCTCTTTAAAATTAAGCCACCAAACGGTCAAAGTCTTATAAAACTCTTTCATATTCATATGATTTTCCATAATTCCACAAGTTTATTATTCTCTTCTAAATCTAATTCATTTTCATTAATTCTCGTTATTACTTTTCCTATTCTTATATTTTCTTCATTTTCCTGAATTTTAACCCATATAGCCATATGATCTGAAAATCCAGCATACTTAATTCCTATCTAAACTATCACATATTAAAAGATAATCAATTTCTGTCCTAATTTCATTCCTTTTATAGGTCCAGTGGTTATTCTCTGCTAATTCAGCTATTAAGAACAGTTAGTATAATAAAATGTTTATCCCTTTCCTTTCTTATTTTCTCTAAGCATTATGTTTTTGAATTTCCTTTTCCTTCTTTAACTCTTTTCCCTATCAAATTATTTTTATTTCTGTCAGCCAATCAGCTTCTTCCTCACTTGTTTCCTGTTTCTTTGTCCTTGTTACGTTCTTTAACTTCATGTATAACCTCTTTATTAGTCACATATTTTTGTACATTTTCTTGTATAACACATTCTACTATTTCTTTATCCTGTATAACTTCATTTTTATTTTCTTGCACATTCATTTCATACTCTAGCCATGAATGACCAGTATTGCCACATTTTTTGCACTTTAAATCACATTTTTTGCATTATACTCTATTTTACCACATAAATAACATATTTTTTTATCACATTCATTAATATCTTATAAATGTAACATGTTCATAACCAGCTTTAGGCATAGGCGGTGGTGGCACTCTAACAAGGGTGCTTTTCCAGTAATCTGGATGGTGTAGCTAGACCAGGATGGGGGCATAGGGTGGTGTTGGAGGGCACTGTGGTGAGCTTTTGCCTAGGCACCAGTTGACCAAAGGCCGGTCATGAACATGTTTATGTCTGAACTGCAAAATTAAGCAAACAGCAGAATCACCAGGAGTGATTAAATTGTGGTTCTACATGCACGAGGCAATGTCTCATGTTCAACTGACACTACAGAACTTCAGTTTCCCAGTACAAATCATACAACATTTTAGAAAAGCTCCACAACTGCTTAAAAGCAGTATAATATATACAAACAACAGAGCAGTAAGTTAAAATTCTCAGAGGACTTAACAGCAGTAATAAACATCAAGTATATTAAAATAAAAAGTTAACACAGATAGATATATATTTTTAAATAAACCAGAAAGAAATCAAAAGTATATAATGATAAAGAGGAAGGGAAATTCCCAAAGGAATCTTATCTGAACGTGCCAGTTGTAATTCACAAATGCAGGTTTCTGGGTGATTCGTACAGCTGGCACTAAAAGACTGAGTGACTAACTTCCTGTGAGAGGGATTAGGCTTTCTCTGATGAGAACCCAAAGAAATGGAAGACCAGTGCAACCAAATAACTAATAAACAATCCACAAAGCACTGAGTAGAGGAAAAGCCAGGCACCGGACAGCTAAAGTGAAGTTGCAAATTTTATTGAAGTAACCAATCTCAAACGTGAAACGCTTACACAATCACACAGCGTTTTTCGTCACAGACTGAATAAATGTTTGTCAGCAGCCTTATTCCCCTACTGAAGAGATGCATTTCACTTCTGAACAGCCATTGTAATTTAACTCAGATTGGTTAGTCTGCAACAGAGTTTCTATGGGGTTTTTCTATTGTTGGCCAAATATCACTGTTCATTCAAAATTAAAATGGTGCCGTCCTTTTTGGGTGGGTAAACTCACAGAGAAAAGCAACGATTTTTTCTCTTTTCATGTGGAATAATCAACTCAAATGTTCTTCGATTTGTAGGAAAAAACGCTCCATCATTTCCAAAGTTTGATTCATTCAATATTCCATTTCAAAATTTTAATTTTGAATGAACAGTGATATTTGGCCAACAATAGAAAAAAACCCATAGAAACTCTGTTGCAGACTAACCAATCTGAGTTAAATTGCAATGGTTGTTCAGAAGTGAAATGCATCTCTTCAGTAGGGGAATAAGGCTGCTGACAAACATTTAATCAGTCTGCGACGAAAAACATTGTGTGATTGTGTAAGCGTTTCACGTTTGAGATTGGTTACTTCAGTAAAATTTGCAACTTCACTTTAGCTGTCTGGTGCCTGGCTTTTCCTCTACTCAGTGCTTTGTGGATTGTTTCTCTGATGAGAGTGGCTTAGCCAATCCCCTATCACAGGGCATCAGAGAAGGGGATTCTGAGCTCAAAAAATCTGCCAGTGTGGTGTTTGTGCAGGCACAGAACAGGGCCTACATGCTGCTGAGGCAGTGCTTAATTTGTGAACATCTTAATTTACTGCTTAAGATGACCCAGTCTAGTTCTGTTAGTGTATTACATCCATACAGTTTAGCAGAAGCTCCTGGTGCAGCCTGAGATACTGAGCTATAAGTTCTGGATAAAGTGCCCATGAGATCTTGTTGTGGTCTGGCTAAACTCACTAACCTTTAAGCTTCTCAATGAAAACCACTGTCCCCTATAAAGCACCTTCAAATATGAAATTCTATGAAATCCAAAATGTTTCCAGCTATTCAAACTCCGTTATAACTAGCAATTAGTAAAAAAAAAAAAAAAAAAAAAAATCCCTCGATAAACTTGTCCCAGCAAGCTGGAATAACATTTTTTTTCATTTTACTATTTAATAACCTGGTAAGTGACCTGATCTACTGACCCTTTTCAGCCACAATTTAAGTACAAAAGTACAGTATTAACAATGGTATGTAAATTGACATACATCACCTGGCTTAGTATAATAGTAACTATACAATCAGAGAAATGTAATGGATTAGCATTGTTGGATAAGCAAGTGTTGTATTCCATTATTTATAAAAAAATAACTAATTTGTAGATTCATTCATAAATGCATCATCTAACATATTAGAAAACCACATACTAAACAATTACATATATTCCTGCCAACATTTATTTAGGATGGCACATCATCTGTTACTACTATTCTTCTGATTAATGACGGGCACTACTTTTAATCTATCAGCATATTGCACTGATGAGATCTATTTACTATATGTGTAGTCCACCAAAACTATCCTCTGTAAGACAAGACTCCAGAATAAGCCTTGTAGCCCTACTACAGGATAAAGCAACACTTGGTACCACTGCAATGAGTGGCACTCAAGCAAATTTTGTTTGACACTTGACTGGAACCAGTGGAGGGAATTATGATCAGTGATACTACAGATACACATTTTTTGCTTATCTTAAAGGACTTCTTGGAAAGTAGAACAGATTCACTGACTGTAACTCATAAAAAGTAAAATCAATTTATTTAAAATATATCACCTTATGCAGTTTGTCTACCTGTCACTTGAACATTTTTCAGGAATAGCAATTGTGATTTTTAGAACTCTGTTCAAATACAGTTGCCTACATGTGCACTATTACTTCTTATCCTTGGCTTTTGCTTAGCCAGGTATTTTTCCCTACAGGATATCTCATAACCAAACAAATACATTACTTTGAGTTTTTGCAGTAAAATATGGTGCTCAACTGAAACAAATCTGAGTTTGAAATTCAGACACATTAGTTTGACTTACAAACCTTCAGTTAATACATCATTGATGTCATTTTAATACAATACAAACTATTTTATTTAATTGCAGGCATTCCTTTGCAGTGTATATGTGCATAGATGTTTGCAGGATATCTGTCCAGCGGGTGCTCCTTTGTTTGTTTAATACTCAGTGTTCCAATATCTTAAGTGCAAAGACATATAATTTTGAAGCATCAGGTGGGTGGCCAACTGGCTCACCAACAGGACCCTCAAGGTCAAAATAGGCACCTCCACCTCCAGTAGCAGGCCTGTCACTAGTGAAGTTCCTCAGGGATCTGTCCTGGGACCCCTACTGTTTGGCATCTACTTCTCAAAGGTCCAGGCAAAAAGAAAAGGCCTGTGGCTGACCACGTTTGTGGACAACTGTAAGTTGGGTGCTGTCATTGACTCCCCAAATTATGTTAACATAATGCAAGAGGGTCTCACAGCAACTAATGACTGTTGCCAAAGTCATGGCCTCAAGCTAAATGCAAAAAAAAAATGTATAATCATACCATTCAGCAGAAACATGGCCCCTACTGATTGCCCCATCAATGGCAACCCTTTAAACACA
The DNA here is from genome assembly GCF_019279795.1 of Protopterus annectens. NCBI lineage: Eukaryota > Metazoa > Chordata > Ceratodontiformes > Protopteridae > Protopterus > Protopterus annectens. Next base: position 555,575,126 of record NC_056751.1, on the reverse strand, counting down.
CAACTTGTGGTGAGATACCTGGTACTCAGGCTGATAACAATCTCACATTCAACCATTATGTAGCGGCAATGGTCAGAAAAGCCTCCAGAAAAAAGGAGGTTATCACCTCTCTATGCCAATAATTGAGTATAATGGCCCATTTGGTATGTACCTCTCCAAACATCTGCACCAACTGGATAGGCCACAGAAATACCTCACAAATAGAATCCATGGCTTCCAACACCTGTCATATGTGGACAGGCTGAAATCATTATCACTCTACTCGGTATCGTACAGATTGCTCAGAGGTGATCTGTGTCTTGCCTACAAGGCAATCTTGGAACCTGCCCTACTAGAGATGCTTCATATCTGTAAGTCTAACTCCTTGTGCATTACCCATTTGAATGGCCTGAATCTAATATGCAACATCAGCAAAACCTGCTGAAGAGACAGGTTTGTCTCCCAGGGGCTGCCCTGTCTCTGAAATAGACTTCCCATACATGTCAAACAGACTACCTCGCTGACCCTCTTCAAGTGCAACCTTGATGAGTGGATGGGAAACAACAAATTTCTCTCAGGGGTGCCACCTGTGTCCCTCATTGACAGGTTTGAGAAGTGCTGACTGAGGTTTCTTTTTGGGATAAACGCTTGGCTAGGTTTGTAAGGTCCCAGGGCCATTAGCCTAGGAAGTTCCTATGATCCTATATCTAGTCACCTTCCATTTCAGTTAGCAGTACTTGTATTGGGGTAAAACTTATATAACATTACAAAGGAGATGGAACATTAAATAACAAGGGATATTCAAGAATGAATAGAGCTGTTTCATTTTTGAATAACCCTCATTATTTAATGTTCCATCTTCTTTTTAATGTTATATATGCTTTGTTGCAATTTAGACTACTTTTTGTATTTGGACAACAATAGCATTCTCTCTACCATAGTGTAAAATATAAAAACATACAAATGAAATAGTATGATTCTAACTGGGATTGCACCATTGCTTTTGCCACTTGTAACACCTTAAACGTGAGTCTGTCCCACTCTGTCTTTCTTTTGCTCTCAAAATATATAGACTGTTGATCTAATTTCTCGGCTATAAATAATTACTGTAATACAAGATTCTTCTTTATCTCTATCTGTTTCTTAATTTAGTATTTATTCTTCTGTAATCTTAAGTCTCCTGATATACAGGGATGCATTTTCCAATGTGTTCAATACACATTTCAGTGATTACAAATCCTGACTCTAGCACATTAACAAAATAAGTGCTTGACATTTTATTTTCATCAGACAGTGCATTTAGACTGCTTTAACTGTGTGACATTTTCAAGTGCTAGTACTAGTAAAAAAGGTTAAACAAAACAAGAAAAGATAAATACAATTTCAAAGTATATTGTTATGAATCTAAAATATTGCATTAAGCAGTATATTCTTCAATCTACTTACCCAATTACATCTAGATGTTTTGAGTCCTTTCTTTTTTCCAAAAGTCTATATTTATATTTTCAGTAGTGCCCAATAGCAATCTGAATTTTAATGAAAGCACCCACCCCTTATAAAATCTGTACACTTAGTGCTCACTGTGAAAATGTCATTCTTCCCAGACAACGGTATCCTTTATGTGTTTACCATGAGACTTCCACCGTATGTCAATTCTTGCACAGCCCATTGCACATTGAATGAATCACCTCCATGTTACTGTTAACGTGTTTCCCAGCCCTATGTGCACACTACCTACATCCTTCTATGCATTCCCTGTCTAGTGGCATTCAACATGGCTGCATAAGCATGTAATTGAAGAGCTAAATCAGGTGAATTTTAAATTCCATTATTACCCTCACGTCATACATATATACAAACACTGTCATCTGACATCAGCTGTTCAGGAGCAATGAGTTCACCTTCTCCTAAATTTAGATGAACTAGTTTCAGGCCTTTGGCAACAAAGAAATTTCATATCCTTCAACATTTATCTTTTTACAGTCTCAACAATCCAGGCAATCCTCTATATGTGTCTGAAGAAAATGTCAGTAAATCCCCCACTTGATTCACTAGTTCTTTTATATTACACTCAGTGTTATATATGTAACCAGAAATTGCATCTGCACTCACAGACTAACATTTAATTATAGGGTTCCTATTATATAATGAAGGCGCAATCCTTTGAATGCGTCTTGATCGGAAAGCACGAAACAGCAAAAGGAAATAGTGAAGTGGCATATAAAGCGATTTCTTTCCCTGGGAAAGAAATTGCTTTAATCTGTTACTTTGCCCGTTTTCTCACTGTAGTCACGATCTCGGAGTTGGTATATTTAAGTAGGGGGTGGGGGGTTATCTAATGTTGTGAAGTTTTATTTATTTATTTATTTTGTTTGTAAAACAGTGATTTTTTTCCCCTGGGAAAAATAATCACTGTTCTAAATGTTCGGGATTATAGCTTTCACTTACATGAATTAGATAAATCAGCGTTCACTTTTTAAGCATTCGCTGATTTAATATAGACCCTTCCTTATACCCAAACTACTTCTCATTTAAAGAAATGTGTACATCTCTGCAAATGCTGAACTCCGTTTAGTGAACAAGCTATGCATAACTTTCGCTGTTGCTCCAATTGCCATAAAAAAGGTTTTTCTTTTACCTGTATTTACACTACAATTGCCAGAAGCATGCCTAGGAAGGAAACAAAATTAATATATAATTAGAATAAATAAAATATTTGCTCTTGAAATGGGCAAACTTATTGCATTTTGTAAAGTGCTTATCAAATTTGGAAAACTACTATAGCAAATTTTTCAAACTCTTCATTTGCCCTAAGCATTCCTGACGCAGAAAGGCTTATTTACCGGTGGTATTCATCACTACCTTCATCATCATCACCATCATCATTATATACCCCCTTTTTCCCATTTTCTACATGGGGTCCAGGTGTCACGTCAGCTGTCACCACCCTCTTGATTCAATACCACTCTTCTTCCTGGCTTTGACAGTCAGGCCTGACAGCTGTCGCCAGGTCTTCTCTCATACAATCCACCATCTCTTTGCTGAACATCCTTGTTTCCCTTCTTCCTGTCTGTCCCAAATTTTCTTTACCAGATGTGTTTCTGCTTTTCTGCACATGTACCCAAACGACTGTAATCTGCTCTCTTTTACCTTCTCTTGCAACAGCTACTTTGGATTCTACTGTGATTTCAGTCATTTCTTCGTCTCTTGTCCCATAGCGTGTATCACATATCAGGCTCTTCAATACTACATCAGTTCTAGCTTCTTCAACTGTTCTGCCTTCCTCGTAGGAATTTGCTGCACCATCGTAACACTGGCTGCACTACTGGTTTTGTACACCTTGCTTTTCGGCTTCTTTGACACATTTTGTCTGCCACACATTATCTCTTGTCACTCTGTGCCAGTCTTCTTCAACCCCTCTGTTTCCTAACTTTGACCTTTTCATTCCAGCCTCCCCCTTTTTTACTCAACTACCTCTCCCAGGTTACTTGAAGCTGTTAATTGTTCAAGCTTTTCCCCCTTCTATCTCAGTTTTTTAGCTTCTTCTGAATTCTCACAATTGCTGCCATGGCAACTATTGTCATCTATCTCAGTTTCTTCCCTTGCGTCTTCAGTTTTAAATTCCTTCTATCATTTTGCTGAAGGTCTCGTTCCAGAGTCATGTGTAATGCCACATCATCTCCAAAGCAACACCGTTGTTGATCTGTCCCCTCCTACCTGTTTACTAATGTAGTCCATCACCAGTATGAGCAGCAGTGGACTCAGATCTAAACCCCTGATGCACCCCCACACTGGTGTTTGTACTTGTGTTATTGGGTCCTTGCACATAGCCGTAATACTTATTCCACCAATGAATCAGGACTTCGAACCACAGCAGGACTGCACAAATACATATTTTTTGGGGAGCATTGCTATATGCTTTACCATGTCTAGGAATGCCCAGTTGGTTCTATTTCTGATTTTTTCTTCTTCCTCCACACTCCTGTCACAGTGCAAATATCAGGTTGGATTTATTGCTGCATTCTGATCTGAATCCATCCTCTTCATCTCCCACATACTCTGTGTATTCATTTGTCAGTCATCCTTTCCAACACTGTCATGAAGTGTGACAGGAATTTCATACTTCAAACTGCCCACAGTTGTGAATGTCCCCTTTATTCTTATACACACTGGCACTAGAATGCTTATTATTCAGAGTCATCTAGGGGACACACTGTTTCTCTCACATACTGCAATGAGTACCCTCAGGAGCCATTTCTCCCTAACATTTTGATCATATCTGCAGAGACCTATATGTCTGAGCCTGCTGCTTTCCTGACTTCATTTTCCTAAGTGCTGTTATTCTTAATTCTTTAGAATATGGTCTCTTCTTTCATTGTAGATTGTGTATGGAGACAAGTACAGCTTATTTTGGGTGCTGCTTTATTCAAACTGCTGACTCCCAGCCAACTGGCTTTGCTGCACTGCCCAGCTTCTACTTTATCTCCTGGATACTCAGGATGTCCAGTCTTCTCCTTAGAATCATATTATCCACTTTAAGCTGCAGCCTGTTGGTGCACCAATATTCAAAGTCTTAGCAATCCTTAGTTCATGTTTGACAAGTTATTTGCTTTTTACATCCTGCTTTCACTCAAAAGAGCTATTCCAATTCCTTAGTTCATTGTTTGACACTCTGACTGTGTGGTCTATGTTGCATGTGTTGGGTCGTGAGGTGGTAGTTGTTTGGGTGTCTGCTTTGGTGGCCTCTGCTGTTTTGGTAAATTTTGATCAGAGCCTCCAGTATGTCTTTGTGTGAGTATGTGTATGATTTGAAGTTGTGATGGTACCATGTGTGACTGGGTATGTATTGTGTGTGGTTACCTTCTCCTCCTGTCTGGTCTTGCCAGTCCTATGTTGAGAGAGCTCAGCCTCCACTTTGGCCGTATAGCTGCATCTCCTCGCATGTATTTGTGTTTTGTGGGAGAAGGAGAGGATTGTCTGTGTACATGAGGCAGTTGTAACATTGCCTCAATATTCCCAGTTCACCAGTTGAGCTGGAGAGGACACTAGCAACTGATCCTCGACATACTAGAAGTAGTAGATAAAGAGACCTTCAAAGGACTCGGGGAAGTGGGTTTAGGCTGGTGGGGTACTACCTATAATAAGAGTTCTTTATCAAGATGCAAGTACTGTAGGAGTAAGTGCTAGGCTTTACAGATAGAGAATAGTCTACTTGGGAATCAAGTAGAGATGAACTTTTCAGTTATAGGATATGCTGGTTAGATCAGCAGTACAGCTCGAGGAAGGTAGTTTTAAGGGAAAATTGGAAGAGTGGAATTTAGATGGCCCAAATAGTTTAACCTTGTTTAACCGCCGCTGCTCTTGTGTGCAACAGTGGTAACTCTCCGCTAAATCGGCTAGCTGCGTTAGCGTTTAGTTTTATAGCAGGGGGCTGAAGGGAGCTAGGAATTGGCCCAAAACGACCAATGGACTACTAGTTTCTGGCTGAAACTTCACCAAATCAGACAAAAAAGGCCGCTCAGTGCTTCCCACTCCCACTGGTAAGCAAAGAAACTTCCCTCCTTCCTAATAAGGCAATGGATCCAGTAACAGGAACTAAAACAAAGCCCAGGGATCAGCAACTCTGAAACTGGACTACTCTAGTTCAGTAAGGCGGGAAAACAAGAGATTTTTTGTTTTATTACAGAGACAAGGAAAACAGACAGTAATTGCTGTAAATCGGCTAGCACTTTAGTGTGTAGCCTACAGAAACAATTTGCAACAATTAGTAACTTAAAGTGCAATAAACAGGTAAATGCAGAAATCACTTAAAGTAGCAATAAAACAGGTGAAATGCAGTTGCTAGCTTAAATAACAGTGGAAAGTTTACAAAAATACTTATATCTGGTAGAAAGTCACTCTTTAGCTCTCTGCTGCTTGGATCACTCTGCAGGCCACCACGGGATCTGTGCTGAGTTGGTACAAGCTGGAAAACGCGTGTTTAGCGTGTTTTTATAGCAGGGGCTGAAAGGAGCTAAAATTATTTAAAACAACCAATGGACTACTAGTTTCTGGCTGAAACTTCACCAAATCGGACAGAAAGGCTGCTCAGTGCTTCCCACTCCCACTGGTAAGCAAAGAAACTTCCCTCCTCCCTAATAAGGCAATGAATCAGTAACAGGAACTAAAACAAAGCCCAGGATCAGCAACTCTGAAACTGGACTACTCTAGTTCAGTAAGGCAGGAAAACAAGAGATTTTTTTTTGTTTTATTACAGAGACAAGGAAAAAAACAGACAGTAAATGCTATAAATGCTGTAAATCGGCTAGCGCACTTTAGTGTGTAGCCTACAGTAACAACTTGCAACAATTAGTAACTTAAAGTGCAATAAACAGTGTAAATGCAGAAATCACTTAAAGTAGCAGTAAAACAGGCGAAATGCAGTCGCTAGCTTAAATAACAGTGGGAAAGCCACAAAAAATACTTATATCTGGTAGAAAGTCACTCTTTTAGCTCTCTGCTGCTTGGATCACTCTGCAGGCCACCACGAGGATCTGTGCTGAGTTGGTACAAGCTGGAAAAACGCGTGTTTAGCGTGTTTTTATAACAGGGCTGAAAGGAGCTAGGAATTGGCCCAAAACGACCAATGGACTACTAGTTTCTGGCTGAAACTTCACCAAATCGGACAGAAAGGCTGCTCAGTGATTACAAATCCTGACTCTAACACATTAACAAAATAAGTGCTTGACATTTTATTTTCATCAGACAGTGCATTTAGACTGCTTTAACTGTGTGACATTTTCAAGTGCTAGTACTAGTAAAAAAGGTTAAACAAAAAAAGAAAAGATAAATACAATTTCAAAGTATATTGTTATGAATCTAAAATATTGCATTAAGCAGTATATTCTTCAATCCACTTATCCAATTACATCTAGATGTTTGAGTCCTTTCTTTTTTCCAAAAGTCTATATTTATATTGTCAGTAGTGCCCATTAGCAATCTGAATTTTAATCAAAGCACCCACTCCTTATAAAATCTGTACACTTAGTGCTCACTGTGAAAATGTCATTCTTCCCAGACAACGGTATCCTTTATGTGTTTACCATGAGACTTCCATCATATGTCAATTCTTGCACAGCCCATTGCACATTGAATGAATCACCTCCATGTTACTGTTAACGTGTTTCCCAGCCCTATGTGCACACTACCTACATCCTTCTATGCATTCCCTGTCTAGTGGCATTCAACATGGCTGCATAAACGTGTAATTGAAGAGCTAAATCAGGTGAATTTTAAATTCCATTATTACCTACGTCATACATATACAAACACTGTCATCTGACATCAGCTGTTCAGGAGCAATGAGTTCACCTTCTCCTAAATTTAGATGAACTAGTTTCAGGCCTTTGGCAACAAAGAAATTTCATATCCTTCAACATTTATCTTTTTACAGTCTCAGCAATCCAGGCAATCTATGTGTCTGAAGAAAATGTCAGTAAATCCCCCACTTGATTCACTAGTTCTTTTATATTACACTCAGTGTTATATATGTAACCAGAAATTTGCATCTGCACTCACAGACTAACATTTCGTATAGGGTTCCTATTATATAATCGAAGACGCAATCCTTTGAATGCGTCTTGATCGAACTTGAAAGCACAAAACAGCAAAATAGTGAAGTGGCATATAAGCGATTTCTTATCCCTGGGAAAGAAATTGCTTCGTCACCTCTGTTACTTTGCCGTTTTCTCACTGTAGTGCGATCTCGGAGTTGGTATATTTAAGTAGGGGGGGGTGGGGGGGGTTATCTAATGTTTTGAAGTTTTTATTTATTTATTTATTTTGTTGTAAAACAGTGATTTTTTTTTTCCCCTGGGAAAAAAATCACTGTTCTAAGTGTTCGGGATTGTAAACTTTCACTTACATGGGGTCGATAAATCAGCATTCACTTTTTTAAGCATTCGCTGATTTAATATAGACCCTTCCTTATACCCCAAACTACTTCTCATTTAAAGAAATGTGTACATCTCTGCAAATGCTGAACTCCGTTTAGTGAACAAGCTATGCATAACTTTAGCTGTTGCTCCAATTGCCATAAAAAAGAGTTTTTCTTTTACCTGTATTTACACTACAATTGCCAGAAGCATGCCTAGGAAGGAAACAAAATTAATATATAATTAAGAATAAACAAAATATTTGCTCTTGAAATGGGCAAACTTATTGCATTTTTGTAAAGTACTTATCAAATTTGGAAAACTACTATAGCAAATTTTTCAAACCCTTCATTTTGCCCTAAGCATTCCTGACATGGCTTATTTACCGGTGGTATTCATCACTACCTTCATCATCATCACCATCATCATTATATACCCCCTTTTTCCCATTTTCTACATGGGGTCCAGGTGTCACGTCAGCTGTCACCACCCTCTTGATTCAATACCACTCTTCTTCCTTCTTTGACAGTCAGGCCTGACTGTCATAGGTCTTCTCTCATGCAATCCACCATCTCTTTGCTGAACATCCTTGTTTCCCTTCTTCCTGTCTGTCCCAAATTTTCTTCACCAGATGTGTTTCTGCTTTTCTGAGCATGTACCCAAACCACTGTAATCTACTCTCTTTTACCTTCTCTGCAACTTGAGCTACTTTGGATTCTACTGTGATGTCATCATTTCTTCGTCTGTCCCATAGTGTGCATCTACCACATATCCTAGGCTCTTCATCTACATCAGTTCTAGCTTCTTCAACTGTTCTGCCTTCACTGCGTAGGTTTCTGCACCATGCGTAACACTGGCTGCACTACTGGTTTGTACACCTTACTTTTCGGCTTCTTTGACATTTGTCTGCCACACATTATCTCTTGTCACTCTGTGCCAGTCTTCTTCAGCCCCTCTGTTTCTAACTTTGACCTTTTCATTCAGCCTCCCCTTTTACTCAACTACCTCTCCCAGGTACTTGAAGCTGTTAATTTGTTCAACTTTCCCCTTCTATCTCAGTTTTTAGCTTCTTCTGAATTCTCACAATTGCTGCCATGGCAACTGTGTCATCTATACTCAGTTTCTTCCCTTGCGTCTTCAGTTTTAAATTCTAGCCCCCTATCATTTGCTGAAGGTCTTGTTCAGAGTCTGTGTGTAATGCCACATCATCTCCAAGCAACACCGTTGTTGATCTGTCCCCTCCTACCTGTTTACTAATGTAGTCCATCACCAGTATGAGCAGCAGTGGACTCAGATCTAAACCCCTGATGCACCCCCACACTGTTTGTACTTGTGTTATTGGGTCCTTGCACATGGCCAGTACTTATTCCACCAATGAATCCAGGACTTCGAACCACAGCAGGACTGCACAAATCATATTTTTTGGGGAGCATTGCTATATGCTTTACCCATGTCTAGGAATGCCCAGTTGGACTATTTCCTGATTTTTTCTTCTTCTCCACTCTGTCACAGTGCAAATATCAGGTTGGTTGTGCTGCATTCTAATCTGAATCCATCCTCTTCATCTCCCACATACTCTGTGTATTCATTTGTCAGTCATCCTTTCCAACACTGTCATGAAGTGTGACAGGAATTTCATACTTCAAACTGCCCACAGTTGTGAATGTCCCCTTTATTCTTATACACTGGCACTAGAATGCTTATTATTCAGTCATCTGGGACACACTGTTCTCTCCATACTGCAATGAGTACCCTCAGGAGCCATTTCTCCCTAACATTTTGATCATATCTGCAGAGACCTATATCTGAGCCTGCTGCTTTCCCTGACTTCATTTTCCTAAGTGCTATTCTTAATTCTTCCAGAATGGTCTCTTCTTCATTGTAGATTGTGTATGAGACAGTACAGCTTATTTTGAGTGCTCTTTATTCAAACTGCTGACTCCCAGCCAACTGGCTTTGCTGCACTGCCCTTCTACTTTATCTCCTGGATACTCAGGATGTCCAGTCTTCTCCTTAGAATCATATTATCCACTTTAAGCTGCAGCCTGTCGGTGCACCAATATTCAGTGTAGCAATCCTTAGTTCATGTTTGACAAGTTATTTGCTTTTACATCCTGCTTTCACTCAAAAGAGCTATTCCAAATAATGGAGTTTGTACAAGTGAACATTAGCTTGCTAGCCTAGCTGCTTGGCTTTATAGCAGGCACATACTAGCCAGCAGACACAACTCTTCTCCCAACAGGCACCACATATTTTCTCTTCTTTCTGCTGTGCTAGAGTCCTGAGTATTTCCTTGAACTCTTGTGCATTTCCTCTAGTCAGTTTTTGGGTGAGTTTGAGGAAGAACACCCAGCATGTTTTTGAGAGGTGGGAGGAATCCCACAGATGCACGGAGAAAACAAACAAACTCCACGTAGCAAATGGCCAGAGGTCAGGATCAAAAGACCAGGTAATTCTAGTGCTGTTTTTTTTTTTTGTGTGGATATGCAGGAGGTCCATCAGAGTGGGGTCTGACAATGCCCTGTATGACAGGCATAGATCTCCCCTCAAAAACCTGCAGGAGACAGAGTACAGGGATATGGCCTTGAGGCAGTATGCATAGGACATTCTACTTACCCCCCCCTGTATTCTTTTAGTGAGGTACCTCTGTGGACGTTCCAGTTGTTGGATATGCCTAGTTAGGTACATAACAAAGGGGTACTCAATGATAGGACAAATGAATGCTGAATTCAGTGGAACAATGACCTCCTTGGACCTAGATGCCATACCTTTGTTTATAAGTTGAGCAACATGGAATGATTTTCTCACTATTGTAGACACATGATGGTAAAAGACTAGATTACTTTATATGTGTGTTCCTAAGTCCCTGACTACTGGGTCAACTTTAAGGGGTGTATTGTCAATATGATATATACCAGGGTTGGATAACTTCTTGAAGGATACTATTATGCATTTCTTGGCATTTAGTTTTAGTCCATGGCTCTGACACCAACTGTTTGTCTGTGTCAATCCTTCCTGGAGAACATTTGTGTCAGTGTAGGATTCAATGACAGCTCCTAATTTGCAATCACCTGAAAATGTAGTAAACCAAAGGCAATTGTCACTGGTCTTGACTTTAGAGAAGTAAATGCCAAAAAGAAGTGGTCCAAGGACTGATCCCTGATGGACTCCACTTGTGATTGGCTTCTTTTTAGAGGAGGACTCCCCAGTTCTAACTTCTTGGGTCCTGTCTGTGAGCCATTTGGCTATCCATCAGGTGACATACAGGTTTGTACCTAACCTCCTGAGTTTGTCAACAATGCCTGAATGGGGTATTGTGTCAAATGCTTGCCCGGTAAAGGTAGGCAGTGTGAACCATTTTGCCCTTATCCATTGTTTTGGTGACCTTCTCAAAGAAGACTACCAAGTTGAGTAGGCATGACCTGTCTTTGATGAAAGCAAACTGGGTTGGGTCCAGTGTCTGGGGCTTTACTATATCACTATTGATCATCTCCATGATAATTCTTTCCATGGCTTGATATATAAGACTAGTGAAACTTATGGGTCTGTAGAGGGCCCACCTTTGTGCAGATGGATGACTGTTGCTCTTCTCCAGTTATAAAGCACAATGCCTGTTAGGAGGCTACAGTTAAATAGCAATTGCAGAGGGCCTGACAGGGCATGTTTCATGCTATTTAGAAGACATCCTGGGATATTGTCTGGGCCCATTGATGTGGTGTTTGTGGCCTTAGAGACAGCATTAAGGACCTCTTCCCTAGTGATAACAGGGGGAGTTATATTTGATGGTCTTTCCTGAGGGAAAGTTGAGCGGGAGTGGTAGTAAACTTGGAGAAGAATTTATCAGCCAGTAGGTTTGCTATATCTTCTGGCTCACTGTAGATGGCTCCATTTACAATGAGGTCTGCACACAATTGTGTATTGCCTTCGAGGTTGCGGACATAGCTAAAGAATGCCTTGTGGTTGTCCTTGACCTGGGAGGCCAACTTTACCTCAACTTTGGCTTTGGTAGACTTTATGTATCCTCTGTGTTGTTTGTTTAGTTTGATGAGAGTGCTTTTATCCTGCTGGGTACTGCACTAATTTTTGCCATGATTTTCTTTTCTCTGTTATACATCCTACTGGTTTTGTGATTCCACCAAGGTGGCTTGTTTTTTGAATTAATTCTGTACCTCTTCCTGGTGGGTACAGGTGCCGCTATGCAGCTATTAACATGCTTGTATAGGGTTTCTGTGAACATTTCTGCATAGGCAGCAGTGTTCTCAGGATTTATTGGGGCTTGAAAGTTTGCCAGGTTATTACTTAATAGCAGGAAGTTAGCTTTAGTAGTATTGCTTGTATAGGGTTTCTGTGAACAATTCTGCATAGGCAGCAGTGTTCTCAGGATTTATGGGGGCTTGAAATTTTGCCAGGTTATTACTTAATAGCAGGAAGTTAGCTTTAGAGTAGTTCCTGAATACTCTAGGTTTAGATGGGAGGTTTTATTTTTACTTCACAGGAGACCATTTTGTGGTCTGACCTTACCAGGGAAGACATTACAGTAGGGGGTGAGCAGCACACTCCCATATTAGTGAAGACCAGATCCAGTATGGTTGCACCGTGGCTGTTGTACTTACAATCTGGTCCAGGGAGTTTGTGCTTACAAAATCCTGGAATCTCTGTGCCTGTACATTTGGTGTTGTATAGGATTCCCAGTTAATAGTGGGGTGATTAAAATTGCCTATGAATATGGTATCGGTTTGGATGGTGAGTGTTTCCGATAAGTTTAACTACATGGTATGGGTTTCCTAGGTCATAGAGGGGGACCTGTAGCTTGCAAGGAAGTGATATTGGATTTTGCCTATCTATAGTAGTTTGAACATGAAGCAGCTCAAGTGCATGGTACTGTCTGACCAGCCTTAAGGTATATTTATTTTTGATGTAAATCGAGACACCTCCACCTTTAGTCCCGGTCTGTGTAGTAAAAGGCTGTCTGTAATGTCAAGCAAATGCACACACACACACACACACACACACACACACACACACACACACACACACACACACACACACACTTGACTACAGTGGGACTAGAACCCCTACCTATCTAAGTACACAGACTGCAGAACTCTGTATTTAAGGCAAGTGCCACAGCTCAAGTCCTTTCTTTATTATCATTATTATTATTATTATCTCTCCAAAGTCACACTACCTCAGAAAATGAGTAATCACAATATACAAAAAAATAATATTCTGTTCACTGTCTGAGATGCTACTACCACCTTAGATAACCATAAAAAACATATTTCAAATCAACATGGAAACTACTCCAAGTGTAGACAGCAAATTAAGATGGATAAAGAATGTGGTCAGCACCAGTGGCATACAGAGACAAGGCCCTGACTAAGGCTTACGTTACCCAAGTTCATTCAGAGGATCAGGCTTGGCTGGGGAGGATGGGAGTAAGGGTCCACTGCTGTCTTACTCGTCCTGGGAGAGGGTGATGGCTCTTAATCACCATTTAGCTAACATTAAGGGTGACCACTAGGTGTTACATCCATGGAGCATGAGCTGTTATTGTACATACACATGTGGCCAAGTGAGAATGCAGAGTCACACTCTCTGCCACGGACTGGATGCAGTAGATCTTGGAAGGCTGTCACAAAAGAGAAGGGTGGTCAACTGGGGAGGTGTAGGCCATTTCACAAGACCACCAAACTGGCTCACTCCCTACCTCCAACTCTCACCACTGGGGAATGAATGGGCAGCTTTGGCTACCCAGGTAGGAACAAATGGACTGTAGGGCACTCACCTAGCCTAGAAATGCCTGGTTCTCCCCCAGAGAATGAAAGGGTTAATTAGGTGCAGAAAGAGTAGCCATCAGGTTAGTCTGGCAAAGAAAAAAGGTCTCTAAGAAAACATGCTTGAGCAACTGCAAAATGAGGCACTGGATTTTATGCACTGGAATGTAATGTTTACTGTTTGCTGAATTCCAACACCTCCTAAATGATACTTTTCCTTTTTTATTGTACTATGACTCAAAGACCAAGTGACCACCAACTGATATCTAGCTTAATAAATAAAATAATGCAGGAAAATTAAAGTTAAGTCTTAACATTTCATTTTCTATTAATGTCATTCATTCATTCTCTTAAACTGCTAAGAAATGCCAGATACAAGAGTGGTTTCCACAGTAAACCTTGAGTTATGGTATATTTGTTAAGTACTTTGTTTATTCATAGATTATGTAAATATAGGCTCTGTGAATCAAAACCTAGTGTGTAAAATATTTAGTCATCATCATCATCTTTCAGCTGTTCCTGTTAGGGGTCGCCACAGCAGATCATCTGTTTCCATTTCTTCCTGTCCTCTGCATCATGCTCTGTCACACCAACCACCTACATGTCCTCTCTCACCACATCCATAAACCTTATCTTAGGCCCTCCTCTTTTCCTGTTACCTGGTAGCTTCATCCTTAGCATCTTTTTCCCAATATACACAGCATCCCTCCTCAGCACATGTCCAAACCAATGTAATCTTGCCTCTCTGGCTTTGTCTCCAAGCCTTCCAACCTGGGCTGACCATTTAATATACTTATTCCTAATTCTGTCCACCCTCGTCACACCCAGTGCATATCTTAACATCTTTAACTCTGCCACATCCAGCTCTAACTCCTGCCTTTTTGTCAATGCCACTGTCTCCAACCCATATAACATAGCTGGTTTCACTACCCTCTTGCAGACCTTCCCTTTCACTCTTACTGGTACTCGTATGTCACAAATCACTCCTGACACTCTTCTCCACCCATTCCATCCTGCCTGTACTCTCTTCTTCACCTCTCTTCCACACTCACCATTACTCTGAGCTATTGATCCCAAGTACTTAAACTCATTCACCTTCGCCACCTCTACTCCCTTGCATCCTCACCATTCCTCTATCCTCCCTCTCATTCACACGCACATATTCTGTCTTAGTCCTGCTGACTTTCATTCCTCTTCTCTCTAGAGCATATCTCCATCTCTCCAAGGTCTCCTCCACCTGTTCCCTACTCTCACTACAGATCACAATGTCATCTGCAAACATCATAGTCCACGGGGACTCCTGTTTGATCTCGTCTGTCAACCTGTCCATCACCATTGCAAATAAGAAAGGGCACAGAGCTGATCCTTGATGTAATCCCACCTACACCTTAAATGCATACGTCACTCCCACCACAGACCTCACCGCTGTCACACTACCCTCGTACATATCCTGTACCACTCTTAAATACTTCTCTAACACTCCCGACTTCCTCATACAATACCACAACTCCTCTCTAGGCACCCTGTCATATGCTTTCTCTAAGTCTACAAAAACACATTGCAACTCCTTCTGACCTTCTCTGTACTTTTCCATCAACACTCTCAGAGCAAATTTAGTAAAGTTCAAAAACTGCACAAAAAATTCAGTTACCACTTCATAAATGCTATTTTTTCATGCACAAGTGGTATGTTGAATTTTTTGTTCCTGATTTGAGAAAAGAAGTAAAAAAAGAAATGAATCATTTGAGTCTTGTTTCTTGTGGATTTTTACCTCAATCTGTTCAAGTGACAAACAAATCAACACAAATGTTAGAAATGAGCTAACATGAATGGTATGCAAAGTTGTTGCACACAGTTTTTATGTTCTTTTCATTTTTATTCGGTGACGTACCACTTCAGTGAATGCTGGATTGGTACTTATTGTTGTTGTTTTATTGTATGCCTTTTCCTAAAACTCTTCTCTTTATTCAAGTAAATGAAACACAGATAGAATCTGCAGATGCGTATACATAAACTTACGCTGATTTGCGTTTCGTTGATTTTTATAGGGGCTAGAGGTGTAGATATATGGCATGCTAGCCAGGACATCAACCAGATAACACAGCATGGTGAGGCTTGTCTTGCTTTTTTAAGTTAAGTAGAGCCACTAAAAATACTTTTTTCAGGGGCAGTGACATACATGACAACTTAAATGACTTCCCAAGATTGTGCTGTATGAAAGTAGGGAAAGGAAGGATACAGACTCATATGCTAGAGAATTTATCTTAAGTGCAAACAGCTTTACATGCCATTAACCTTTCTCCCAGTGCTATACTAACATGACACACTTAGCACATATAACCACCAGTAGCTGATACTCTGAAAGGTTGTGCAGCAGCATTGTCTAGGCTAAAAGCAATCACTCCAAGCAGCACAGCAAGTTTTGATGTTGATATTGTTGATGTGTGCCACAGAGGATGTTTCACAAGCAAAAATGCCCAACTTGGTGTTTTATTGTAGGAATAATGCACACCCTGGAGGGTATTATTGTGCTTAAAGAATGGGCTGTCTGCTAAACTGTTTTATATTTGTTTTATTATATATATATGCATACACACACACACACACACACATATATATATATATATATATATATATATATATATATATATATATATACACACACACACACACACACACACACACATATTTGATGTAAAATAGTTTTCCAGCTAATGTTTCAAACTTGATGTAGTATATGCATTGTTACTGCAGGAAGTATTTAATGTCTACACATACACACACACACACACACACACACACACACACACACACACACACACACACACACACACACATTTAGAAGTACAGACAGACTAATAGAAAGACTTACATATAAACAGACTCACACAGACATATACATAGATAGAAAGACACACACACACACACACACACACACACACACACACACACACACACACACACACACACACACACACACACACTGCATTTAATATCCACACTGTTAAATTAACACATCTTCAGATGTAAAAAATAAAATCAAGGCATATCAGCTCCAACTCGTCCCCCCTTTTCTGTGCCTGATATTGCTGCACAGCAGTTTTCCGTCCATTGATTTCTGTAGTAAATCACTGCAGATTAAAGTCTGTCAGGTAATGCCAATTGTCACATCACATAGACAAATAGCTTCTGTAAAACAAGATTGTAAATCTTCCATAACTCAAACCACAATGTTTTACTAAAAGAATGAGTAAATGTATAGTTCCATCTAAAATATATTTTACTAGTCTCTTTTTTTAATTAACTATCTGCACGGAAGAAAAGCCTGACAATCTACTTCTGTAATGTGTCACAAAAACCTGAAGGGCTCCACCCATGGAGTTGCCATGATTAGATTTCAGTTTGGGGCAGGTACTTGCTTGCTATCCATGGGTAAAGGATTTATATGGTAATACCACGTAGTTGCATAACTTACTTTTTAAACAAACCATGATATTGGACTTCCTGTTGCAGTTAGCGCTGTCTCTCTCCTGCTCTCTCTCATTCACACACAGGCACACACAAGCATATGGCAAAACACACAGTCTTTTATTCTTTATTTACTTTAAAATTTTAATTTTATGACCTCTAAGAAGCGAATCACTGCTTAATATGGTGCTGTGAAGTGACTGACTGTGTCTCTGTGGGGTTCCTCCTACCTCCAAAAAACATGCTGAGTGTTTCCATCTCAAGCTCACCAAAAAATGAAGCTGTGGGCAGCAGCAGCACAGACTCTACATGATGCCCTATGGGGGAGGAGTTGTATAGACCACCTGCTTTGGGAATCTACTGTGGTGCACAGTATTCTGAAAATAGGAGAACATGGATCACAGACCGCATGCTGTGGCAGGGCCACCCACTCAATGGTGTAAAATATGGCTCTAGATGATTCGGTCATTTTGACTAATGTCACCAAATGGGCATGGGTATTTACTGGTGATAAGTGGGTTACGAACCTGGCCTACTGTTACCTATGCCAGGTACCCATGCTAATATTGGGAGGAATGTATATGCCCCTATTGGCCAGTGTGTGGCAGCCATAAAGCCCAACAGCTCTGGATCAATAAGCTAGTGGCTGGCTGGTGTCCAGTTGCACAGCTTAGGTTACCTGGGATAGTTTTGTTGAGGGAAAGCTGAACATAAAACCAATCAACCTGCCAAATGAAGTAATAATTGCTACACTCATTGTAGGTTCACTGACAGGAAGGAGGTTGGAAGTAGATAACTTGATTGTAGGGATCCTATACATCCAAGAGACAAGATAGAAGGCCAGTGCAGCATAGTCACTTGGCTTGGGATCCAGAATCTACTACTCAGGAGGAGGACATGCTAGAAATAGTTTGAGAATTGTGATGAGACATAGACTTCATAAGGCATTTTGGGATGTCAACAGAATTAATGACAGAGTCAAAGCAGTCAGACTCCAGTGTAATAATAGAGCAGTATTCATAATTTCAGCCAATGCCCCACAGCAGTGTTGTGATAGTGACAACAAGAGCGTATTCAGACAGCAGCTGCAGGACGTACTAGATAACGCAGGACAACAGGAATTTGTGTTGATAATTGGTGACTTGAATGTACATATCTGGACAGACAGAGCAGGATATGAGGACTGCCTGGGTCCACATGGATGGGACAACTGCAAAAATGAAGGAGAGTCCATTATAGACTTCTGTCTGGCAAATGGCTTATAGTAGCCAACACATGGTTCAGAAAGACAGACAGTCACAAAATCACATATAAGATTGGCCAACATGCAACTCAGGTGGACTTTCTCCTAGTGAAGAAAGGGCAATGAGGTAGAATCAGTGATTGGAAAGTCATCCTCAGTGAAACAGCTGGCCCACAGTATAAACTACTGGTTGCCAAAATCAGGTGCAAGCAGTGGTTATAGAAGGTTCTAAGGTCAACAGAGACTAGGCTGATGACCTGGACATTGACTGGAGTGAAAGCACAAAGGTTTAGCACTCCAATAAGAAGAAGAAGAGGACATAAGTGGAGTTGAATTGCAGCATCTCAAAACAGCATGTGTGAGGACTACAGATTAGGTAAGTGGCCAAGCCACGTACTGAAATAAGATACATAAGGAAAACTGATGGTGGAATGCCGAAGTCCAGGAAGTCATTAAAAGAAAGGCTTCATAAGAGCATTCAAGAACCCCCTTTTAGACCTATTGTTGCTGCAAATGGGTCTAAAATACACCCACTTGCTGTTTTAGTGGCTGAATGGGTTAAACCATTATTGGAAAATGTCCCCCATATAGTCAAGGACTCTTGGGACCTCCTTGGTAAATTGAAAAAGGAATTATGGAGCCAGAGTATATCATTTGTTTTGACTGTGGACTTAAAGGATATTTTTCCAGTGATACCTAAAGAAGAGGGATTGGAGTTATTTGAAGAGACCTTGTTTCTCACATCTTCATTTTTGCATGACAGGATCATGCTTTTATGTGAGATTATGTCTCTAGTTCTGGAAAATAGCTTTGTACAGTTTGAAGGGGAATATTTTTAACAGATTAAGGGAGTGCCCATGGGGGCAGCGTGTGCCCCCATATATGCGAACATGGTTCTGTTGGGATGGGAAAATACATTTTTGTTCAGCTGCCCCTACTGGAAGAATGTTGTGTTATACACTAGATTCCTGGATGCTTTGTTTTTCTTGTGGAATGGTCCTAGTGATGATATCCCACTATTTCTGGATTACTTAAGTAACACCACAGATTATTTGGAATTTATACATACATACAATGCACAATTTATTAATTAATTGGACATTACCATATTGTGTGATGAGAATGGGTTTAGATCTAATGTTTATCGTAAACAGACTTTCTGCAACTCTTATTTACATTTTTTATGTAACCACCCTTTAACTCAGATGAAGAGCCTGGTTAAAGTCAGGCCATTCAGGTGGAGAGGATGACCTCCCATTTTCAGGATGTGAAGGGAGAATTGGACAAGGTGGGGTAAATGTTTAAACAAAGAGATTACCCTAAGGGTTTAGTTGAAGGTATTCTTCAGGACATCTATCATAATTGGGGGTCACAAATATCAACCACTATTAGGGGTGGGGTTGAATACAGATAGACCTGGAACAAATGGTGGTGGCCAGAAATTTGAGAAAGCTTATATATTTCAGTATAATTACTTGTCTGGTGACATCAAAAATATCATCAGAAAGAACTGAAATATATTTAAGGCAAACCCACAAATTCTTGGGGTATTGGGTAATGAATCGGTGTTTATACATAAAACAGATGCCAATTTCAAACGGTTGTTGGAATACAAAACTAAGACTAAGGAAGAGGATGGAAAGGGGAATAACCCTTGTGGGCACATAGGCAGTGTACATACATCAATAAGGAGGGACATTCCACATTAGGGAATGTTATGAAAACAAACATCGGGTTTAAACCTGGAATCTGTGGTACTAAACGGGTGATATACCTTGCTATATGTGGCAAGTGTGCAAGTTACTATGTGGGTAAGACGGAACGGGCATTGAGGTGCAGAATTCATGAACATGTATATGACATAAATAACAAAAAGGACAGCAGTGCCCTATATAAGCATTCCTTAGTGTGTGAGGGGTTTAATAAATTTGTTTTTAGTATTTTGGATTCTATTGCTATAGACCACAAAGGGGGAAACTGGAAGAATGTTTTAATGATGAAAGAGATGCAGTGGCAATTGAGACTGGCTGCTAATTTTCCTCAGGTCTGAATGGAGTAATTTCTATATCTCCTGTATTACAGGTGAAAGCTGAAAAGTGTTAGACATTTATTTTTTAAAGTGTTGTGCATGTAAACTTATTATACAGAATTTAATTTGTGAACTTCTATGTGTGCATGACAATGCATTTTAATTTTTTACGCTTACTTCTGCATGGGAATTTTTTATGTCATTAATATTTAGTGAAAAGTGGATAGGTGTTTTGTATTGCTAACCAATCACTTTGTTTGGTAAGATATTTAAACAGGGTCATTAAGTGTAACTATGTATTCTGATGAAGTCTTGCTTTTGTGGAGATGAAAGCACTTAATACATGTCTTCTTCATTAAAATTATTTCCATCCAGTATCCTGTTCCAGTACGTTTTACTGGATTGTTTTTTGCTTGTGCTGGTGCTGATTTTTTGGAGCTGAAGAAGAATTGCAGCGCCTCAAAACAGCATATGTGAGGATATGTGAGGACTACATATTAGGTAAGTGGCCAAGCCAGGTATGGAAACAAGATACATAAGGAAAACTGATGGTGGAATGCCGAAGTCCAGGAAGTCATTAAAAGAAAGAAGGAGTGCAGGAAAAAGTAGGAGATAGAAAAGATGGACCAGGCTATGAATGAATTCAATGGCTGGTTAACAAAGAGGCTAAGAAAGCAGTTACAATAGCAAAGAACAAGGCATCGGAGGCACTCTACCAACTTCTGGGAAGTGACTCAGTAAGGGGCACAAAAACTATATCAGGTTGCAAGGCAAAGACAGAAAGATAAAAAAGATAGTCAGACACCCTTCATAAGGGATGCCAGCAACAACCTGCTCACCAGTCCACAGGACATCAAAGGCAGATGGAAGAAGTCATTTCAGCAGCTTCTGAATGAAGAAAACCCCACAGAAGCTGTACTGCCCCAGACACAACCTACAGTGAGAGAAGAGGAGAAGTCCACTATAGAAAAAGTAAGAACAGTGTTAAGGAAAATGAAGTCAGGGAAAGCAGCAGGCTCAGATGAGGTGACAGCAGATATGATAAAGATGCTGGGTGAGATAGGAGAGAAACAGCTCCTGAGGGTACTCATAGCAGTGTGGAGAGAAAGTGAATAAGCATACTACTGCCAGTGTTCAATAGCAAAGGGGACACTTACAACTGTGGGCAGTACAGAGGTATCAAACTCCTATCACATTGCATAAAAGTTCTGGAGAGGGTGATTGATAAACAGATACAGAGAAGAGTAAAAAGCAAGACAGGAGATGAGCAGTTTGGATTCAGATCAGGATGCAGCACTACTGACCCAATGTTTGCACTAAGACAGATAGTTGAGAAGAAGATAGAGATGACAAAGAGTCCAACTGGACATTCCTAGACTTGGACAAAGCATATGACAAGGTCCGAAGAAATCTGATCTGGGCAGTCATGCGGTGGTTCAAAGACCCAGAAACACTGGTAGAATTAGTGCAAACTATTTACAAGGACTCAATGACTCAAGTACAAACAGGCTCGAAGAAATCTGATCTGGGCAGTCATGCGGTGGTTCAAAGACCCAGAAACACTGGTAGAATTAGTGCAAACTATTTACAAGGACTCAATGACTCAAGTACAAACAGTTTCTGGTCTCACAGATGGATTCTCAGTGGGAGTAGGTATGTATCGGGATTGAGCTCTGAGCCCACTACTGTTCGTACTGGTGATGGACTACATTAGCAAGCAGGCCGGAGTGGACAGATCAACAAAGTTGCTGTATGCAGATGATGTGGCATCACAGGCAGATTCTGAGCAAGAACTTCAGCAAAGGATCGGGGAATGGAATGCAAAGCTGGAGGCACATGGGATGAAACTGAGCACAGATAAGAGAGTGATAATGGCAGAAAACTGGGGAAATCAGAGGAACCTGGGAAATGAGATGGTAGGTAAGGCAGTGGAACAGGTTAACAGCTTCAAATATCTAGGAGGGGTGGTTGAGGAGAAGGGAAGTCTAAGTGAGGAGGTCAAAGCTAGAATCAGAGCAGCTGCAGCCAACTGGCATAGTGTCAGGTGTAGTATATGACAGAAGAATGCCAAAAAAGCTGAAGAATAAGGTATAAGAAACAGTGGTGTGACCAGTACTACTGAAGTATACAGAAACCTGGGCAGAAAGGCATAGCAGTTGAGAAAACTAGATGTAATGGAAATAAAGTGCCGGAGGTGCAAACCGTGGCACAGATGAAGAAATGAAGACATAACAGCAGAAGCCAAAGTAGCTCCAATTGCAGAAAAGATCAAAAGAACAGTTTACAGTGATATGGGCATGTGCAGAATAGCAGAAGACAATCTGATAAAGAAGATTTGGGACAGACAGGAAGACATCACGAGGCAAAGAGAGCATCCAGAAAAGAAGTGCATGGGTTTTGTGAGACAAGATCCATGACATTCAGGTATGAGTCTCAAACAAAGCAGGAGAGTGACATTGAATTAAGACAGATGGCAACAGTTGACATGACACCCCGACCCCATGTAGAAAATGGAAAAAGGGGGTTGGTGATGCTGAATAAAAGCATTTTCCTGCATTTGCACTTAGGATGTTTATGCCCACTTACACAAATGCCCTGAAACAGCAGTCCTTACTAGAGCTAAATATAATGGAAAATTTAAAAACAGACCCCCCCCCCCCCCCCTGGCAGTCAATCAACATAAATAAACCTTATAACAAAAAAAATACTCCTTAAAACACACAGTAAGGCTAGAACTCATTTGTATAATGACAGCATAATGAATCTCATAAAAAAATCACTATAAGCAACAATAAAGCAATCCATGAATAGAGGTTAGCCGAGGTGAAGGATAACTAAAAGTCATTATTTGGCTATGACAGAAAATGAAATAACACTAGCATTGCTCTAAACTTTTTCCATAATGAGTTCCCCCCACCAGGGATAGCTCATGCTATTGGGCTGCAGGACTGCAGCCCCCTCCCAGCTGTGAAAAAACAAAAAGAAAGAAAAAAAGTAAAAAAGAAACATGAGTCCTGGAACTTTGTGCATGCACACTCACAGCATTTCCAATATCCGGACTGCTGGTGAACCAGTCTGGAGCATGCACACAGAATCTGGACTGCTGTTGAGACAGTCCGGATTAGGATGACAGCATTCAACAGCAGAGATCCCAGAAGTCTATGCAGTTACAACTGGAAGGGAATTGGACTGCAATGTCTACAACTGCTGCAATGTCTGCAGGCTGGGTGGCAGCGTCTGTGGACTGCAATGTCTACAACTACTGTGACATCTGCAGGCTGGGTAGCAGCAGAGTGTGTGCGTGTGTGTGTGTGTGTGTGTGTGTGTGTGTGTGTGTGTGTGTGTGTGTGTGTGTGTGTGTGTGTGTGTGTGTGGTGTGAAATGCCTCAGTTAAATATACCTGGTGGCTAGAGAGAACTCATAAAATATACCTGGTGGCTAGACTCAAACCCTGTACCTTGGGCGCAGGTAGCAAGAGCTTGAATTCCCTATCCACCACCACTTGTGAAATATTTGCCTCATATGTTTGTTCTTGAAAAATTTGTGGTTTTCTGGATTTTTAATTTACTACATAATGGCAGGCATTTGAATTTCAGACTTCATATTCTTCAGAAAGTACATGGTAACACAAAACCTTTTATTTTAGCAATTTTCAGTTTATAAGATCAATATTTGAAATTTGTCCCTATTTTGGGGCTGTATTCCCCCATTATTGGCTTTGTCCAATTTTTTTGTGCTAAGAGGTTGAGAGCTATGGTGAGAACTAAATTCACTGAATATGTTTGGGAGCTGTATTCCCCCATTATTGGCTTTGTCTAGGTGTTTTGTGCTAAGAAGTTGAGAGCTATGGTGAGAACTGAATTCACTGAATGATAGCCATTTAAGTTTAAGTCTACCTGTTGTTCAAGAAACAGATGCTTTGGCATTGTGGTATGTTGCTCTGACTGTAGTGCACAGTTCAAGACTTGGCAGTGAAATGCATGGTGGAAGCACAGCATTTTATTTTAGCAACTTTCCAAGATTATGCAAGTAATGTTTAAAATGTGTCCCTAGTTTTAAGGGTTTTGTCACCCCCCCAAATAAATTTTGGCTTTTTCCAGATTTCTTGTGCTTCAACGTTGAGAGATACAGACAGCTGAAGAATAACAGCAATCTTAAACAGCTGTTATGCAGAGAAAGAAAGAGTGAGCAACTCCCTAGTAATAGGCTAGGGACCCATTTGTGCAGACATTGTGGGGTATGTAAAGTCTTAACTAAAGAACAAACATATAGACATCCTACCCTAGACTTCACATTTACACCTAGGTTCTATGCCGACTGTACAACAGCACATCTGATATATTTAGCAACATGTGTCATATGCCCAAGTTTTTACAAGGGCAAAACTACACAGTGACTATGGGATAGGGTATACAAACACCTTTCAGATATGAGGAAGGGCAACATTAAAAATTCCTTGGCTAAGCATCAGACAGATTTTCTCAACCATCATTTTTCTTTCAGGGTTCTGCAGAAAGTATATCAAAATGTGAGGGGTGGTGACCACAATAATCAGTTGGAACAGCTAGAATTGAAGTGGATATTTAGAATGCAGGCACATATATATCCAGGGCTTAATAGTCAGGTAAACATTAAGCCTGTTTTAAGTGGGCGGAGATTTAAGATACACAATAGGCAGTGAATTTAGGATTTTGAAAGAATGTGATGTCATTTTGGTGCCCTTTTTATGTGTTTTTATTGGTTATAATGAGTTTTAAAAATGTGATTGTTTTATTCATTTTGTATAGGATCAGAAGAAGCTGTTGCCAAAGCGCTTATCCATTTATTCAATAAATACTGTATGCATATGAAGATTCTGCTGTGGTTGTCCAGTGGTATTGTTTTGCTGCAGGTATGACAAATGTGTCAGGGCCATCGCCATCAGCCAGAGACATTTCAAATTGTGACATATTTGTTGCACCCCACTCCCCCACGTAGTGACTCTGGATGTGTCCAAGTAAGACAGGGAGCAGTTATGCAGTGCAAGCGTGCAGAGTATCGCCCCATCCAAGGTAGACAACAGTACTACAGTGGCTTTTCATTTGTCCTTGATTTTGCAGAATGTTCTGGTTTTCTGTCATGTTTTATATTGCTGGTTTATGATTCTTCTTATTCAAAAAATGCATGTTGTTGCAGTGCCTGTTGCTCTGTGTTTGGTAGCAATGCTTTAGTGACCATCAGCTAAGCTTGTCTGAGACTGTACGATGCAAGTAAGCTTTAATAAGCATAATGTTAAAGAATTACCAACATTGAAAGGCTTTTTGTTGTTGCCATGCAGAGAATATTTACATAACTAGATAGCGTATAAGCCTTAGGTATTGAAATGTATATGACAGTATTTGTAATAAAGGACAGGATTACAGTATTTTCAGAAGCTCATTACATTTGTTGGAGACTTGCAGTCATCTTTGCAGGCTTTACCCGTAAAATAAACAGAATGCCAATCTAGCATGTGTGGTCTATAACCTGTGCAGTAATCCTTTAAGCAATTTATCTTGAGCTTGTTTCTTATTTGCTGTTCATTTTTCACTTTGCTCATGTTTTCCCTATGAAACAAGTAGATAGTTGTTGTCAGGCAGCAGGTCTTTTTTGGATAAGAAACATTTTTGCAAGTGGGGGTATTGCTACTTTCAGCATGTTACTTGGTACTTTTATAAAGCTGAATATAAATTATAATTAGAACTGGAGTGCAAGGAGAAGTGGTTTGAGTTGAGTGCTACTTATTTTTTTATACTTGATTTTGACTGTCATTCCAGTAAAGTATTTAAAAAGTAATTTATTTTTTCATGCCTCACAACCTTTTTGTTTCCATCTAGATATTAAGTAAGCTGTCATGTAGCCAATGCATTGAAATATTTTTTCTTCTTCAATTCATTTTGCCTTGATTGGACTCTCATAATGATGGTTTGGCAGTGGCACCCAGGGCAGCGTATTTAATTAAAGTCCCAGTTTTTGCTGTTTTTAGCATAGCCCCACCCCTTTCTAGTTGGCCACACCCCCTTCCCATTGGTCCAATCCATTCAGCTGTCTCCTGCAGCGCCCCTTTGATTTGAAGTCACCAGCCACCACTGCCCCCGACTACAATCCTAATGACATTGCAAATATACTAGCCAACATGTTTATTGCCAGCTTCTCCCCCAAAACTCCTGCATCCCAGAGTCCTTCTCATTTCCTACCATTGCAAAACATTATGTTTGCTTTTAAGGACTAACTACACTTCCTCTATGAGTCCTGATAACATGCCAGGTTGTTTAATAAACAGTGTCAAACATGCACTCAACTAGCCTGTCCTTAAATAGTTCAACCTAAACTTAGCTGAAGGTTATGTTATTTATTCCTGGTGTAGCACTGTGGCGATGCCCCTACATAAGGGTGGACTCAACATGGATCCTAGAAATTATGGACCTATTAGCCTTCCAAGTCTGATCTATAAAGCCATGGAGTGCATTGTTACTCTCTCATTAAACATGATATCAAAAACCTCATTAGGTTCAACCTTTAGCAATATGGCTTTGTAAAAGGTAAATCAGTCCTTTTTAATCAACCTTTTGAAAAGTTCATTCAAGTGGTTACTAGTGCTCATGCTGTCCACACTGCTTATCTCAATCAGGTTATGGTATTCAATACCACATCACATAATGGAATTATAAAGAAATTATCAGCCTTAAACACTGATCCCCGTGTGCTAAGATGGAGAGCTAGCTGGCTGAAAGACAGAAAACATATTGTCTGTATAGCAGGTACCTCTTCTAATAATGCAAAATTGACCCATGGAGTTCACTAGGGATCTGTGTTTGGTTCTGTCCTGTTCAGTATTTTTTTATACCTCAAAACAGAAAACCAGGACCTCAGCTTGACTAAATTTGATAATAAATACAATCAGGGTGAAATTTTCAAAACTCCCTACAGTAAGAGATTACCACTAGTAAACACCTGGTGTACAGATGATCAGCCAAAAATTAAATACCAGAAAATGGATTATTGTACCCTTCCTAAGGCAACAGTTTACTACATCATACAGTATTGACAGCACTCCATTGTAAAGTGAAAAAGCAGTTAGAGATCTGGTCACTTCTCCTTTGATCATCATTGTGGCAACTATAGCCAGGAAACCCTTCTATATAGCAAATAATTGCCCCGGGTATTTCATCCAGATACAAGGAAGTGACCATTCCCCTGTATACAGTGATACTATGTACCTCACTAGACACATAAAAAAAATGAAAAGCCCCAAATGTTTTTAAAAAAGATCTCTGGTCTTAAGAACATTAATTACCAGGACAGGCTAGAAGTCTTGTCCCTGCACTCTGTGCCATACAGACTCTAGAGGGGTGATTTGTGCCTTGCTTACTATACCAACCATGATCCTGTTATCCTTGACCTCTTTTTTTTCTCAGTAACTCAAATGGTGCAGCCAACACTACAAAGTACAGCTGTGTAAGTAAACTTACCATTACAGTAGATGCTCAAATGATTGCTGCTACAGTAGCCTTAGCTATGTGGGTTATATCCTGCAAAGGATATAACAACCATTTAGCTTCCAAAACTTCAGAGCAACTTCCATGTGCCCAAACTCTTTGGCAGCTTGAGCTCAGCTGAGCTGATTAAAAGACAAGTTTGGATGCCAAACCCTTCAGAATTTTTCTGCCAATGGAGAGAGAGAGAGAGAGATAGAGAGATACAGGCCGAGCACTGAAAGGAAAATGCTAGGAAGAATACAAAATAAATAACCACACCTTGGCATAAAAAACAAACCAATAAACAAGGGGGATGGGTGAAAGGGAACTTCTACTGCAGCAGTGATCATTTGAACATCTACTATTAAGGAAAGTCTGCTTACACAACTGTACTATGTTCATCATATTGTTTACTGCTGCAGTAGTCTTAGCTATATGAGTAGATTACCCTAAATTACTATATTTTGGAGGTGGAAGAAGATTCCAGGAGCCCCTGGAGAATGGTTCTTTCAAAGCCTGATTTAGACATAGAGAAGGAATCAAGCTTTTACTGTTTTGTAAAAGTATGTACAGAGGACCAAGCTGAGGCCTCTAGAATACTGCCCTTTCCAAAAAGCCATAAATGAAGCCAAGGCCCTGGTAAAGTAGGCTTTGACCCTGCCTGGAATAGCTTTGTTGTGGTGAGCATAATAAAAGGTAAATAGCTTTAGACAACGATTTGGAAATAGTCTGTTTTGACACAGGTTGTCCCATTTTATCTTCACAAGAAATGAGCAACTGATCCAAAGATCTGAAGGATTTATTTCTGTCAAGACAGTAAGAGTTGTCAGTGAAAATCCAAGGTATTCAATATTATTTCTCCCTATTTTGCGTGTTCAGGAAAGAAAACAGGAAAATGGATAGTTTGGCTTAAAATAAACCCAGGTACCAATTTAAGTACAAAAGAAGGATTAGGTTTCAAAAAAAAATAAATAAATAACTGTCCCTATGGAAAATTACATGTTTGACTCACCAAAAGAGCTTGCAACTCATATACCCTTCATGCAGAAGTCATAGCAATCAGTAAAACTATTTCCATTGCCAAGAACCTCAACTCAGCCAAGTTATCTGGTTCAAATGAAACAAGAGTTAGCTTTTCAAACACAAAATCAAGAACCCAAGGAAGGGCCACTGGTTTTCTTGAAGGCCACTTGTGCAAGATCCCTTTTAAAAACATTTTAACATGATCCATGGGCAGACATGCTGAAATGGCCAAAAAATGAACCCTGAAAGAGGTGTAAGAAAGGCCATAGGATAGTATCGCACATAAATTTTGTAAAACTGGCGACAGAGACAGTCAGAAACTGGGTGCTGGTTATGTTGTTGGCAACAAGTAGAAAACCTTACGCCATTTGTTAATATATGATTTTCTAGTAGAAGGGTTTCTTGCCCCCATTAGTACCTGTTACACATTCTTGGTAAACAGGTGCCTAAAGTCAGTTAAGATCTTATCATCCAGGCAGTCCGTTGAAGTTGAATGATGTCAGGGTATATCTAGCACCCCTGTTCTGGTGTTTGTAGAGCCAGTCTGTGAGGTAGCTTGCAGTATTTGCTCCTGGTCATTAATGAAAGAAGGGATTACCACTGTTGCCTGGGCCAGAAGGGGGTACCCCATGATCTTGTGGATTCTTCATGAATCTACAGCAGTACTCTGGATATTAGAGGAAAGGTTTCTCATGTGGAGTCTTGCCAGGTAAAACATAAGAATTATAGAAGCCATGAGGCACACAGTCTTCAGGTATTTCCTCAGAGTGACCAAAGTATGAGTGGAAAACCCTAGAAATAGATCTAGATATAGATGTATTTTTTCTGTGGAAGAAAAGTGCATTGAACTATGGTTTCTTGCCAACATCCCAGAAACACAATCCTGTGAGAAGAAGTCAAGAAAGAGTTTTGAATGTTATCTTGGAATCCCAGCTTGTTTAAGAGTTATCTCACCCAAGACAGAGATTCCGGACACTTTGAAAAAGACTGCAAATATAAGCAAGTTGTCTAAATATGGAAAATGTGGATACCCTCTAGCCTGCAATGAGCTATATCTGGAGCTAGACATTTTGTGAATACCCTTAGTGTAGTGGATAATCCAAAGGTATGGCAGAGCACTGGTACTGTGATTCAGAGATACAGAACCTTAAGAAACCTGAAGTGTGGATGAATAGGAATGTGATGATAAGCATCTTTTAAAATCTAATATTACAAGGAAACTTGAACAAGGAAGTAGTAGTAACAGGCTGTGAAGTGATGTCATTTTAAATGTGGGCACTATCACAAACAGATGCTGGAAAGAAAGAAAGACCCAGAACTGGTCTCCAAGTATTTTCTTTCTTTGCCACTAAAAATATTCTTAAAAAATACCTTTTCCCACCTGGGAAGGGAGAACTGGTTCTACCACTCCCTGGGGCAGCATGTAAAGAAGGAAAGATAGCATGAGAGTCTGGTTTGGAGGATGAGAAATTACCCCCTGAAAAGGAGGACTCTCTACCCATTGCCATCTATAACCTTGATAAATGATCCTCAGAACCCATTTGTCTGAAAATATATGTTGCAAAGATAAATGTGGAAATTCAAACTTTCTGGAAGAAAAAATGGGCTGCCAGAGTGGGGGTGGAACAAAATCTTTTAAATAGTCATTCTGACTTATTGGACTGTCGATTTTGAGGAGTTTCCAGAATTCTTCTTGGAACCCCTTTGCCATTTCTTCTTAAACATCTGTTTACTTGCATTTTGTTGGGACTGTTTATTTTGTTATTTACCAAAAGTGGATGAGGATTTAGAGAATCATTTAAAAAAGGAGAAAAGAAAAATCTTAGAGATTCCCTGTATCATCTTATCCCTTTCATCACACTTTTAGATCACTTATGCCGCAAAGGGGCCAAAAACTAAACCTCTATCCAAAGAAAAATGTAAAATCTCATTTTTAACATCATCTTGGAGAGTCTGAGAATGTAGCCATGCAAACCTCCTCAAAACAGTAGCATTGGCCATAGCCCTGGAATGAGTATCAAATGAGTCATACACACACCGTAAACAATGAGTGGTGACCTGTGCAACAGAAGAAACTATGTAATTTAAAGCAGATTTTTCCTCACAAAAAGAAACTGCAGATAGAACATTGCCTCATGCTTTCACAATTAATCAGAACAAGCCTTAACATGTGAGTCCTAACAATTCAAAAGTCTATAAAATCATAGTTGCAGAAGCATACACTTTATCCCCACACATCAATAATCTTTCCATCCTTATCAGAAAGAGTATGGCTGAAATTAGCTAAGTGTTAAGTGGCAGGGGGATTAACTAAAGCTAAAGCTGCTTTATCAGGTTTCGGAAGAGTTTATAAAACCTTAAAAGATCGCAGAACATTATACATTCTATTTGTCTTTTTAGGGGGCAGCAGGCTGACTATCACGACAATTGATGACAGTAACACACAGATCCTCCAAAGCTGACAGAACTGGAGAAATGGCTGCAGGTTCTGGAAATTCTTTCTGTAACAGCTCATAGTATTTTCTGAAGGACTAAGAAGCCTCAGCATTTTCCAGCCCAAAACACTTGCACATTCTAGAAACAGTCTCAAAGAAAGACCCCCCCCCACAGGAGAGAGTAAAAAACTGTGTTTTGACTCTGAATCAATAATCTGAGGAGAAAGCCCCATATCTGTCCCTTCATCATCCTGTCCAGATTTAGAATCTTGAATATCTTTAGGAAAGAAGGTATCCCTCTTTCTTATACCAAAAATTACTGTACAAAAAGGATTAATAGCCTGTATTAAGCCCTGAGCCAGACCCAGTTAACTACTCTTGTCCAAGGAAATTTGAGGAGGAGTAGATATAAGCTTAGTTTTTGGTTTCTTTTTGGCAGATAAAAGGAAAACAATGGTGTTACTAATGGCAGTAGCAAGTTCCCCAGGAACGGGCACAACATTCTGGCAAAACAAGAAAGCCTTCCCTGTTCCCTCTCCCAGGACCAACAAGAGTGTCTCTCGCTTGCTCACTAAGTGGTCCCCAACAGCCGCAGAAGACATGGCTAGCCCCCGTTCCACAGTGGCTGTAGGTGCTACACTCAAGCAATCCAGGATAAAAGATGAGTGCTCTGAGGTACAACTAATGGCCACAACTGACTGAGGCAAATGGCTGGCCTGCTGTAATGACAAAGGCTCGTTTTCTGTCTGGAAGAAGTATTGATGGCAGACTAAAAGATTGTTCTATGATCAATCTGAAAATGGTGCCTCTTTCTCTGGGAAACAAAGTAGCAAATGCTGATAAAAATTAAAAGTCTTTAAAAGTTACTTTTTTAAGCTGCTTGATATTTTGGGTATATGGAAGGTACTTTGAAGCTTTGGGAGCTGGCCAGCTGTTATATCTTTGGCAAGATATAACCTGCATAGCTAAGGCTACTGCAGCAGTGATCAATATGATGAACATCCATAACCCTTAGCCATCAGAAGCAAATAAATAAAAGCACTGGAGGTACAGGTTTATTGGCCAGAGCTTCTCAACTGTTCTAGATAGACTTCCTCTGCACGATAATCAACACGACTTATTATCTTCCTTCAAACATTACCTAGATGACTGCATGGGTGCGCACACATTTACAGCAGTACTAACTGGCTACACCCTCCTTGAGAAAGGAGGTAAAGCCTAAGAGTGGGTATTTGGCAAGGCATAGAAGGCCATTAGATTAATTAGCCTTGTAGGTCCAATGATCGCATGCATTATAAATACTTGATAACTAATAACAGACAGATATGAATATTGAACTTGAAATTTAAGGAAGCCACAATGGATTACAACAGTTAAGAGTGATGGCCAAAAAGAGGAAACATAGCTTTCCCTGTATTTTACATAATTACAAATATTATTTGGGATGTATGTTTTTAAATGTAAAAGCAAGACAGCAAAGCCTTAACCACTAGTGTCACAATTCCCTCTAGTGCAAGACAGCATCTGACCATATCTGAATTAGTACTAACATAGATTTGTGCAGAACCTTGTCAAGAAATAATAAATAAAATAGACCTGTTACCAAGGCTGAATTTACTTTTAGGGTGAATATCCGTGTGATATCAAGATTACTCTGGAGTTCTCTCTCCACACATAATTTCATAGTCTTTCTGAAGCAAACCTTTTCACCAGATGAACTCTAGTAACTTCTGTTCAAGGCAACTATTTTTCTGAGGTTTCCATTCCTCAGCAAAACTATCAAAATATGAATATATAAAAATTATGTACTCACCATAACTATGTATGTGTGTTGTCCATTTTCATTCTTCCTCAACGAATGGGTCTCGGATCTGACTCGGTCGCTTTTCTCTAGATTATAGGTTCTGACACTCAAGCTCCTCCCTTTACCTCTAATGCCCCTGACCACTGCATGACCTCAGATTGAGTTTGCTACTATACTATCTTTGAAATATAAAACATAATCATAATACTGTAGGAAAAAAATGGAATAGTAACAGAACAGGGACTCAAACATAAACTGTGGTCCTAAGTAAAAGTTTTCATCAAGTCACTTCCACAGACATGGATAGGGAGAAGGTGGGGGAAGTTGAGAAAGAATGAAAATGGACAACACAGATACATAGTTATAGTGAGTACATACTTTTTATATCCAATGTTGTCATTTTCATTCATTCCTCAATGAATGGGACAGACTCCTGAGCTACAGTAACACTGTGTGGACCTGATAGAAGGATGTTTCGGAGAACTGCAGATCCGAATGCAGCCCTGTTTCTGGAGAATACATCCAACTTGTTAATTAACAATAAAGGTACAAGCATTAGACCAAGTGGCAGCTGCACAAATATCATCAGTGGAAGCTCTGGCGCAAGAAGCAGCTGACAAAGCCATCGACCTTGTTGAGTGCAGTTTTGGTTGTCTTGGCAAAGGTAAACCTCTCAAAGAGTAAACATCAGAAATATAATCTGTTATCCATTTAGCTAGCATAGTTTTTAATACCAATTTTCCCAATTTGTTACTGGCAAATGAAATAAACAATTGATGATTTTTTCTAAAATCTTTCATCCTATGAAGATAGAAATGAAGTTGTCTATGTACATCTAAAAGGTGACGTATGCATTTCCCTTTATTGTCTAAGGAAAGAAAACTGGTAAGTTGCTGACTTTATTGATGTTTACTTCTGAGGCAACTTTGGGTAAAAAGGAAGGATTAGTACACAAGATAACCGTATTTTATGGAAAATCAAATAAGGCAGTTTTGAATACAGCACTTGGAGTTCAGAGACTCACCTTGCAGAAGTTATAGCCACAAGAAAGACTGTTTTCCAAGAAAGAAATTTGAGATCTGCCTTAGCTGAGGGCTCAAAGGGTGATTGTAGTAAACTCTGTAAAGCAACAGTAAAATCCCAAGGTGGTGTAGGATCCTTTATCGGAGGTTTAAACAAAAAGGTACCTTTAAGAAATGCTTTTCATAACTTGGATAAAGCTAAAAGGGAAGTTTTATCTCTGATGTGGAAATTAGAGATGGCTGCCATATGAACTTTGATGGAGGAGAATCTTGCACCTCCTTGAAAAATAGAAGCAAGAAAATCTAAAAAGGCTGGGATTAGAGCTCTGAAAGGATCAAACTCTCATTGCTGAGACCAAAAAGAAAACCATTTCCATTTACTTTAACAAATTTTTCTTCTAGAGGGTTTCTGAGATGAAAATAAAATTTGGTAAACAGGAGAGGAACTGGAGAAACTATGCAGTCAGCCAGAGGCCTGCAATGTCCGGATGAGTCATACCTGATGGATGTGAAAGGAGGTCAGCACTGGGGTCCAGTGTCCAAGGAAGACATAGTAGATGAGACCCTAGGAAGAGGAACCACACATGCTGAGGCCAAAAGGGGGCAATGAGGATTACCTTGCTTTTCATCCAGTCTGCTTTCTGAAGGAATTTGGGGATTGGAGACAGGGGAGGATAAGCATAAAGAAGACCAGAGGGCCAAATGTGGAATACAGCATCTCTCTGTGACTGTCCCTGAAGGAGAGTTAGGGCAAAGAACTTGCTGTATTTGTTGTTGAGGGGAGAGGCAACTAGATTGCAGCAAGGCTGACCCCAGTCATGGAAGATCATGTTTGCCACTGACTGATTGAGAGACCACTCATGAGGCATGAGGATACTTCTGCTGAACTTGTTTGCTAGAACGTTGGATTTCCCCAGTATGTGCATTGCTACAAGAAGGAGGTTGGAGGAACTCACCCACTGCCAAACTCTCATCACTTCTCGGCAAAGGGTCTAAGATATGATTCTCCCTTGTCTGTTGATGTACCAAACTACTGACATATTGTCAGTTTGGATAGCAATCGTCCCTACAGGAAGAGAGTCCTGAAAGGCCTGCAATGCCAAAACAACAGCTCTCATCCCCAACACATTTATATGCAATTTGGTCTCTTCTGGAGACCATGTGCCTTGAGCAGTCCACCCTATGAAATGCCCCCCACCCCAGCTGGGAGGCATCCATGGTCAAGGTGGCATTTGGGAGAAGAAGAATAAAGGGATGTCTTTGAGAAATCTCATCAACTTGAATCCACCACAGTAGGGAGTACTTGCAAACCTTAGATAATTTTATAGAATGTTGCAGGGGCTGTCGAAGAAAGGACCATTGTATTTCCAGAGTTCATTGGAGGATCTGTATATGAAGATGAGCAGTAGGTATCAAGGTGATTGCAGCAGCCATCGATCCTAGGGCTTTGAGAATCAGTTTTGCTGGAGGACAGGGGTGAGAAAGAACCTGCCTGACATGCAATCTGAAGGCAAGAATTCTGGTTTGTGGTAAAACAGCGAGATGGTTGACTGTAGCTAAATGAGCCCCTATATACTCCAAGACTTGAACTAGTTGAAGATGGGACTGAAAGATTGATGGTGATTCCCAGAGATTGGGATAATTGGAGTAAGTAATCCCCGTTTTTTTCTAGGAGATGCCTGGTTGATGTGGTGAACAGCCAGTCATCTATATAAGGAACCCTGAATCCATGCAGTCTTAGATGGGCTGCTACTACTACCATGCATTTGGTGAACACCCTGGGGGCTGTGATGGGACTGAAGGACAGGACAGGGCTCTGAACTGATGATGGCTGGCTTCCAGCCAGAAACGTAGGTATCTTCATGGGCATCTGTTCATTTTGATGTGATAGTACACCTCCTGAAGATCTACAGAGTCCATCCAGTCATCCTTCTGTAAAAGAGGCAGAATGGACTGAACTGTGACCATACAGAACTTGGAGATTTTACAGACTGGTTCAGATATCTGAGATCCATGATAGGTCTCAGGTCCCCTGTGTTTTTGGCACTAAAAAGAACCTTGAGTAAAATCCAGATCCTCTTTAGTCTGGTAGGGCTTCTTGGATGATTCTTTTGTCTAGCAGCTTTCAAATTTCCAGAGCTGCTAACTCCCACTGATCATTGGGGAGATGCTTTCTTTTCATTGAGGGAACTTGCAAAAAGGGAATGAAATATCCTCCAGATATGATTCTTTGCACCCACATAACTTTTGTGATGGGTGCCCAGGCTTTTGGGTGCAAAAAACAGCTGAGATGGTTGACTGTAGCTAAATGAGCCTATATACTCCAAGACTTGAACGCTAGTTGAAGATGGGACTGAAAAGACTTGATGGTGATTCCCAGAGATTGGGATAATTGGAGTAAGTAATCGTAATCCCCGTTTTTTTTCACAGGAGATGCCTGGTTGATGTGGTGAACAGCCAGTCATCTATATAGGGAACCCTGGAGATCCATGCAGTCTTAAGATGTATGCTACTGCTACTACTACCATGCATTTGAGTATGGCAAGGCACAGGGGCTGTGATGGGACTGAAGGACAGGACAGGGCTCTGAACTGATGATGGCTGGCTTCCAGCCAGAAACGTAGGTATCTTCATGGGCATCTGTTCATTTTGATGTGATAGTAGTACACCTCCTGAAGATCTACAGTCCATCCAGTCATCCTTCTGTAAAAGAGGCAGAATGGACTGAACTTTGTGACCAGAATTCTATACAGAACTGGAAAGATTTTACAGACTGGTTTCAGAATATCACCAGAGATCCATGATATGGTCTCAGGTCCCCTGTGTTTTGGCTTTTGGCACTAAAAAAGAACCTTTGAGTAAAATCCAGATCCTGCATTTAGTCTGGTAGGGCTTCTTGGATGATTGATTCTTTGTCTAGCAGCTTTCAGAATTTCCAGAGGCTGCTAACTCCCACTGATCATTAGGGGAGATGCTTTCTTTTCATTGAGGAACTTTGCAAAGGGAGGAATGAAATATCCTCCAGATATGATTCTTTGCACCCACATAACTTTTGTGATGGGTGCCCAGGCTTTTGGGTGCAAAAACAAGTACCCCTGACCACCTGCAGAAAAGAACAGTTGGGCAATCCTTCAGGAGCACTGAAAGGATCTGTTCAAGATGGAATCTCAGAACTCTTGGTTTTGTGGACCCCTTCTGCAGTGTAGGCAGCATCTTTCATTATTATTATCTCCCCCTCTGCCTCTGGGACAAAAATCTCTGCATGATTCTTGAAAAGGTCCTTCTAGAAACACATCTTCTTACCACTGCATTGATTTCTAGAAAAAGTTCTCTACTGGTAGAAAATTTCCATAAAGAAGACATTGCTGTCTCTTCCATCTTGCTCACTGTGGAAAGAGGTAAATATATAATGGTGGGCCCAAACAGAGAAGATCCATCAAAGGAAGCATTGATGAATGACACTTTAAAGGGACCCCCAAAGTCACACAATCACATCCTGGCATGTCTCCTAATGACTATGCCTATATCCGTGGCCATTTAAAGAATCAAGTTAAAGCATAGAGAGAGCAACACCCTCAGGGCATTCAATATACATTAATAAGGAGTGGCCAGTCATGAAGAATAAGTCTTCTCTTCCTCCACCAACATGGACCCATGGGTAGAGTTAGAGAGTTCCTTAAGTCCTGCTGTAATCTACTGAAATGTGTCCAGGTAGTTTAGTAACTATAAGGCAAAGGTCACTGAGGTATAAACTCACTTTCCGTACCTGTCCAACACCCTAGATTCTCAATTAGGAAAATGGACAGAGGAGCTTTGCTTGACCAGCTCCTCTTTGGTGGCTGCCACAACAATAATTGCATCTACAGGGATTCCCTTACTCCAATATGGTCTGCCTTTAGGTGCTCCAGGAATCTTATCTGAACACATGGGAATCAGTTCTCTGGTGTCCAATTACTTCCATGCCCAGTGGGAGACAAGATCTATAAGCTCATCCACCGAGAGGTAACCCAAGATGTAGGTGGGCCAGACCCAAAGGCTTCTAGGAACACAGGCACCTCCTGGGAAAGGATTTCAGAAGACCAACAGCCTTTTTGGTGTAGGGTTTATAGAATGT
This sequence comes from Protopterus annectens, assembly GCF_019279795.1. Lineage (NCBI taxonomy): Eukaryota > Metazoa > Chordata > Ceratodontiformes > Protopteridae > Protopterus > Protopterus annectens. The sequence continues at coordinate 555,536,823 of NC_056751.1, read as the reverse complement.
CTCCAAAGAAAACATTTTCTGGTGGAGATCTAGGGGACCCTTTCCCTTAATCAAAATTGGTGTCTTCTATCAAAGATTGCTGTGGGGACTCTAACTGCCTCCTTTTGCACAACCTCTTTTGGGGACCTCTTCAGTAGAGTGCTCTGGGAAGGTATCAAAAGAGGCAGGGAGTTCCCTAACTGGAACTGCCTGGAAGCTCTTATGGGCTAATGGTCACTGTGCAGTAGAATGGAGAGACTCAGAAACAGTATGTGAAGAGAGAACAGAGACTGGATATGAAGAGATAAGAGTTGACATAGCTCTTGGGTGGAGAGAAGACCCTCTCCACCACCTCGAAGGCTGAAGAACCAGGAGAAGCCAAGGCCAATATGACCAGAGGCAAAACTCTTGGATCAGACAAACCACCAGGGCCCTCCCTGACTCTCCACTCTGTGGGAGGAGACAGAGCTAAGCTGTCCAGTGCCAAGGCTCCCAGGGGAAGCGATGGCTCTGAAAACTTCAAAGTCAATGTCATTCCCTCAGATCTCATGCCAATGCTTCAGCTCCAAGATGCATCCAGCTCAAGGGGAGTCAGAGCCGAATGGATCAGGGAGGTAGTTGGAGTCAAAGATAGGGGTATCTTCAGATCCTACGGTTCGACTGTTGGAGATCTTGGATCCAAGGGCTCTGAAACAGAAAGTCGGATTGAAGGAGGTAATGACGGTGCGGCTGTGAGGAAGGTTTAAGGCTTGCAGAGCCAATGGGAGCCAAAGCCAGTAAGACCCTCATGTAGGACTGTGTTCTGAGGAATTTGCTCATTATTCTATCCACCTCTGCCTTGGAAAGACTTTGTGAGGACTTTATCAAAGAATTGGAAGGAGGTTGAGAAGACCTTCTTGGGGTCTCTGGCAAGAAAGGAGACCTTAGTCTTTGAGACACTGGCTTTGAAGAAAAACAAGGGCTTCGGAGCAAAGGAGACTTTGAGGTTGAAGGTGTCAGTTCTGATGATTTCAGATCAGAGTGTTTGGTGATCTTAGCTGGAAGTTCCAATGTCGGAGCAGATTTGGGAGACCAACAGGAAAGTGCTTTCTATGCTCCCTGGGCTCCAGGGATTTTGATTTCTGAGAGGGGGGTTGAGCCCCTGAAGTAGACAGTAGAAGAAGGCACAGAAAGAGGAATAAGGCCCTTACACACTAATTTGTTATGTCGATCACTGATGGTTCTGGCACTGAAACCAGCACAAATATTACAAGAAGTATTTAGGTTATCAGAGCCTTAACAATAAACACACTCCCTGTGGGCATCAGAGTTGCATCTTGTACTCACAGGAAGTACACTTATTAAATCCAGTAGGCTTTTTGGCAATCACTTATGAAGTATGCCTAACGGCAAAAAAATCAGTCAAAAGAGAGAGAAAATGAAAGTTATACCAACAATGGTAATATTACTACCTTACAGAGAATGTAAAGGAAAAAGGGGAGAGTTACTGGCTATTGTAATAAAGAATACCAAAGGATGGTAAACAAAGTTATAAAAATGAAAGAAATAGCTTAGCAGTAAAGAGAGGATGCTATAAAAGATGATAAATAAAGAAAATTAAGAAAAATTAAGTTAAACTCTGACATTTTTACTCACTATTCCCAAAATACAAAACTGCTGAGCTCGTGAGAATGCAATCCCAACTGAATCTGTAGTGCAGCAAAAGAGATCTGGGGTAATGCAATTCTCAGGGTCATTCTGGGAAGAGGGAGGAACTTGAGAGTCGGATCCTAGAATCTAGAAAAATTCAGCTCAGTCAGACCTGAGGGTAGGCTCTGAGACCCATTCATTGAGGAACGAAAGAAAATGACTACATCAGATCTAGCATTAAAACTTATGCCATCTGTTACAGAGTCTGTAAACATTACAGATATTACTGATCTTGCATAAATGACACAGTGCTCTGCTATCTTCAGTTCCCTGTTAAACCATTCAGTAGTGTATGTTTCAATTCTGGTGGCCCTAACTTCAACTGTTAGCCAACCAGTAGCAGTGTGCGCTGCCACTGAAGTAGTGAACAATTCAAATATCTACTGATGCAGGTAAATAGGACAAACAAATATACTAGGTTCATCACTCCCACAGCCTCAGTGGCATTTTGGGTAGAGTGAAATTGCATTTATTGTTATATTTTTTAATTGAAAGAGGGTCTTCCTCTGACCATAAAAGCACATTAACCACAATCAACTATTGAAAGGCTCACAACCACCCCAATTATAATCACTATGGCCTATTCAAAAGTGTTTTGTACTGGGCAGAATGACAAATGGGGAAAAAAGTGCTTGTTTAAAATCTTTCTGATGTTGAAAAAGTGCTTAACAAGCTTTTGTTAAGCACCCCTATGCTCTCTTAAGATAGTATCATATGCTAGGTATTAACAGCAGACAGTGACAGCTAGCAAATAACAGTGGCAGAAGGTAAAATATTTTAAAAAGCTTTTAGATTCTTTGCTTTGCCACACATATTAACAAAATGGATAACCATTTATAATGTCTGGGCCTGCTAGAGCAAGTCCCAAAATGCAGTGACTAAATGGCCAAAAGATCAGACTTGTATATACCCAGTCCAAGATGCCATTTCTTGGAATATTCCCTTTTCTCTGAGGTATGGGGATCTTGGAGTTGGTATATACAAGTTCGGGGGGGGAGGGCTTGCCCCCTTCAAAAAGAAGTTTTAAAGAGAAGAGTGATTTTCGAGATTTGTTCTTCTTTGGGTTTTAGATCTTTTTTCAGCTTTTTGGCACTCGGCATTTCAAGTGTCGATATTTCAATAGGGAGCCAATAAAATATGTGGCAGAAAGAAGTATCTAACTGTAGGTAAAAGTGTTCATTCTTCAGAGGAAGACTTTGTTCTTGCCTGCTGTCTGTTTAGCAGTGCCAAGTGTTTTACTGGCTTTCAGAAGAAACAGCAATTATTAAGTCTGTTATACTGAGTGTATTTGCACTTTTTGAATATGATTCATGCAAGCTGAATTTTAAGGGTGGGCTGGTGCCTCCTTTATCCCCACATAGTTTACAAATTTATAAGAGAGGAGAGCGTTAATCTATCCTTACAACAGTATTATTGGAAGCAGAATTTAATAACAATTTATATTTTCCATAAATTGTAATTAGAGAAACAATATTTATAATTAGTATTAAATTGCCAGAGGGTTTTAGTTTCATAGGTACTTACTAGGCAAGTGATCTGTGAGGATCTCAAAAAGCCTACCCTTATATTCCCATGGTAATTTTTACCCCTTATATTCTGCATGCAAGTAACCTGGAAACAGGATGAGCAAGGATATACTGAGGGAGAGGGGTGTTAAATCAGGGATGAATTTCTGACTATGCATCCATTCATCCAGGCTATATTAGAATAGAGTAACACTTTGCTTTATGTGAAGAGGAAGATGGTTACATAGACGTGTGGTATTCCCTGTGATAAATACCCAGCCCTCGTTACCAGGTTTACTTTCACTTGCTTAGTCAAGGCTGAATCTCAGTCCTTATGTGCTCAAGCATGCTGGCTTGATTTCACAGCTGCTCAGAATCTTGATTCTCACTTCTTTGTGTAATGACATTTGTATACTGACTTATTAGCAAGTTCTGGGTAGTCTCAGGTGAGTGCACCTTGGACAAATAGTACGAAGAGTGTTACAGTACCTGTCATCGATCACATTTTCTTCAAGATGCAGTGACCTTGGACCGAGAATCATAAACTTTGGGGCTGCCCATCTACAAAAAATGATTATTGTTTGTGCCATACTTGGTTATAAACTGAGCAACTCAAGTAAATGCACTCTGTGAAAGCATGTATTCAAGTTGTAACTTAGAAGCACTTGTGCCCAAGCAAGTGTGATGTGAGCTTTTAGGTAGCAAGTATGGATACTGGCTCCAAATCATCATTACGACAGAATTATTTTATACAAGAAGTATGCTACATGCCTCAGCATCATGCTGCAGTTTCTTGACAGGCAAACAATTGGCAGAAATTAATGCATTAACACTACAGTTCTTTCATAAGTCCTATTTGCCTGTAACAACAGATGTTCAAATTCCTCAGTGGCTCAGTGGCAGTTTGGGTTATCTACCAAGGTAACCAAGTAATGTCCAGCTTTCCAAAGTTCAGTTTCCCTTCCCTCTCTCTTCCTGTGACAGATGATTGACTAAGCATATCCTGAGAAGGAAGCTTTCATTTGTCAAAGGAAATGAGTGTTCAGTCATTTTTGCTTCCAGAAAGGAGAAGAAAGTACCTGAAGCCAGAATCATCTAGCAATAGTAAATCCACAGGCAATCACTATACCATATAAAAATGAAAGCCAACAATAAGCAAATCAAAGAGGGTGAAAGCTTCCTCAGCTATATCCAGACTGGGGGGAGGGGTACAAGGTGGGTGCTGCCACTGAGGAGAGTGAGGAATTTAAACATCTAATGTTACAGGTAAGTAGAAGTTACACAACTGTACTATGTTCATTATTTCCACTGCCTCAGTGGTATTTTGGGTAGATTCCCAAAGCTTACCTTACCTTAGAGGTGGAAGAATAAGGATCCAGGAACTTCTGGAGAATGCTCCTGGAAAAGCCTGCTCTGTACCCTGAAAGGAATCCAGTTTGTAGTGCTTTCTGACAGTAAGAACAGAGGACCTGGTCGCTGCCTCTAGAGTCCACTCATTTCTGATATGCTGTTGAAGAGGATAATGCCTTTTTCTAGTGAACCTTAACCCTGCATGGAAGAAAATTACCATGGTGGGAGTAACAGAAAACAATAGAAGAGGACAATCATCATGCAGCAGGTTGCTTAGAGACAGCTTGACCTTTCTTAGCCTCTATAGGAGATCTGTTTGGTATTCCTAAAGGGCTTTGTTCTGTCAAGGTTGGAAGAAAATTGAAAACAATAGAAGAGGACAATCATCATGCAGCAGGTTGCTTAGAGACAGCTTGACCTTTCTTAGCCTCTATATAGGAGATCTGTTTGGTATTCCTAAAGGGCTTTGTTCTGTCAAGGTTCTAGGTAGAGGTTATGTCAGTATAGTTTGCCAAGTATGAAATGCGTTTTCTTTACTGTATTGAGAATGTGCTGTTCAAAAGAGAGTTTATCGACAGTGATTCCGAAACGTTTTGCAGATAGCGCCTGTTCTATTTCTGTACTGTTATGTGAAAAAATGTTGAATTCTACAGCTGGAGGTGTTGAAAATAATAACAATTTAGTTTTTTTAAGGAGTTCAGCATTAACTGAGCATCATTTAGCCAGGTTTCAATGGATGTGAATGCTGATCTTCTGGAGTTTAGCTTAATTGTTGGAGGATGAGATGATAGTTGAATCATCCGCATATTAGGAGGCTTTATTAAGATCATTAATGAATATATTAAAGAGTAGTGGTCCTAAAATGGACCCTTGTGGGACTCCTATGTTATTTGCCAGGTAACTCTGATTGTTGGTTTTTCCATCTAACCAATTGTTGTCTATCATTTAGGTAGGAGGAAAACCAAGTTAATACACTTAGTGAGCATCCAAGTTTTTCTAAATATTGCAATAATGTAGGGTGTGATACTGTGTTTTAAGCCTTTGCTAGGTCTAACAGAATTACTAAAGTTGATAAGCCAGCATCAAGAGCTTTATTCACAATAGCAGTGAAGGAGAGTAAAGCTGTGGTTGTGCTATGTCCAGGGCGGAATCCATGTTGAGTGGGAGCTAGGAGGTTGTTGTTAATGAGGTGATTTAGTAGTTGGGATTGTATGCATTTTTCTAGGATTTTTAATAGCTGGGAGAGAATGGAGACTGGACAGTAATCTGAGAGATTGTGTGCATTACCACCTTTGTGTAGTGGAGATATATATAATATCCACAGTTGAGGGACATAAGATTCAGAGATTGAATGATTAATAAGAATACTTACAGGGTAAGCTATAGCTTTGGCAGCAAGTTGTAAGTATCCGGGTGGTAAGTTGTCAGCGGAGAGTGAGCAGGGCTTTAGTTTGGTTAGCAATTTTAGAATATGGATGTAGGTACTGGTTGTATTGAGAAAGGAGGATTGGGTAGGTTATTGTTAGAGGAAACCATAGTGTGTATAGAGGTAGATATGGGGTCTATTTGTGTGGTATTTTGGGAATTAGGGTTGCTTTTTGTAGATTAATCCTTGACTAGTTTTTGAATGGTGACAATAAAATGGGTGTTAAATATTTGTGCTATCTGGTGAAGATCTTTGTCGTGAGAGAGTGATGGATTTTGAATGTTACCAGGATTAAGCAGGGAATATACAGATTTCCATAATTTTTTTGGATTATTACTTTGGGAGGATAGTTGTGAGGAGAAATGGGGTTTAGTTGTTTATAATTTTGTTCATTTGCTTGAGTTTTACTTTTTTTTTCCATATTTTTCAGGCTTTGTCTCTAGACAGGATGGTTTGTTTAGTTTGTTTTGTTAGCCAGGGGGCAAGGTTAGGTTTTGTTCATTTTGTGCAAAGAGGTGCTAAGCTATTTAATGTGCTATGAAAGACTTTATTGAAATAATCTATAGCATCATCCAGAGGCAGAGTTTTTATTGGGGTCCAGTTCTGAGCTTGTAGGGTATTGATAAATATGTTGTAATCAAAGTGGGCAGGGCTCCTGGTAGATTTGTATGTGTGTGGTTTGGGGATTTGTATTTGGGTCCTATGGCTGTAAGCAGGTAGGTGATCACTTAAAGTGTTTGGAATGGTGCCAGTATTGGAGTAGTAGTGGGGTTGAGATACTAGAATCCAATCTAATGTAGATTCTGCTCAGGTATTTAAAGCACGTGTAGGCTCTGTGATAAGTTGTGTGAAACTATGGAGGTTAATGCTGGTAGCAGGAGTTTTGGAGGTTAGGTTTTTCCAATTAATGTTAGTGCCTCCTAGAATAATAGCTTCTTGGGAGATATTTTGGTTAATTCAACATAGGAAGTCTTCCAAATTGGGGGTGTTTTGACCTGAGGGAATGTAGTTATCAGCAATATAGAGTTGTTTATTAGGGTTTATATGAAGGGATGTTATTAGGATTTCGATACTATTGAAAGTGGGGACAGGTTTCAGATGAATATTTATTGTTAAGGAGTCTAAATTAATTAAGGCTACACCTCTACCTTTTTTATGGGGTCTGTCATTACGAAGAATGTTGTAACCTGGTGGAAGGATTTTGGTGTCAGATATGTGTGTTTTAAGCCAGGTTTCAGTTAAAAGCCAGGACTGGAATTCAGTAATTTTGTTGCAGACACTTCATGCATTAATTGTTACAAAATATAAATCATGGGTTTTAGAGGAATGAGTGATTTTTGGCAAGTTATTTGGACCAGGATTGGGGTGGAAATCTCCACACTGAGTTAATGCTAGGAGAAGATGTAGTAGTGTCTGTGGTTGGAGTGTTTTTAGTGAAGGTATATGTGGATAGTGTTGCATTAATTTCAGTTTAGTATTTGTGGGATAAAGTTGTGGTATGGCTAGATATAGGGTATTGCTTACTAATAGGGATGGTGAGATGTTGGAGTAACTATTTAAATTATGTTGTAAATATGTAACTAGTGTTGTGGATGTTGGAGGACAAGTATTTAATCTGAAGTGTATGGTGGTGGTGACGGATAATAAGAGTAGTAAATTAGTAAGGACAACTGAGATAAATAAGAGTCTTAGTAAGTGACTCCTATTGGATTTTAGGGATTGGAGCTGGTTGTATATGATAAAAGAGGTGGAGGAAAGTGTTGTGTTAGAGGAGGGGATGTGGCAGGAGAGGGGAATGGTATGAGGTATGAAGTATGGTACTGGTCAAGGCAGGGAAAGGGTGGAGTTACAGGAAGTATAAATGTAATGAAAGAGGGGGTGGGTTGGAGTGGGTGTAGGGGAGGGGAGTGGAGTGAGCCCATAGCGAAGTGGAGGGCAAATGGAGTGGGTGGGACCCACCTTCACTTGAAGGTGAAGCAAACTATCTCCAAGAGCCAACAAGAAAAGGTAGGAAGAACAACAGTTGTAAGTGGCAGAAACTATTTAAAATACACGAGTGTACATGTTTGAAAAGACTGGATTATTAGAAAGTTCAAAGGGTTGTTAGTGTACAAAGTCTGGGTTAGAGAGAATGTCAGAAATTAAACAGAAACAGATGCCACTGAATCTTCTACATCACAAATTGTACTTATAGTTGTGCACACTACTGAGGGATGCCCGTGGGACAGAGAGAAACAGAGTGTAGTCAGGCAGAAGTTTTAGTATTTAAAGATGGTGCTGCAGCTCAGGGGAGGAATAAGTAAACTCTCGAGGAAGAGGGAGGGAATAGACAGGACTGACGGGGCTGGGAAGCTTACAATGCGATTCTGTTAGGAGACCGAGAGAAGGGGGGGTAAGAGCCAGGGCTTGGAGAAAGCTGTGAGAAAACAGGTTTGACAGGGCTAGGAAACTTACACTAGAATTATGTTAGGAGAACAAGAGAAGGGGAGGAGGCTATGGACCAGAACTTTGAGAAAGCTGTGAGAAGAGAAAAACAATCATCGAGGCTGTCAGTTGCTCTAAGCTGGAGTGTACCAGTCACCACTGATGCTGTGTGAGCAGATCCAGTCTGTCAGGAAGTTTGTGGCAATTGCCTTTGGCCAATTCCATTAAAAAGGAGAACCATCTTTGCCTGGGCCAAAACAGAGTTACCACAATGATCTTTGGTAATGTTTTCTGAATCTTTAGACATACCCTGGGAATCACTGGAAAGTGTGGAAATGCATACAGGAACATTCCCTACCTTGGTAATGACAGAGTGACTGTCTTTCAAGCATGGCTGCAAAGGCATCTCGAACAGAATTTTTTTCAGTTGTCTGTTTTCAAAGGAGGGAAACAGATCTACTCACATCTTGCTCAAGTCCTTGAAAACATCTACATGGAGCTTCCACTCATGAGTCTGTGCAGGATCTGCTTAGTCTGTCTGCCATTGTGTTTTGCTTTGACGGAATGTATGAGGCCAGAAAAGAGTCAGAATGCTGTAGAGGCAGCTTTCAGGCCATCATTCCCAACAGGCAAAGAGGGTATAACCTTGTACCCCCTTTCTTGTTCCATGGTAATGTTCTCTGCGACCATTAGAACAGGACATGGAGCCCTTATGTGGTGAAGAACTTTTAAGGCATGAATCACTGCCAACATCTGTTTTACATTTATGTGTTTTGGCATGTCCTGAAGACCCTTGAACTTCCATGGACACTACAAAATTTGAAGAATCCATCTGGACAGATTGAACTGATGTCTAAAGAGTGAAAGGGAGTCCTGAAGACAGTTGATACCTCTACCACTGCAGTTCCTGTTTCACAAATCCCAGTACCAGTACTTGAAAATCCAATTGATGAAGGAACTGGGTCTAACAATTCTTCAAGCACCAATGAATTTTTCTCATGTGTAGTCAAGCCAGTGATATCATGAGGATCATTAATGGCATGAGGTCTAGAATTTTGAGTAATTGTTTTGCTGAGGCCACATCTAGAAGACAGAAAACCAAGAAAATGTCTACATAAGTCAGAAATGTGTCTACTGTTAGCAAGGCCATCCTTTGTACTATGTCTATGAAACACCCCAGGAAAACAATTCATTGAGAGGGTGTGAAGAAGGACTTTTAAAGGTTCAAATTGAAGCCTGTGTGGGAAAGAATAGATGTGATTTTGTCTAAGGACTTCAAGCACCTAGATACAGAATCTGCACAAATCAGCAAGTCATCTAAATAAGGAAAATTGTAGATGCCTAAGGGTTTGCAAAAGGCAATCACTGGGGCCAGATCCTATGTAAATACATGAGGTGCAGTAGATAGCCCAAAGGGTGATGCAGAAAACTGATAATGTAAGCTAGACACAGAAAATCTCAAACATTTCCTGAGACTGGGACTAATAGGAATAAGCATCCCTGAGATCTAGTGTTACATTGAAACAGGGTTAGGAAGCAACAGTAGGACTAACTGTAAAGTGAGCATTTTGAATATTTGAACTTTTACAAAGGGGTTTAGAAAAGAAAACTCTATGATGGGTCTCCTGGAGTGTTCCTTTTGTGGAACCAATACGATTCTGGAGTAAAATCCTTTACCTCTGTGTATCTCATGGGCTGGTTCTATGTCTCCTGTTTCCACTGTGTGATGGAACACTACAGGAATCAGCTCTAGCTGGTCTGGTTACTGTGGGAGAATTCTGGAAAGGGGGGAGAATTTTCTAGCCACTGCCAAATGTATCCTCTCTGAAAAATTGTCAGAACCCATTTGTCTGACAGTAATTGCAGCCAGACTGCAGGGTTGGGAGACAGAAGGCCAGGAGGATGGATAGGGATGCTCTGTGACTCAGCATAGTCATTCCTTTCCAGTGGATTGATTCTTTTTCAGAAAGGAACCCCTCCTGTTTGTTTTTTGGCTGGGATTTTTATTTGGTCTACCACTTGAAGGAAGATGCCTTGTTTAGAGAGAACTTGGGTACATGAAACATCCTAAATATCCCATACATTAATTTGCTTTCATCATCCCACAATTTGAGCATCTGTGTAAGAGACAGCCCAAACACCATCTTTTAAATCATCAGAGAAGTTCTGATTATATAACCAAGCATACCATATTAATACAGCAAAAGCAGCAGCATTTCTTGAGAAAGTATCTTCACATTCAACATCTCCAAGCATGCTTCAAAACTTAAGTTAAATTAGAAACAATGTCATCCATATAAGGTTTTTGCTCTGCAGGGAAGGATCCAGCAAAATCATCTAAAATCTATGCACACTGTAAATTAAAATTCCACATACAGCATTAATAATTTACCATTCCAGTGACTAGATTACTATAAAGAGACAGCCTTTTGCCCTGAAGATCTAACCAATTCCCTCTTCATCAGGGTGTGTTGGATTAGATGAAGCCAAGGACTTTTTTATCTGTGCAAGCAGCTAGAGAGACCACAGCTTGGTCAGCAGTCAAATCAGAAAAGAGACCTGTCATATCCAAGGAGACCCTATATTTTCTCTGAGCCTTTCTAGAGACTGCTGAAATATATACTGGTGTCCTGCAGGCAGCTTTATAAGTATTTTACAAGGCTGGTAAGGGGGGAATAGCCACAGAATTGGGCATCTCACCCTTTATAAGGTCATAAGCCCTGATTAGTTTTGGGATATTTCACAACAGCTCCCAAGCAAAAACATCACTAAATCTAGTAAACGTCTGAAGAAATGTAAACACTTGTTTGGACTGTTGATCATGGGGGAGAGGAAAGGAGGGAGGAGAATTTGGTTTTCTGTTGTTGAAAAGATAAGAAGTGTCTTTGTCAGCAGCACTGGTAAATGCCAGCTCCATTGACAAGGAGGGATAAAGGCCTGAATACAACCGAGCAGACCTGAGTGTGATTACCACCTCAGGCACCATATGGAGTGGGCATGGGAGGAGAGGAATGAGGAGACTGAAGCCTGCTTACATCTCTTTGGGAGGAGGGCTGGTGGGCATATACCTTGGGCATACTTGCGCTAGAATCTCCAAGAAAACAGAAACAGCATGGAGGTGCTGTCAGGAAGGGGCAAGGCTTGATCGCATCACAAGCAAAGATGTGTGAGCATCACTCATGCATTCCATTGCCTGCCACCCCTCAGGACAATAAAGGATATGTGTTCATGCAACAGGAACCCACTCAACTTCAAGCCTGCCTTTGTGAGCAGCAGTGGCTGCTTCCAGACTCACTCACCCCCAGGAGGAGCCTTATTGTTGCCATTCTGCAGGAGCTGGTGATCCTGGCCTGGAAGGGTGATATGCCTGCATAAGCTTTAACAAAATAAGGACCCACAGACTGAGGTGAGTTGGGGCTCAGAGAAACCACACTACATAAGGGATATGATACCTTCCAAGATGAAAATCACGGTCAAGCAGGCAAAAGAATAATCCAAACCAATAGCATACTGCAATTTATTGGCCGCTTTCGTCAAAAGACTTCCTCAGAATAAAACCAAGTTCACTAAAAAGACATTAAATAGTTTTCAAAAAGTGCATACGTAATTAACAATCAATATATCTAATTGAATAATTGTTTTTTTTTAAAAAAACACCCAGTATTAAGTAAAAAAAGAAGTAATGTCACAATCTTTGTTGATATACAATTTACGATACTTCAAAAAGCATTTAACATTGATGGCATCGTTCAAGCCAGGGTAGATATCTGATTTTAAACGTATCTACCAGATGGTCTCACGTTGCTCCAAATAGTTTTTGAAATCGCCTCCTCTCTTATCTGAATGGCCAATTTCTAACACTGAGAACAAAAATTGTGGCATGGTGGGAATTTGAATTCATACCATTTTTAACTAGTAAGTACAATATTTCTTTTTTCTGTCGCTTTGTAGACGACTTGTTTTTTTATTATTGAGGGCGATTTTGGTACTGTTGATGCCTTCCTTACAGAAATTAACTTGTTTTCTAGTTATTTAAAATTTACTAAAGGTAGTGTTGGTTTGAATGTTAACTTTCTTGATGTTTCACTATGGTGGGACAAGACTGATGTTAGGTTTCACAGTCGCATATTTCGTAAAGCGACTTTCACCAATGGTTACCTACACCATCTTAGTAACCATCCTAGACACATTATCAAAAATATTCCTAGGGGACAGTTCATTAGAGCCAGTCATATGACATCAAAAGATGGTGATTTGGTTAGTGAGTTTGACTTCATCATCTCTATGTTTGTTGAGAGAGGGTATGATAGACTGGCTTTAAGACAAACTAGTGAAGAAATTTTGAATAAGCGTTCCACTGTTTATCAAGCATTGTTGGATTTTACTTCTTTTTTAAATGCATCTTCTAACATCACGTCATCGGATCAAAATATTGATCTAAATTTAATTTGTGCTTTGGATATGAGTGCTGATAGTCAACGTATTCAGCAATTAATAGTTAAAAATTGGAGAATTATTAAAGGTAATTCTGACATTTATAATATTTTGGGGAATAAGCCTTCTTTTGTTTTAAGAAACAATTTTAATTTCAAAAAAGCATTGGAATTTAATGACAATAATGACACCACTTTAAGAACTGACAGGAAGAGTATGCACTGTTGTCACCAGTGCAACATGTGTCGGTACATCTCTGAGGGTCCCTATATTAAGGTTGACACTTTTGACAGGACTTTAAGGGTGCCTGGGTTTGTTAATTGTAACACTAAATGTGTTGTTTACATTAGTCTGTGCTCTTCTTGTTCTGCCTTTTATATTGGTATGACTACCAGGTGTTTAAAAACTCGGATCAGGGAACATCTTTACAGTATTCGTAATAAAGATGATACCAGCGCTTTATATAAACATTCTGCCAGTTGTTCCTTTTTTAAAATATTTTTGTTCTCAGTGTTAGAAATTGGCCATTCAGATAAGAGAGGAGGCGATTTCAAAAACTATTTGGAGCAACGTGAGACCATCTGGCAGATACGTTTAAAATCAGATATCTACCCTGGCTTGAACAATGCCATCAATGTTAAATGCTTTTTGAAGTATCGTAAATTGTATATCAACAAAGATTGTGACATTACTTCTTTTTTTACTTAATACTGGGTGTTTTTTTAAAAAAAACAATTATTCAATTAGATATATTGATTGTTAATTACGTATGCACTTTTTGAAAACTATTTAATGTCTTTTTAGTGAACTTGGTTTTATTCTGAGGAAGTCTTTTGACGAAAGCGGACAATAAATTGCAGTACGCTATTGGTTTGGATTATTCTTTTGCCTGCTTGACCGTGGTTTTCATCTTTGTTGTATTTTGGTTTTTGCACCCTTCTTTTTTCGTTGTTTTAAGTGCTTGAGCCATGGCCGAGGCAGCAGAAGATTCTTTGCTTAACTTATCAGTTCACCCTACACCGACTTCGGACACTGCCACGGTGAATAATTTACTAGTGGCTACTTTAGTCAATATTCAAAGTTCTTTAAAATTCCTGGTGTCTAAAGCTAGTGAACGTGAGCACCAAAGTGAGAGACAGATTGCGGCGAATGCCTCTAATCCTGGTGGATTTTTTCAGGAGATGGACACCGTTATTGATTTGGAGGACATTAATGAATCTAAAAAGGAACATTGTTTAGTTAAATCTCGCTCTTCACGTTGTAACAATGTTGGCACCACTGTTAGCTGCAAGACTGTTGAGCATTTTTTTCAGCATTCTGAGAATCCATTTGGCAAATTTGGTAGATCCCGCCAGGGTTTGAACACCGCGGAGGTTAACAACAAACGCGAACAATTGCTGAGACTATTAAAAAGGTACCGGTCGTTAGACCTAGAGAATTGCTATTTTCTGCGTTGTATTGAGTTGAACATTGTACCGAAGGGGCTGAGATTCTTTAAATGTCCCAATGGTGTCAGTGTAGGGCACCCGATGTTTAAAACTTTAATTGCCTTTTTTAACAATGCTGGTTTGGGTTTTTTAAAATTACTCATTGACAACAACCATTCTAAGATGAGTTTTTTGAAGGAAGAGATTGTTGCAATTGAGTCTGATTTGAAGGCAATGTTTGTTGATGCTGATTTTGTTGAGTTCTTTAACTGTTTATATGAGGATGTTGATCAGCACTCAGCTGAGGTTATTAGCCGAAAGCAGTTGAAATTAGCGCGGGACGTTTCTTCATATGACAATAACACTGCTTACGACAGTTTTGCTAATAACTATAAAGGGAACAATTTCAAAGGACAATACATTAACAGTGGTGGTAAACGGACTCATAATTTTGTTGCTTCTAGGTCTAATCCTTTTGATCAACATTTCCCCAACGGGAACGTCACCAACCAAGGCATGGTTACCACTTCTGTAGTTACTACTGGTACTGACAAGGGTGATCATTCACCGGTTGTTAATAGGAATATTGACACTGGTGTAGGAGCTGATTCTGTTGAAACTGATAATGATGACACTCCTGCTAACACTGACAAAGATAATTCTGTGAAATCTAAGACGAAAGTGGGTATTCCCTCTACCATCTTAACTTCGTCTTCGTCGTCTTCTTTTTTCAACAAGAAGAATTTTTGCAACAAAAAGACTGTTCTTACCAGAAGTCGGACTTTTCTGGGATCCAATCCTTCAGGGGATGAGACTTAAACTGTGTATTGGACAATTTTAGTGTGATTAATTTAACTAAGCATTGTTTTTCTGATGTTGAGTTAAACACCCGGGTACAATATCTTAAGGGTTGATCGGGGAAAAAAAAGAGGTGGTGGAATAGCTGTTATGTATAGAAGTACCCTTAATATCATCATGAATCCAATACAACCGCCTAAGGTTGCTAATGCAGAGTCAATTGCCCTAAAACTTTGCATAAATAATCTAAAAAGTATCAATCTTATTGTAATCTATATTCCGCCAGGGAACAACTTAGAAACGTTGGAGTCAACACTAAACTGGTTAGCTTCTAACTACCCTCAGGAAACCATTGTATTAGGGGACGTTAACATTGATTGGACCAAATGTTCCACTGAGACTAATCCCATGCCCATTAGTTTATATGGGTTCTCACAAAAAATTGTCTCCCCAACAAGAATTGGTAATACCAACCATAAGGAGAGCATAATAGACTGGATTCTTACTAATAATGGGACACATAAATATACTACAGGGACCCTCCCTAATGACCTTAGCGACCACCTCATCACATTCATAATTAAACATAAATTTACCAACTCAAACCTTCCCATATATAGACTTGTTAGAAATAAAAAGAAATTTGTTCCAGCTCTATTCTTAACAGAACTCAAATCCTGTAACTGATCCAAGCTAAAAACTCTGCCTCTTGAGGAGAGTGTGGCATTCTTTAATGACACATTCCTCAACATTCTGGACTCTCATGCACCTAACCAACATATCAGAACCAAGACACGGATAGCACCCTGGCTAACTACAGAAACCAAATCTAAAATTAAACTTAGAGATAAGGCCTGGGACAAATGGCGAGTTACTAAGACACATCAGGATCGCATTAAATTCCAGCAGCTTAGAAATGAAATGAAAAGAGACAGTACCCTGGACAAAAAGAACTATTTTTGTCACCTCCAAGATAAACACCAGAATAATCCAAAGAAGTTCTGGGCAGGCTTAAATAATCTCCTCCACTCAGGGAAATCGTCTACACCCACCCCAGAGAAACTTATTGGTAAAAATCCAGAAGAAGTAGCAAATACCTTTAACTCCTTCTTCACAGAGACCATTCAGTCACTAGCCAATCAACTAACTCCTCCTTCTTCCCCCTTATTTACTGTTTCTGAGGAATCATCCCTCTCCTTTACTCTTCAGCCAACATCCACCTCATACATTAGAGCCATATTGAAGAAACTCAAACCAACCACCCTCTCTGCCGATCGACTCCCAGCTGAATACCTGCAAATAGCAGCAGACGTTATAGCCTACCCTATCTCAATTCTAATTAACTGAACAATAACAGAGGCCACCATCCCGGCCATATGGAAAATATCCTATGTCATTCCACTTCACAAGGGTGGCTCCTCCACTGAACCATCAAACTATAGACCCATAGCAATTTTGTCTCCAATAGCCAAAATTATGGAAAGATGCGTTCACAAACAGTTACTTCACTATCTTAACCTAAATAATCTTCTGTCCCATACTCAACACGGTTTCAGACCCCACCATAGTACGACCACCGCCCTACTTTCCTTTACTGACTCAGTAAATAAAAACCGTAACAGCAAAAAAATAACTTCTGCACTCTTTCTTGATCTGTCAAAAGCTTTTGACATGGTCAATCACGAGATTCTGGTCCACACCCTAGAAACCTTACACCTTGATAATCCAGCTCTCAGCTGGTTCAAGGCTTACCTCTCTGGCAGACAACAAGCAGTCCAATGGCAAAATAAGCTATCTCACCTGCTGCCTAATACCATAGGAGTTCCTCAGGGCTCCATACTAGGTCCCCTCCTCTTTTCTGTATTCATAAATGAACTTCACACTGTTATCCCTAAAGCCACCTGTATCCAATACGCAGATGACTCCACCCTGATTTGCTCTGCAGTCTCTCTCTCTGATCTACAAGTAGTCACCCAACACTCCTTTACTGCAGTAGAAAAATGGCTCGCAGCACGGAAACTCATCCTAAATCCAAAAAAACCCAAATTACTAATATTTTCTCCCACTTCAGTGCCTCCACCAGTTCAACTTTCTCCACTATCTAATAACAATACCTTCTTCGTCCAATCTATTAATGGTACCAAAATTGAGCCTGATACCAACACTAAACTTTTAGGGGTCACTATTGATAATAAGCTTAGATTTGATATCCATATCAGTCAAACCATAAAGACAGTAAATAAGAAACTCGGATCCTTGTATAGAATTAAAAACTTCCTAACCCCTACTGCCAAACTCACTATTGCACGCACACATCTCCTTTCAACCTTACTGTATGCCTCTCCTGTCCTTTCCTTCCTCAATAAAAATGAGATCAAGAAACTCTCTGTTGCCTATAATCACATTGCCAGATTTGTAATAAGTGCTCCCCATAGAACTCATCATTGTCATAATCTAAGGAAACTCGACTGGCTTGAACTACCCAATCTTCTTAAAATGAACCAACTCACTGAAGCATTTAAAATAATCAAACAACCTGAAAAAACCCCTTCACTGAGAGAAATATTGATTCCCTACTCCAATCTTAGCTGTCTTCGCTCCTCAAATAGATTTCTGGTTCAAACCATTAAAGCTAACAACTTGGGTGGTGAATCTCTCTTTGCCAATTCCATAGGGAAGGTTTGGAATTCCCTCCCTAATAACCTAAGACTTTCCACCTCCCTTTGTCAATTTAAAAATAATCTTAAACAATTTTTTAAGTCTCATTGGCTTTGCCCATGTATTAACCCTGATTAACTCTCTTTGACACATACTATACCCACTCCCCTGTACCTACTAGATGCTACTCTTCCTTTTCAAAGTTTCAAATAATTTTCAACCAACGTCCTTAGCATTCTACCTCCTCTGGTTTCTATAGAAATCTAGCTCCTCCTTGCTTGACTGCATACTATAACAGTAAGGATCCTGCAACAACTTATAGAAATATTATTGCATGTTGAGTTGTATTCAAATCACACTGCTGGCAAATGTATCTAAACCAAAAAAATATTGTTCCTGTTACTGTGTATTTATCTGTATGTAATTAATGTTGTATTTTTTTTTTCTGTGGAGCTTTTCTCCCCGGGCCTCCGCTGAAAATGGACATGCATCCAGTCGGACTATCCCGGTCAACAAATGTAAAAGAAAAATAAAATAAATAAATAAACATTTTGAAATACGGGTTAAATTTTGTTCCCAGTTCCAGGGCCAACTACAGTAAAACTGTTGTTGATATTAAGAAGTTCACTAGAAAACTAAATTTATTTTACTTGATGAATAATGTGTCTGATAACAAAAAGGTTTTAGTGAAACCTTCCTGTTACACTCCTAAATTACATCACACCATCAAAGTGTTTGAGGAACTTTGCATTCAGGACATTAGTCACATGTTGCAATTTAAGCCTAACACTTTTAGTAATTTGAACAGTGAGGAAAGGAAAGCTTTTAACAACCTTAAAGTTCTTAATAAGACTTTTAGGTTTATGAAAAGTGATAAGGGAGGCAACACTGTGATTATGGAGCAGGAAGTTTACAAAAAGAAAATGATGGAAATCTTAAGTAATTCTGAAGAGTATGAAGAAATAACCCTTTTTGAAATCTTACGCAGGCAACATTTGATACATTCTTATTTATACGAAGCTCTTATGTCTGGCGACATTACTTTTGAAGTTTATGATTTTTGTGCAGTGCAGGAGCCCCGAATTGGAGTTATCTTTGGTATACCAAAAATGCATAAGTGCCTATTAAGCCCTCCTTTTAGACCCATAGTCTCTTCACCTCACTCAGTTACTGAAGGTGTTTCCCTTGTTATTGATGCTGTTTTGGGACCCATTCTAGCTAATGAAGTTTCTTTCATTAGGGATTCATGGCATTTTTTGAACAAACTCAGTTTGTATGCTCAAAGTGTGATTTTTGATCCCTCGAAACACATCATTTTCACCATCGATGTTGTTTCATTATATACTTGCATTCCACACGATGAGGGGGTTGAAGCTGTACATAGTTTTTTATTCAAGAAAAACACAGGGCTTAGTTGTAATGCTATTTCTTCAATTTGTTGTTTTTTGGAGATCATTTTGAACAATAACTTTTTTCTTTTTGACAAGACCTACTACAAGCAAAAGAGGGGGGGTAGCTATAGGGTCTCCTGCTGCACCCGCCTATGCCAACTTGGTCATGGCATGGTGGGAATTTGAATTCATACCATTTTTAACTAGTAAGTACAATATTTCTTTTTTCTGTCGCTTTGTAGACTACTTGTTTTTTATTATTGAGGGCGATTTTGGTACTGTTGATGCCTTCCTTACAGAAATTAACTTGTTTTCTAGTTATTTAAAATTTACTAAAGGTAGTGTTGGTTTGAATGTTAACTTTCTTGATGTTTCAATATGGTGGGACAAGACTGATGTTAGGTTTCACAGTCGCATATTTCGTAAAGCGACTTTCACCAATGGTTACCTACACCATATTAGTAACCATCCTAGACACATTATCAAAAATATTCCTAGGGGACAGTTCATTAGAGCCAGTCGTATGACATCAAAAGATGGTGATTTGGTTAGTGAGTTTGATTTCATCATCTCTATGTTTGTTGAGAGAGGGTATGATAGACTGGCTTTAAGACAAACTAGTGAAGAAATTTGGAATAAGCGTTCCACTGTTTATCAAGCATTGTTGGATTGTACTTCTTTTTTAAATGTATCTTCCAACATCACGTCATCGGATCAAAATATTGATCTAAATTTAATTTGTGCTTTGGATATGAGTGCTGATAGTCAACGTATTCAGCAATTAATAGTTAAGAATTGGAGAATTATTAAAGGTAATTCTGACATTTATAATATTTTGGGGAATAAGCCTTCTTTTGTTTTAAGAAACAATTTTAATTTCAAAAAAGCGTCGGAATTTAATGACAATAATGACACCACTTTAAGAACTGACAGGAAGGGTATGCACTGTTGTCACCAGTGCAACATGTGTCGGTACATCTCTGAGGGTCCCTATATTAAGGTTGACACTTTTGACAGGACTTTAAGGGTGCCTGGGTTTGTTAATTGTAACACTAAAGGTGTTGTTTACATTAGTCTGTGCTCTTCTTGTTCTGCCTTTTATATTGGTATGACTACCAGGTGTTTAAAAACTCGGATCAGGGAACATCTTTACAGTATTCGTAATAAAGATGATACCAACGCTTTATATAAACATTCTGCCAGTTGTTCCTTTTTTAAAATATTTTTGTTCTCAGTGTTAGAAATTGGCCATTCAGATAAGAGAGGAGGCGATTTCAAAAACTATTTGGAGCAACGTGAGACCATCTGGCAGATACGTTTAAAATCAGATATCTACCCTGGCTTGAACGATGCCATCAATGTTAAATGCTTTTTGAAGTATCGTAAATTGTATATCAACAAAGATTGTGACATTACTTCTTTTTTTACTTAATACTGGGTGTTTTTAAAAAAAAAAACAATTATTCAATTGGATATATTGATTGTTAATTATGTATGCACTTTTTGAAAACTATTTAATGTCTTTTTAGTGAACTTGGTTTTATTCTGAGGAAGTCTTTTGACGAAAGCGGACAATAAATTGCAGTACACTATTGGTTTGGATTATTCTTTTGCCTGCTTGACCATGGTTTTCATCTTTGTTGTATTTTGGTTTTTGCACCCTTCTTTTTTCGATATAATACCTTCCCCTCAAGGTATAGATTTGCATTCCCTATAATGAACTTGCAGTGATTTGTGTAATGTGAAACTGAAAATTTATGGACAGTAAACAATACTTTGTTGTTAGCTTAGGAATCAAAAAATACCTGTATCTCATGGGTATCCTCAATTATCAAAGCATACATGTTTCATAACAAATGTGTTAGAACCCTGGAATGACACCAAAAGTCACAGGTAGGATGCTTAGCTTCCAGAAATTTGTTTGATTCAACAAAGGCTATTGCAAAGTGTATAGATAAGAAACATTGTCTTGAGAAAATTATGGAATTAAAGGGAAATTTCTTAAGAAAACCATTATATAACTCCAAAATGATCTAAAGGTTCCAAAGCAGGAAGACCGTGAATGGAAGTGAGATGTCCAAATCAATGGCAACAGTAATACCACAGTTGCTTGTAACCAAAGCTGTAGCAAGGCTGTCCACTGCCCTGGGCAATCCACAATTTATTGCTCTCCAAAGGCCAGTTGAAGTCTGAAATAAAAAAGACCAAAAAATCTCCTCCCTTGGGTTCTCAGATTTCCAGCCATGCTAGAGGTCATAAAACTGATCTATTTCAGAAAATCAACTCTTCAGAAAGTTGACTTCTGAAAAGTCAAATGACATAAAACAACAAAAAACTATGTTTTGTAGGGGAGGCAGTCCCTCTTAACCTTCTCCCTGCTCGCATATTATATATGCCAATTCCAAGACTGCAGTGGGGGAAAGGGTAAATGCCTTGATTTTCATTGTACAGCGATCTCCATACAAAAGCTACATTTTGGAAAGCTGATCATATGGTCTCGACCACATGAAGTTAGACTTTCTGATGACTTGATCTTCTGAACAGGACTCCATAAACCCCGTGAATGCCCTTGTCATTCAAGTAGCCATGCTTGTAATCGAGTATCAGGGCTGTTTAAATGCTTTAAACTTACAGGCACTAATGTAAGGAATGATTGTGAGCTGATTAGTACTTACACAAAACCTCCTAACTGCTTGAGCCAAGGGCAGGCTTCCCTCTTCTATTCTTATGATGTGCTTCTAATAACAGCAGAATAATCAGTGAGTATCACCATGTTGTCAACATTATACACTACCAAGAGTTCCACTGTCTTGTTACCAACACACA
This sequence comes from Protopterus annectens, assembly GCF_019279795.1. Taxonomy (NCBI): domain Eukaryota; kingdom Metazoa; phylum Chordata; order Ceratodontiformes; family Protopteridae; genus Protopterus; species Protopterus annectens. The sequence continues at coordinate 555,514,916 of NC_056751.1, read as the reverse complement.
TACAACAGCAGCTGTTCTATCACAATTTTACCAACACAAACACAACAGAAGAGTTCCACTGCCACATTACCAGTACTCACATAAAACAGCAACTGTTACATCACCATTTCATCAATACACACAATGCAAATGTTCCACTGCCATGTTACCAACATGCACATACAACAGCAAGTGTTTCATCACCATATTACCAACACACATACACCAGCAATTGTTCTTTCCATGTCACCAACACACATACATCATCATGTGTTCCATTTCCATGTCATCAACACACATACATCATCATGTGTTCCATTTCCATGTCATCAACACACATACATCATCATGTGTTCCATTTCCATGTCATCAACACACACACACATCATGTGTTCCATTTCCATGTCATCAACACACATACATCATCATGTGTTCCATTTCCATGTCATCAACACACACATCATCATGTGTTCCATTTCCATGTCATCGACACACATGCATCATCGTGTGTTCCATTTCCATGCTGCCAGAAGACATACAACAGCAACTGTTACACTGACATTTCAGCAACACAGATTTTCAAGACTTAATTCCCATAGTGCAGCCACTTAGACATAGACACATACTCATACCTACACACACATACCACAGCAAGTATTCTATATCCATATTACCAGCATACATACAATGGTAAATGTTCCATCCCCATCACTCGGACTGAGAAAGACTGACTGCAATGAGAAGCCTTAACATGGAAGGGTTTTGCATCATGGTAAACTTTCCTGATTCAGAGACTGCTCTCTTTCTGTCTTTTCCCTTATAGTGGCTGTAACATGAAGAGCACTCTTGCTGGGGAAGTCACATGCAAATGCCACATGCAATACAACAGTCTTGGGGAGTAGATAATGCTAATTAGCCATGTGTCCTCACCTAGAAATGGCTACAACAGATGTCAGTAGAGTGAGCAATTCAGGAGACAGCTCTGCTGAGTTATTTTTTTTTTCACAAGGAAGAAAATTTACACTATCTAGTGACAAAGTATACCCATTCATGCAACTGGTCAGGGTTTGTATCTCAACTACAGGTAAGTTTAGCAGAGACGCGTCTGTGTGTGTGTGTGTGTGTGTGTGTGTGTGTGTGTGTGTGTGTGTGTGTGTGTGTGTGTATATACGGGCATGTGGATACGTCTGTGTGGATACATGTCTGTAAGGGTCAGAATGAAAAAGAATGGATACGTCTGCACCCGGGAATATTTCTGTCAGGATCATCACACTATGGGAGATAGTCTAGGAAAGCTGGCTGTGCATGTCTGTGGGTGCAGGTATGTGGTGTGTGAGCAGTGCTCTGAGCATGTTGATAGGTGTTTGTTTTTGGGGAAAGGGATGTGTGTGTGTGTGTGTGTGTGTGTGTGTGTGTGTGTGTGTATATATATATATATATATATATATATATATATATATACACACACACACATATATATATATATATATATATATATATATAAAGCATGCTGCTTTTGAACAATGGACTACATAAGACCTATGGTATATTTTTTTGAAGAAGATGTTCTTTTAATTGATAAATATACAATATTTTGCCTACATACTTTATTTAAATAATTGTTTATTGATGACAAGTATACATTTTTTTTTTTTATTTTTTGCTGATAGTATGAGGCTTTGTTGATTATATTTTACGTACATGAGCATTTAATTTATATGCTATAACTGAATGTGATTATATTTGGTAACGGGTGTGAGTGAAAGCACATGTAAATCTTTTGATAGACCTTTATTTTACATTTGGGTGAAATAATTGGGTCGGGTAGTTACCAAATATTAATGATAAGAGGCAGCAATTATTAAAATATTGTACTTGGCAACTATCACAGATAGCCCAGACTTTCAAATACCACCCCTTCCTGCCACTAATCCTTCTGTATTTCCAATCCACATACCTTAGCCAAGTGCTATATTAATTATCAAAATGAGACCAATAATGTTCCTAATGCCAATAATGTTCGTGCCATATCTCCTCACCACCTATGAAAATCAGCCCTACCTTGGCTTTCACCACCCCTTATCCCAAACCAACACTGTGCATACTTTAAATAAAACAGATCAACTCATACCTCTCTACAAACTTGACTTTTCCACTTTTAGCAACCACTAACTAACCAGACTATGGTCCATCTCCCCCAAAATCAGATATTATCATAAAATAATTAGTAAAGCTTTGAAACTAATAATTACTGTACAATACAGTCTGATAAGGGATGGAGACATCCACCCAAGCCCTGGTCCTACCCCTCCCACAAGCCCTAGCTCCCAGCCCACTACCCCTTCTAACATTTGGCTAACTACAAGGACCCCTAACTCTCTCCTGACTTGTCACTTAAATATCTGGAGTAATAACTAACAAGGTCCATAATCTTCATGCCATCTTAGCAGCCTATTCACCTGATGTGCTGTGTCTTACAGAAACCCGGCTAAAACCAAGAACTAAAGACAATGAGGTTATCCCACCAGGGTACAACATACTCAGACTAGACTGTAAGTCTAGGAAAGGTGGGGGAGTAGCAGTTCTGTTTAAAAATACACAAGATGTCACATTAGCCCCACAACAACACTAACAGACCCATGTACACTGATCACTTAGCACAGAAAGGGAAAATCTCTCTGAATCCTGCCAGCACACATATGACAGCAAGTATTTTATTATCATGTCACAAACATGTATACAACAGTAATTGCTCCATATCCATGTCACCAAGACATACATACAATGGGCAGGTGTTTTGTCATATGGAAAACATGGCTTTCTATGATATTACTGTCTCAAAACTCATCACATCCATAAGTCACTGAATTGAGTTTTAAAATGTCTGCTTTCTCCCCCAAAAGGAAATTCTTTATGCTGTACACTGGAGGGAAAATGGGAGAAAATGATGTTTTAAAACTATTAATTTCAATGAGTTATGGATGCAAAGATTTGTAAGACAACATATCATTAGGTTTTCTACCACCAACACCTTTATATGTGTTCCATTATCATGTCTCCAGCACACACACAGTAGTAAGTGGTCCACCCCTATGTCACCAACAAATACACAAAATCAAGTGTCCTATCACCATGTCACCAATACAAATTACACAAGTGCTTTACCACCATGACTCCCACACACATACAACAGAAAGTGTTCCCTCACAATGTTGCCTAAGAAGCCAAGGGTAATGCCAAGGATGAAAAGCCAGTGGGATGTAATGGCTATAACATAATGACTTATCTTTAAGACACAAATGAGACTCAGGATTTAAAGAAAGTAGATGTCAATGTCTTTTCACTAACCTCCGTGGTACCCATGATGAGTAAAATAATTTCTGTGCCTAGCAATAGGATGATGATTATGATAATGGTGTTATCATGAATGTTGGGGGGGGGCCGGGGAAAGGATTAACTGACTGTATACTATAAAACAGCAGAAGATTCTGATGATATCTTGTTTGTGTAGAGCTATCTGTGAGTACTAGTTACTTATTTAAGGTCAATATTTTGGCAGTAAGCTAGCCAGGGAACTTAGGTTTTCTTGCATGCATTCATTTTATATTACCTTATATGTATTTTCCTTGTGTGTACCAACCTACATGTATTTACTCTGCTTGTGTACTATTTTCTTTATTTAAATAAAGCTCATTTATTTACCATTAGCTCTTATGGCTGGCATTTATTAATCTATAAGAATATTTACGAATAACCAACCAGAAAAGGTGAAGAGAAAACACTGTCTAGGAAGGATTCTGCAGATGTTAAAAAAAAAAAACAGTTCAAGCTTCAACTTTGGTTCAAGAGATGGCTTCCAATAATGTAGAGGAAAAAAAATTACTCAGAGGTGATTAAAATAAAGGAAACATTGAAGGACTATATCAGTTCAAACACAAACAGCTGGAAAAAATAAAAGACACTTTAGTCATTCAGGTGAACTGATAAAACTGCAAAAAACAGAGATTGACTTGAAGAAAAAGCTGGCTGAATATGAGGTTTCTTAAGAAGAACTGTTTAAAAAATAGCACAGTTAGAAAACATGAGTGCTGTACCAGAGAAACTGGAAGGAGCAGACTGTATCAATTTTATGAAAGCACCAACTGGACTGGTCTTTCAGAGCAGAATTTGTTAACTGAAAGTACACATTGAGTTTATGCTCCAAACCTGGCCATGAGAAAGCAGCCAAGACCTGTATTAGTAAAGATGCAATCAGGCCTGCAGAAAGAGCTGATCTTGACAAACTTCTAACAGAAGGGCAAAGTATTAAAAACTAGAGACAGCGCAGTATTTATAGAAAATGACTATTCACTGTGCATCAGGCTGAAGAGAAGCACATTTATCCCAGCAACAGGGGAATGTTGAGAGGCAAGTGTGAGATTCAAGCTGCTGTAGGAGTATTTTAAATGTGACGGGAGACTTTCAATGATTATTGTACATATTAAATATATTAAAGTAAACAAGTATTGTTTTCAGTTGCAAGAAATCCAGGTTTTTATAGTATAACAAGAGATAAAAATGCTGGACAAAAGCAATTGTAATGTTCATATGCTAAGATCTTGGGCTGGGTGGGATGTAAAGTTGCACTGATTATATTATATATAGAATTAGAATAGTTCTCTTTTTACTTTACAAGGAAGAATGTCTAGATTACTACCTTTGTCTTAAGCTGTAAATAGGTATTTTTGTAAGTATGTAGACTGTAAAAATAAGACAAAATAATGGAAGCTATGAAAATGCTAAGCTTCTTACAATTGCAAAGATGTTAGCTTGTTTGTTTTCCAATGGCAAATGTTCAGTGGAGTTGAGATGTCTGCAGTTTAGGGGAGTTGTGGATTCTTTTCAGAGTAAAATTTACAAAGAATCATTGTTGAGTACATTTTCATGAAGGCAAGCTATTGGCAGGCACAAGCAGTTAATATGAGATTTCTGAGTATTCTTTGCTAAGGGAAATGTAAAATTTAAAGGTACATTGGCAAGGAATTCAGTGAAAAAAATTAAATTTGAAATTATGGGAAGTGAATAATAGGTAACAACCTCCTTAGAAGCCTTAATACTTTAGTAAAGTTTGTAGAACAGTGTACAATTTGGTTTTATTTTGAAAATAGCCAGCACACTTTTTCTTGGGGCTAAAAGTTGATGTTTTCTGAAAGTATACAAACTGTTTTTCATACCTGGAAGGGAAAAAGAACAGACAGCATTCAGTGTAAGTGGAAACACAGGCTGTACCTTCATTTTAGGTTCGATAATGCCTGCAGGTGCAGCTGTCAGTTTGAAGCAATTATTCCATTCTGGAGGGTTAAACTTCATGCTTTGAAGATGTGCATAGTTTTGTGTGTTTGTTCCAAGTTAATAGGGAATGAGGTGTTTTGTATTTAGTTTTTTGTTTGTTTGTTTGAGGGTTCCTTTAGGGTTTTCAATAAACCAAAAAGTCCTGAAAAGTGTCACATAAGTTCAAATGGAGCCCGCCAAACATTAGTATAAGCATGTAACACAAAAGCTGGAAATACACATTCAAAAAATATTATGTATAATAAGTGGGGACAATAGCTTTTTATCATGATGGCTATGCTGTCCATATTATCTTGGAACATGAATGGACTTACAGGTATAGGTAAAAAGGAAGGAGTATTGAATTATACAAAAAATGAAGACTGCTGCAGGAGACACATTTGGAAAGAAATGAGCTTGTGAATTTGACAAAGAGAGGATTTCAGAATGGATATCCAGCAGAATATCAGAGACAGAGGAAAAGGGGAGTAATTATATTAATTGCTAGAGGGGCTCCAGTAGTGATAGATGAGAAAAAAAGACAAACATGGTAGATTTGTGGTAGTAAGGGGCTATTGGCAAAGGAGGAGGATTACAATGGCATGTATATTCCACCAAAGACTGTTATTACTGAGCTTAAGAAATTTTGGGGAGAAATAATCAGTTTTCAGCAGGCAATATTATTTATAGGTTCCTAGGTGTGTACTAGGCTAATGCCCCTGGTGCCTTTACAAGCCTAGCTCAAAAAAATTGCCCAGGCACCATGCAACCTGATGTTAGTTCACAGTTTCCCTATCCAGTAGGGCAACTGGAGTGATGCCTGGGGTGAACTACCTGTTACCCATCCACTCATCAAGATTTCTCTTGAAGAGGGCCAGCGAGGTGCTCTGCTTAACATGAATGGAAAGCTTATTCCAGAGTATGGGCAGTCTTTGGGAAATTAACCTGTTCCTCCAGCATGTTCTGTTAATTGTGGTAATGAGGTTGTGATCTCTGGATCATGTGGCATGGGGGGAGTGTGATTTCTTTAGGTGTAGCATTTCAAGTAGGGTTTGGTCGGACATGGCTTTATAAGTCAAGTGGAGAACACCTCTAAGAAGACGATAAGAGACTGAGAACAACTGAAGCTTCTTGAGTCTGTCTGTGTAGGACATGTGTTTTAGGGACTAGAATTTGATTTGCACTACCGAGCATATATCAGGGGGACCTAGAAGGGAAAATATAACAAAAGAGGGTAGATGTTTGAAAAAATTAATAAAAATATTTGGCATGGACGAAGTGAATTCAGTAGTACAAACTCAAACAAAATTTACATATTACTCCCCAAGGTAAAATAACTGGGCTAGATTAGATAGAAATTATATTTCACAGGAACATGTGCATTTAATTGAAAGCTTTTGCCACATATCCAATAACTTTTCCCGATCATGCACAAATAAAAAGCTATGATAAAATGCAGGGTAATGAAGTAAAAAATAAGACATTGGGACTTTCCCACCTACCTGTTAAAAAGAGAGGAATTTAAGTTAATGGTAGTAGAAATTATGTGAAAGTTATTAGAGAAGATAGAAATATCTTCAGATGTTATAACTAGTGACTGGAATAAAATGCAAATAGAGTTTAAAAATAGAGTCAAAATAAAAGATAAAGAGATATGGTTAAGGAGTAATAGAAATTACTTAGAGGGGACTGATAAAAGTTAAGAGTATTGCAGAATAAAGAGAATCTCACAGAACAAGAGGAGCAGGAACAAATGCAGGATGCTTAAGAGAAAATAAAGTAGTATCTGGATAATGCACAAGTTTAGAAAGATTGCAGTTAAACTATTTTTTATAACAACTTCTGAGCACAAAAACTTTTAGCACAATGTCTTAGGCAGCAGCACTTTGAAAAGGTTGTCACTTAACTTAGGGGATCTATAACAAGAAAAATAACCAGAAATCCTGTGGATTTATCAGAGATATTCTACAAATTTCATGAACATTTTTATAAAGCAGGGAAATGTGAAAATCAGGAAAGAGTACAAATGGAAATATTTATGGAAGATGTAGTTATACCAATTACAGTTAGAGAAGGCTCAACAACAGTTTAGATAGCAGGTGATGAGATAAAAAGCGAGTGATGTATAATCAATCTTCAGGACAGTTTCCAGGAAAAAGATGGTATTCCTGTGGAAGTTTGGAAATTAGGAGGAAATAAAGTGATAAAGATCTGGAAGATTTTATTAGTATTTTAAAAGGAGGGGAAGCACCAACATTTTGAAAGAAAGCTGTGGTGGCTGTGTTACCTAAAGATGGCAAAGACCCTTCAGACATGGCTTCATACAGATTCATTTCAATTTTAAACTACAGTTATAAAGTATTTTTGCCTTTACTAGCTAAAAGAATAGCAAAGGTGTTGCCATATTTGATAGGTATTGTTTACTGAGGTATTGTGGAGCAGAGGCAAACATCTGACAACATTAATAGAACAATAATGATCCAGAGGGAAGCAGAATGTAAGAAAATACCTCTGTTGTTGGTGGGTCTTTATGCAGAGAAAGCATATAAAAGAGTAAGCTAGAATTTTATGAGAAGGGCACTGGAAGCATATCCATTCAAGGATATAATATGTATGGTGAATGGATGGCATAATGGTTAAGGACTTCACCTCACATGCACAAGGTACAAGTTTCAATCCAGACCTCCAGACAATGCCTGTTTGGAGTTTGCATGTTCTCCCTGTACCTCTGTGGCATTCCTCCCACCCCCAAAAAACATACTGAGTGTTTATATCTCAAACTCACCAAGGAATGAAGCTCTGGGCAGCAACACAGACTCTATATGGTGCACTATAAGGGGAAGAGTTGTATAAATCAATTGATTTGGGCATCTACTGTGGTACACAATATCCTCATGACATGAGAACACAAATCACAGACTGCATGCTGTGGCAGGGCTAGACACTCAGCAGTGTAAAATATGGCTCTAGGTGATTCTGTCATGTAGACCAATGTTGCCAAACGGGCATGGGTATTTGCTGGTGATAAGTGGGCTGAGAACCTGGCCTACTATGCCCTGAGCCAGGGAACCATGCTAACAGTGGGAGGGGTGTATATGCCCCTATTGGCCAGTGTATGCCTGCCATAAAGCCCAGTAGCCCTGGGTTAATAAGCTACTGTCTGGCCAGTGTCCAGCTGCCCAGCTTGGGTTACCTGGAATAGCTCTGTTGAGTGAAATCTTGACATAAAACCAATCAACCTGATAAACATGAACTAAAAATTGCTACACAATGTAGGTTCACTGATGGGACACAGCTTGTAAATGGATGACATGATAGTAAAGAGAAGGCTGGGCATCCCATGCATCCCTGGAACAAGATGGAAGGGCAGTGCACCAAAGCCACTTGGCTTTGGATCCAAAGTCTACTACTCAGGTGAAGGACAGACTAGAAATGGCATGGGAACAGTGGCTTCAGACGACAGTGAGGGATGTCATCAGAATTACTGACAGTCTCATGGCAATCAGATTCCAGCCAAATGCTAGGGCCTAAGACCCACAGCAGGGTTGTGACAGTGTGGAAAGGAATACTGCTCACTGCTAGGAGCTTAAACAAAAAACCTCTACTCCCTGGAAGCTCTCTTTACCTACAGAATGCTGATGTCTGTGCAGTCTCTGAGACATGGTTTAAAGCCACGGACAACACACCAACAGTGTAAGGTTATAATGCCTTCCACACATTTAGATGAGCTACTTAAAAGGCAGAGACTAAAGGCAGGGACTAAACGTGGAAGTGTCTCTATTTACATCAAAAATAAATATACTTCAAGGCTGGTCAAACAGGACAATACACTTGAGCTGCTTCATGTTCAAATCACCATAGGTAAAATCTAATACCACTTCCTTGCAAGCTATAGGTCCCCCTCTATGACCCAGGAAACCCATACCATGTGAACACTAACCATCCAACCCAATACCATAGTCATGGGTGACTTTAATTACCCCACTATTAACTGGGAATCCTATACGACATCAAACGTACATGCACAGAGATTCCTGGAGTTTGTAAACACAAACTCCCTGGACTAGATAGTCAATACACCAACCAGGGGGTGCAACCATACTGGATCTGGTCCTCACTAGTAGAGTGCTGCACACCCCGTACTGTAATGCCCTCCCTGGTATGGTCAGACCACAAAATGGTCTCTTTTTAAGTAAAAATAAAAACTGGACTCCCTGCTAAACCAGGAATATTCAGGAACTATCTAAGGCTAACCTCCTGCTATTAAGTGAGAACCTGGCAAAATTTCAAGCCCCTATAAACCCTAAGAAAACTTCTGCCTATGCAGAACTGTTCACAGAAACCCTGTATAAGCATGTTAATAGCTGCACAGAGGCAGCTGTACCCACTAGGAAGAAGTACAGAGCTAACTCAAAAAACAAGCCGCCCCCGTGGAATCACAAAATCAATCAGATGTATAACAGGAGGAAGAAAATCATGGCAAAAATTAGGAGGTTCAGTACTCAGCAGGACAAAAGCACTCTCATCAAACTAAACAAACAACTTAGAGGGCAAATAAAGTCTGCCAAAGCCAAATTTGAGGTAAGCTTGGCCTCCCAGGCCGAGGACAACCACAAAGCATTTTTTTAGCTATGTCCACAACCTCAAAGGCAATACACAATTGTGTGCAGAGCTCATTGTAAATGGAGCCGCCAATACTGAGCCAGAAGATATAGCAAACACCCTGACTGATAAATTCAGCTCCAACTTTACTCCTCTCTCCCCCTCAACCTTCCCTCATCACTAGGGAACAGGTCCTTAATGCTCTCTCTAAGACCAAGAACACTGCATCAATGGGCCCAGACAATATCCCAGGATGCCTTATAAATAGTATGAAACATGGCCTATCAGGGCCTCTGGAATTGCTATTTAACTGTAGCCTCCAAACAGGCTTCATGCTTCATGAATGGAGAAAGGCAACAGTCATCCCTTTGCACAAAGGTGGGCCATCTACAGACAATGTAAACTATAGACGCATAAGTCTCACTAGTCTTATATGTAAAGCCATGGAAAGAATTATCATGGAGATGATCAATACAGATATAGTAAACCCCCAGACACTGGACCCAACCCAGTTTGGTTTCATCAAGAGCAGATCATGTTTACTCAACCTGGTGGACTTCTTTGAGAAGATCACCAAAGCAATGGATGAGGGCAAAATTGTTCACACTGCCTACCATGACCTGGCCAAAGCATTTGACACAATACCCCACTCGGGCATTGTTGACAAACTCAAGAGGTTAGGTACAAACCTGTAAACTCCTTGAAGGCGGTTGCCGAAGCACTAGAATTGCAATAAACCGGTGTTTTAAGTGGATTCTTCATCTGTGGTCTTCAGTTTTATCTTTTCTTTTTGGTTCGTGCAACAAACCTGTATGTCACCTGGTGGATAGCCAACTGGCTCACAGACAGGACCCAGGAAGTTAGAATTGGGGAGTCCACCTCTACAAAGAGACCAGTCACAAATGGAGTCCCTCAGGGATCAGTCATTGGGCCAGTCCTTTTTGACATTTACTTCTCAGAAGTCAAGGCCAATGTCAGTGGTGTCTGGCTGACTAAATTTGCAGAAGACTGCAAATTAGGAGCTGTCATTGAATCTTATACTGACACAAATGTTCTCCAAAAGGGGCTGACACAGACAAATAACTGGTGTCAGAGCCATGGACTAAAACTAAATGCCAAGAAATGCATAATAGTATCCTTTGGGAAGTCATCCATTCCTGTTAACTATCATACTGACAACATACCCCTTAGAGATGACCCAGTAGTCAGGGACTTAGGGACACACATAGATAGTAATCTAGCCTTTGATCATCACATGTCTTTAGTAGTGAAGAAATCATTCTGTGTTGTGCAACTTACAAACAAAGGTATGGCATCTAAGTCCAAGGAAGTCATTGTTCCACTGTATTCGGCATTCATCAGACCTATCATTGAATACAATGCCCCCTTTGGTATGTACCTAACCAGGTATATATAACAACTGGAACATCAGGGTTTTGAGGGGAGATGTATGCCTGGCATATAGGGCATTGTCAGACCCCACTCTGATGGACCTCCTGCATATCCACAAAACAAACACTACCAGAATTACCTATTCTAAAGACTTAAACCTTGCCTGTGATATAAGCAGGACCTGCTGGAGAGATAAGTATGTATCCCAGAGACTACTCCGTCTATGGAACAGGCTCCCCATCCATGTGAAGCAGAGTTCCTCCAAAACCCAGTTCAAGTGCAACTTGGACAACTGGATGGGAAACCAGAAATTCATCCCTGGTTTGGCACCTATGTCTCTAATGCAAACAGGTAACCTGTAAATGGTTCATCTCCCAGTCCCATGCTTACACTTATCAAGGGTGTCAGAACTTGTCAGAGATTCGGGATGCACGGCTAGGCTTAAAAAGGCCCTTGTGGTTATTAGCCTAGTAAACACCTATGAGCAGTTGCAGGACCTACTAGGTAAAGCATGACAACATGAATTGGTGTTAATAATGCATGATTTAAATGCACATATCAGCACAGACAGAACAGGATATTAGGACTGCCTGGGTCCACATGGGTGGGGCAAAAAGAAAAAGGAAGGAGAGGCCATTCTAGACTTCTGTCTGGCAAATGGCTTAATAGTTGTCAACACATGATTCATAAAGAGAGACAGTCACAAGATCACATACAAAACTGGCCAACGTGCAACTCAGCTAGACTTTTTTCCTAGGAAGGAAAGGGCAATGGGGTAGAATCAGTGATTGCAAAGTGTTTGTCTGACTGCGGCCACTGAGGTACAGTTTTGGTTATTGACAAATTTTGTACCTCTAAATTACAGCTTTGTGGTTATTAGTGATTTGAATCTATATATTGGGACATACAGAACAGGATACAAGGACTGTATGGGTCCATGTGGGTGGGGCAACAGGAATAAAGAAGGACAGGCCATTCTAGACTTCTGCCTGGCAAATGACTCAGTGGTGGTAGACACATGGTTCTGCAAGACAGACAACTACAAGATCACATTCATAGAGTGGCCAGCATGAAACTAAGGTAGACTTCCTTCTAGTAAGGAAAAAGCACTGGAGTAGAATCAGTGACTGCAAAGTCATCAACAGTGAAAGAGTCAGCCCACAGGATAAACCACTGGTTGCCACAATCAGCTGCAAGCAGTGGTCAGAGAAGGCTCTAAGGTCAACAGAGACCAGGCTGAAAACCTGGAAGTTGACTGTAGAGAAAGTACAACAGTTCAAGGAATTACTCAAAGCTCTAGCAACTCAGGAAGAAGAGGAAATAGGTGGAGATGAAGAAAAATGACAGTGATCAAAATAGCATGTGTGAGGACTACAGAACAGATATGCGGCCAAGCCAGGTATGGAAATAAGGTATGTAAGGAAAGCTGGTGGAATATAGAAGTCTAAGAAGTCATCAAAAGAAAGGAAGAGTGTAGGAAAAAGTAGGAGATAGAAAAGATAAAGACTGATCAGGCAAGGAAGGAATACTGGTTGGCTAACGGAGAGGCTAAGATAGCAGTTGCAATAGCAAAAAAAAGAAAAAAGGCATCAGAGGCAGTCTACCAGCTTCTGGCTAAGAGAGCAGTTGCAATAGCAAAAAAAAAAAGGCATCAGAGGCAGTCTACCAGCTTCTGGAAAGTAAGTTGGTAGATGGCACAAAGAAATTATACCAGGTTGCAAGGTAAAGACAGAAAAGTAAAGAACATAATCAGACACCCTTCATAAAATATGCCAGCAATAACCTGCTCACCTGTCCACAGGGCATCAAAGGCAGATGGAAGAAGTACTTCTAGCAGCTTCTGAATGAAGAAAACCCCACAGAAGCTGTACTGCCTCAGACACAGCATACAATGAGAGCCAAGAAGGAGCCTAGCATAGGTGAGGTAAGAACAGCACTAAAGAAAATGAAGTCAGTGAAAGCAGCAGGCTCAGAGGAGGTCACGAGAGATCTATGATAACGATGCTGGGTGTGATGGGGGAGAAATGGCTCCTGAGGGTACTCATAGCAGTCTGGAAAGAAAGGTGTATCCCAGATGTCCAGAGAATAAGCATACTAGTGTCGGAGTTCAAGAACAAAGGGGACATTCACAACTGTGGGAAGTACAGAGGTATCAATCTCCTGTCACACTGCTTGAAAGTTCTGGAGAGCATGAATGAGAAACAAATATACAGAGCAGAAGAAAGTAGATGGGAGATGAGCAGATCAGATTTAGATCAGGATGCAGCACAGCTGACCTGATATTTCTAGTGAGACAGATGGCTGAGAAGAAGCTAGAGATGAGGAAAAAGTCTAACTGGTCATTCCTAGACTTAGAGAAAGCATATGACAAAGTCCCAAGAAAGCTGATTTAGCCAGACCTGCAGTGGGTCAAAGTCCCAGAAACACTGATAGAATTAGTGCAGGCTATCTATAGGGACCCAGTGACTGAAGTACAAGCAGTGATCGGTCTCACAGAGGGTTTCCCAGTCAGAGTGGGTGTGCACCAAGGTTCAGCTCTGAGCCCACTGCTGCTCATACTGGTGATGGACTACATTTGTAAACAGGTCAGAGGGGACAGATTAACAAAGTTGCTGTATGCAGACTATTTGGCATTATAGGCAGACTCTGAGCAAGAACATCAGCAAAGGATAGGGGAATGGAATGCAAAACTGAAGGCACAAAGGATGAAATGGAGTACTGATAAGACAGTTGTAATAGTAGCAAATGGTGGAGTTCAGAAGAAGTTGAGAACTGAGATAGAAGGGAAAATAGTGGAACAAGTTAACGGCTTCAAGTATCTGGGAGGGGTGGTTGAGGAGAAGGGAAGTCTTAATGAGGATGTCAAAGCTAGAATCAGAGGGGCTGCAGTCAACTGGCACAGATTGTCAGGTGTAGTATGTGACAGAAGAATGCAAAAGAAGCTGAAAAGTAAGGTGTACTGCTGGATGTTACAGAAACCTGGGCAGTAAAGGCAGATCAGTTGAGGAAGCTATAGGTGATGGTGATGAAGTGCCTGAGATGGATGGTAGGATGCATACTGTGGAACACCTGAAAGAATGAGGACATAAGAGCAGAAGCCAAAGTAGCTCCAGTTGGAGAAAAGGTCAAAGAGAACAGATTACATTTTTGGGCACATGGGCAGAATAACAGAAGACAATCTGGTGAAGAAGATTTGGGACAAATAGGAAGAAGGCAAGAGGAAACAAGGGAGTCCAGCAAAGAGGTGGATGGATTGTGTCAGAGAAAATCTGTAACAGTCAGCCATGAGTGTGGAAGAAAGCAGAAAAGTGGCATTGAATGCAGAGAGTTAGCCACAGCTAACATGACTCCCCAACCTCATGTAGAAAATGGGAAAATGGGGCTGATGATGATGATGATGAACTGGTATGGCAATCAAGAAAGGTTGGCTTTATTTGCAGATGATATTATTTCGTACCTGATAAAGCCAAAAAAGGACATCTCAGTGATGTAGAACATTGAGACAATTTCAAGTCTTTTCAGGATATAAAATTAATGAAGGGAAAACAAAGGCTATAGCTGTAAATCACATACCCACATACAAATTGGTTCAGCAAAACCCATGTTTATTCAACTATGATAAGATGACGTATTTAGGAGTATGGATTTAAACTGCTTCTATCATGGCAGATGAGGATATGTGGGAAGAGTCTAACAAAAGATAATACAAAAATTGAGAAACTGGAAACTCTTATTTATGGATATGGATAGTAAGATACAATAAGTGAAAATGGTTTTAGTCCCTTTAGTCTTGTATATTGGTCAGGCATACTTTTATCAAACCAAAGAGAAGCTGTGAACAATAATTAATAAAAAAATTGAAGAAATTTATCTGGGAGGAAAGGAGAGCAAGAAGTAAGTGAAATAAGTTGATCCTTCCAATAGAACAAGGTGTCTTAGGTTTACCTGATTTGAAGGGATATTTTAGAGATATACAGTTAAGGCTCATACACATAACACACACAGAAGATTACAATTCAAAGTGAAAAGGGATGATAATGAAGTAAGGAGGAGCATACCTCTCAACTGTCCACATTTTTGCAGAATGACCAGATTTTTTGGCTCATATTTTTGGTCTGTTCTTCATAAAATTTGTGTTTTTCTCCTAAATCACTGGGATGATTTCTGGACTGAAGTCACTAAATAATGGCATACATTTGAGTTTCAGTCAACAAATCCTTCAGAAAATGTATGTTGAAACAAACCTTGTTACTTTAGCAACTTTCTAAGTTTATATGAGCAATATTTAAAATATGTTTCTATTTTTGGGCCTATGTCCCCCATTTTGTCAGGCTTTGTCATATTTTTTGCATTAAGAGGTTGAAAGGTATGGGGTGGGGGTTCAAGAAATAGACATAGAATGGGATTTTGGATGCAGATCCTTAAGGAGAATAACCATACAGAACATTATAATCATAAAGTACCAGAAAGTATTCTAAGAACTAAGCCAATATGAGAACTGAGAAAGGGGATTTTGCAATAGGGATGTCTGCAAGTAGAAGTACAGAAAATAGGCAAGAGGGGGCTGGAATTTACTGGAGAAACCCAGCAAAGGAACCATGATACTGGGAGAAAATAACTTATGCAAAAAAGCTAATAAGAGTGGGATGAGGCCAATAAGACATTTGTATTGCAGGCTAGAAACTGCCTTCGCAACCAGGGCTTGATCTCACAGTACAAGCAATGAGAGATAGTAGAATTTTAAGTGAAAGACCTGATCTGGTAGAGTTTCTAGTTGAATCTAGAATAGAAGCAGATGTTAAAAAAGGGATAATTAGTAGGGAATATAAAATATTTCACGATGACTACAAGAACCAATCAGAGTCAGTTAGAAAAGATTGGGAAGAGAGACTGGAAAGGAAATTTAAAAGAAAACAATGGGAATGTATAAGTATCCCCCTCTCTAGCATCAACCAATCCCAGAAGGTTTAGGATCTTTCATTGGAAGTCTTTGCATAGCTATCTTTATACCCCAAGCAGACTTCAAAGAATTTTCTTCAGCAAATGTAGTAGGTGTGATAGAGAAGAAAGAGATAACTGGGAACATGTTTTGAGAGTGTAATGAGTTGGCAGGTTTTAAAACTTCCCTACACTCGATCAGAAATGTTGTGAGAACAAATGTCTGTAAGTAAGGAAATTATTCTTTTGAGCTGGGATACAGGAAATGAATTTCCTAGACATAACAAGGTCTTAATCAGTTTAATTCTGTTGGCTGCCAAAAAGCAATTACTAGAAAATGGAAATCAAACTCTAAACCAACTGTATTTGAGGTACTGAATATTATAAAAAAGATAAAGGAACTGGAAGAGGGATCATTGGAAAAGGGAAGGAGCAAATTGCATAGAAGTAAATGGAAATTGTGGGAACAATACATGCATAACAACATCCAGGAGGAGGAGTCAGGTTTAAGGGAAGGCAGGAATTCAGAAGAGTTTTTGCAATGTTGGGCTGATGATAGTAGCAAAGAAAATATATGTGATGTATATTGTATTTAAATGGAAAAATATTAAAATGTTTTTTTTTTTCAGTTAATGCATGTTTGCCTGTGTACTAAGTCATAATTTAAAAAAGTTGTTTATTTAGGCATTGTTATTTATGTTAGAAGAGGGTAATCATTATTCATACTTGGTTACCCAGCTGTGTAGCACGGGTCTATTTCATATAATTGAAGGTTCAACTCCGCAAACCTCTGTTTATCGAGCTGGCAAGTGCAAATGTTCACATCAGCAAATTTCTAAAACAGGGAATGGAATTAGTTGAACAACACTGTGACCATCACACAAACCAAAGTATACCAAACCCAACAAGATGGGGGTGGCTGCGCACCCCCCAACCCCCCCACCAATATATACACCAGCTCCGAGACTGCACTACATTGGGGAAAAGGGAACATTTCCTGATGTTGGCCAGCTATTTCCATTTTCTGTTTTAGACATTCACTAACACGAACATTCGCTTAAGTGAACAATCGGTTTGTCTGCTCGATGAATGCAGGTTTGTGAAGTTGAACCTTTGATTATATGAAATAGACTCATGTAGCACATATCTCTTGTGAGACTGCTTAGAGATAACATTTGGTATATTTCATATTTGGTTTGATTTTAAAGCAACCAGTGGTGACTGGATGTCTAACTTTCTGCAGAGTGATGTCAATATTACCATACCAGAAAGAAAGCTGTTGGCAATTGGAAAATTCTGCCAGACCAGGGAACCAGGACATACGTGTGCATGTGTGTGTTTGTGTTTGTGTAAAAATAATACTTTGTGTGAAAGGCAATTACCAAAGATAAAGGAGCACTGAAGGGCACTGGTTCACAGAGTGGTGAAAGACTAAGCCCTATAAGTGACTTGTGTGCAGTCCAGTCTGAGTGTGAATGTTGGAATCCTGTAACCTTAGTGCGTCTTCCATATATGCTTTTGGAACTAGGTTGTATTTTATAGTTTGTAAACTCACTACTGAAACAGGCATGGGCATACTTTCTTGCTATCACTTCACCCTTGCTTCACATGTGGTGAGATTCAAACCCTACTAGTGCCATTACAGCATCACATTAAATGGCAGTCATTACAGCTTGCCTTCACATTTGATGCCAAGTACAGTTCAACCTCCACATTTGGTGGCAGTGGTGCCAGAGCTGCCTCCACATCACCAACGCATACAACAGCTAGTGTTCCATCACAATGTCACCAACAGGCATACTACAGTCAGCATCCAATTGTCCTGCCTCCAAAAGGCATACAACAGCAACTGTCCCATCACCATGTCTCCAACACACATACAAAAGTAACTGTTCCATCACATCTCTAACACACACATATACAACAGCACGTGTACCACTGTCATGGTTCCAACACACATAAAAGAGTACCATTTCCATTTCAACACAGATAAAACAGCAAGTGTTCCATCTGCATGTCATCTACACATGTGCAAGAGAAAGTTTTCCATTGCCATGTCACTAAAAACATGCATACAATCTTTCCATTGAAATTTTTCAAACAGACATATAACAGCAACTGTTCCATTGCAATGTCAATAACACAGATATCAAAAAAGAAGCACACTCCACAACGTTGAGCAGGTTTAATAAAAAGCACTTAGCAAACAAAACAAAGCTTTCGGACAACAAGTCCTTACTCAGTGTTACCTTGTTGTCCGAAAGCTTTGTTTCATTTGCTAAGTGCTTTTTATTAAACCTGCTCAACGTTGTGGAGTATGCTTCTTTGTTGTTATTTGGACTCTTCTTGCTCCACTTCACTTCACCACTTTGCCCACCTTATTTGTACGTTAATAGCACAGATATGTCAGCAACTGTTATCATACATTTAACAACTGTTTCATCAGCATATTTCTAACGGACATACAACAGTAAGATCTCCAACTCAATGTTGCTGACATAGATATGATGGGAAGTGTTCTTGTGTCATGTTTCCAACTAATACACAACAAGAAATTGTTTACTTACCATATCAAACATATATATAACAGCATGTGTTCCACCTCCCTGTTTCCAAGAGACATGCAATACAGTACAGCTGTATAAGTAAACTTGCCATAACGGTAGCTGTTGATATGATCACTGCTGTAGTAGCTTTAGCTATATGTGATATATTCTGCCAAGGCTATAACATTCGACCAGCTTCTAAAGCTTCAGGACAAATTCCACATGCCCAAACCATCAGTCAGCTCGAGCTGAGCTTAATAAAAAGACATGTTTGGGAGCCAAGCCCTTCAGAACTTTCATGCCAACAGAGAAAGGGAGGCTGAGCCCTGAAAGGACAATGCTATGAACAACAAAAAATATGTACTCACACCCCAGCATAAACAACATATTAAAAAACAAGGTGGGATGGAGGGGGGTGCAGCAGTGATCATTTGAACATCTACTGCTATGGTAAGTTTACTTACACAGTTGTACTATGTTCATCATATTAATAACTGTTGCAATTGCCTTAGCTGTGCAGGTAGAGTAGTGTAGCTAACTACAGTTGGGAGGTGGAAGGGGAAGGGTCCAGGAGTCCCGAGTGAATGGTCCTAGCAAAGTCTGATCTAGACTTAGAGAAGGAATCAAGCATGCAATGCCTTCTGGCTTGTAGATGTATGTATAGAGGAGCAAGTTGCTGATTCTAGAATACTTCTAGAATCCAGCTCTTTCCAAAAAGCCAAAGATGAAGCCAAGATCCTGGTAGATCCTTGACCCAGCCTGGAATAGTTTTTTTTGTGATGAGTATAACAAAAGGTAATAGCCTAAGGCAGGTTGTCCCTTCTTCTTACCTTCACAAGAAATGAACAACTGATTCAAAAATCTGAAATATTTAGTTCTGTCAAAATAGTACCCACGTTGTCCAAAAACATCCAGTGTATGGAGTATCCTTTCTCCCTCATTTTTAGGTTCAGGAAAGAAAATGGAGAGTTGGATAGTTTGGTTTCAAGTAAACTCCGATACCACTTTAGGCATAAAAGAAAAAAAATAATTCTCAAAGAAACCCTGCCACTTTGGAAAATAATATAGGGTTGACTCACCAAAACCTTCTGCAACTCAGATACTCTTCTTGCAGATGTTAGAGCAAACAGTACGCAGTTTTCTATATTAAGAATATCAAGTCAAACAGATCAGCTGGTTCAACTGGAGCAAGTGTTAGCTTCTCTAACACAAAATTAAGATCCTATGGAGGGGACACCTGTTTTCTTAGAAGCCTCTTATGCAAAACCCCTTTCAAAAACATTTTGACAAGAGAATGCATTGAAAGAGGATAATCCATGAGCAGACATGCTGAAATAGTCAATAAATGAACATCGGTGGAGAAGTAAGAAAGTTCCATAGGATAATAATTCACATAGATTTTGAAAAAAAAAAACAGAGAACAACTAGCTCTGAATGGGTAGTGGTTATGTTGTTGGCAATAGCTAGACAACCTTTTCCATTTACTAATATATGATTCTGTAGTAGCAGGCTTTCATGCCTCCAGTAGTACATGCTGCACTTTCTCAGTAAACGTGTATCTAAACTGAGTTAAGATCCTATCATCCAGGCAGTCACTTGAAGTTGATTGGGGTTGGGGTGTAAGAAATACAACTGACCTTGTGTGAGTAGATCCATTCTGTGAGGAAGCTTGTGGTAATTGCTGATGGCCATTTCCAAAAGACAGCAAAACTACTGTTGCCTGGGCCAGAAAACAGTCACCATAATTATTTTGTGGGATTCTTTCTGAATCTTCAGAAGTACCCTGGATAAAAGTGGAAAGGGTGGAAAAGTATACAGACACATTGCTGCCAAAGGATAGGAAAAGGAATCTGTCTTCCAGTCTTTCTTACATAGAGTTCTGGAGCAGAATTGTGCTGGCTGATTGCTCAGAGAGTAGGAAAACAGGTCTACTTAAGGAACTCCCAGAGATGGATCAAATCTTGGAAGACCCCCAGATCTAGTTTCCATTTATAAGGGTCTGCCCTTCTCCTGCTCTGCTTGTCTGCCAAAAAGTTTGCTCTAACAGGATGTAGGATGTCTATAGGGTCAGAATGTATTATGAAGCTATACCCCAAACAAACATGGCTGGTCTGCAAAGGGGTTAAAAATCTGGTCTCCACCCACCCCCTTGTTTTCTGATTTACCCCAAGAATGTGGTTGTGTATTGTCTGTAACAACTTGAAGAGGTTCAGGGGAACCAAAGATGATTCTGAGAGTTGACAGCCTTGATCAGGGCAAGTATCTCTTTTATATTTATGTGCTTGCATTTGTCCTTGGTGTCCCACACATCTTGCACTTGTATCCCTCCTGAAAATGCTCCCCAAGAAAAGCTGAATGTATCTGTAGTGACTGACTACTTTGGATCAGGGAGAAAGAAGGGGAGATCTGGTTTTAAGGAAGTTTGCTGTCTGCACAAATTGACTTCTCTACTGATAAACCCAGGTACTGAGATTTGAAAATAGAAGGGATGCTGGTGCTGGGATCAAAGAGACTTCAGATACCACTGTGTCGTTCTCATGTGAAGTCTTCTCAGGTGTATCATGAAAATCATAGATTCCACAAAACCAAAATCCAAAACATGGATACCCTGTAGCCTGCAATGAGCTATAACTGCAATTAAACACTTTGCAAACACTATAGTCCAAAGCATAAGGCATAAAACTGATAATGTGATCCAGATAGACAAAATATTAAGAAGCTCCTGATGTCTAGATGAATAGGGATGCAATGTTAAGCAACTTTTAAATCTAGTGTTACTAGAAAACTTGAAAGAGGAAGAAGAGGTAACAGGTTGTGAAGTGGCATCATTTTGAACTTGGGCAGTACCACAAACAGGTTTAGGAAAGAAATACCCACATCTAGTCTCCAAGCATTTCTTTCTTTGACACTAAAAACATTCTTGAATAAAGACTTTTCCCAGTCTGGGAAAGAGAAACTGGTTCTCTCACTACCTGGGATAGCATGTGTTGAAGGACATGGGTTAATAAATGAGTCTGGTCTGGTTGGATGAGGAACTACTCCCTGAAACAATGGAACATTCTGGACATAATCTCATAGAAAAAGTAAACTTCCACAGGAAGAATTAGAAACTGAGCTATCCTCTGAGTCTAAATCAGAAAACTGAGGAGAAAAATCTGTGTCTTTTCCTCCATTTTCCTAACCAAATTCAGAATCTTAAATCTCTTCAGGAAAAGAGCTAGCCCTCTTTATTTTACCAGAAACCACTTTATGAGAAGATTCAATAGGATGAGTTGACCCCTGACACAGACTCAGTAAACTACTCCTATCTAAGGAAATATTTATTTTTGAGAGGAAACCCATGGCCAACAGTGTTATTAATGACAGCAGCAGCTTCCTAAAGGATGGACACAACATTCCGACCAAACAGGGAAGACTTCCCTGTTCCCTCTTCCAGGAAGGACAAGAGTGTCTCTCCTTTGTCCACTGATAAGACCCCAACAACCACAGAGGACATGACTAACTCCCAGTCCATAGTGGCATTAGGTGCTACACCACAGGGATATGTGGTAAAGTGAGTGGTCTGAGGAACAAGCTATAGCCAGAACAGAGTCACCCAACTACAGTTAAGGCAAACTGCTAGCCTGCTACAGTGACAAAGGCTGTTTACTTAACTTTTTCGTTTTATGGCTGGATGAAGGACTGACCATGAGACCAGTAATTTGTTTCAGGGTTAAGCTGAAAATGGTGCCTTTTTACCAGAGGAAGCAAACAGCAAAAGCTGGTAAAATTTTATATTCTTTAAAAGTCACTTTTTTTACACAAAAACAAAATAAAAAGCACTTTAAAACATGCTGCCAGGCCCCCAAAATGAAAGTAAACACAATTGCTCCACAGGGAAAAAAAAGTTTTCCAATAACTTTAAACAACTTTTAAAATGACAGGGAAAAGTGTGCTTCTGTTTATAAAGTAGAGTTAAGTCTCATGACAGTCCATTAAAACACAAACGCCTAGCTTAAAAATAACTTTTCCGAACAGGAAAGTACAATAAATCAACAATTTTTAAATGTGGAAGGTTTTTCCCCAAAAAGCACCTTATCTGCCCAGCAAAGGAATGCCACAAGCTCAAAACCCTGCAGAGGATCACTCTATTTTATTGCAGGAAAGCTCTGAAGGGCTCGGCACCCAAACCTGTCTTTCTAGTCAGCTCTGCTCTAGGTAACTGATGGTCTTCAGGCATGGAAGATGCTCTGAAGTTTTGGTGCTGTCCAGCTGATATCTCCTTGGCAGAATATAACCCATATAACTAAGGCTACTGCAGCACTGATCAATATGATGACCATTGGGTGTTCCATCATGATGTCACCAACACACACATTAAATGTCTCATCACTATGGCTCCAGCACATATATAACAGCAAATATTTCATCAACAATTTGCCAAAACAAACATACAAAAGCAAATAATTTATCACAATCACCAGCTCCATTGGAGTACAGGGACAGAGCCTTGGCTATGGCCCAGATGACCCAAGACTGAGTAGCAGTTCAGGTGTCTCTTGGAGACACTGAGGGAAATAGGGCAGTCCACTACAATCCAATGCCAAAATCCCTCAGAGGAGAGGCATTACTGCTAATGATGGTTAGGGGTTGCATTTAGCCAATAAGCTGTAAGCATGGTAGCCTCCCCGCACTCCAGTTGCCCAGGACTGTGTACTTGCATGGGGAGGGCATTTTGGCTACCTGTGTGATCTGGGTCACTTGTCCCTCACACAGGGTATGTATTATTGCCCATAAAAGTGCACTGTCTTTGCCAGGATGCAAAAAAGGACAGAACCAACTCTGGGGTTACCTGTATGACGGTCTCCCGCAGTTAAACCTTTCCCTCACTGTAGAATACCCAGGACTAAGGAATGAAGGGGCTTGTCTGAAAGGGAGTGGCTTTTTGGTTGACAGGCACAGTAGGGCAAAAATACACAGTACAACATCAAGTGGTTTGTTACTGTGTTACCAACAGGTTCAGGCACCTAGGCATTTGACTGGGGATACATGTTTGAAGTGACAGTTAGCTGCAGAGAAATATGGCTGTTTGCGAATTCCCTGTGGGCAAAGAGAAGAATGTGTTGCCATGCCCACAACTTCAAGAACCAAATTCACAGTGGGAAAACAATGTCCATGATCCCCAAGGGAACATGAGACAGCAGGCAATATAGCAGGTATCAGCAGCAGGCTGGCTAGAGGGAATGTCAGTGGCAGTACAAATGCAGTGCACAATGGGCAGTACCTTTATAATCGGTGTGTGGACCATTACCCCCTTTACATTTTCTAGGGAGCATTACCTAAAACGCATACTGCAGCATAAATGTGACTACAGTAGCCTGCACGATGTCCTCCATGCTGTAGCACACTTCTACATGTTGTAGTTACATATGTATGTATTCTACACCGAGCACAGCATTCATTACTTCCTCTGCCTTCATGCATTTGGTTATTAAAGCTGTGAGCATGGCAGTATGTGCTTCTCTTTGACCACAGGGAATTTGCAAACAACCATATTTCTCTGCAGCTGACTGTCACTTCAGCCATGTGTCCCCAGCCAAATGTACTACAGGGAAATGTCTTGCTGCCTAGGTGCCTGAACCCATGCTGAAGACATGATGTAATACTTGATGTTGTACATCTGCAGGTAATATAACACTGGCTATTGTATATGTGTTGGTCACATGGGTTCAGGCACCTAGGCAGCAAGACATTTCCCTGTGGTACATTTGGCTGGGGACACATGGCTGAAGTGACAGTCAGCTGCAGAGAAATATGGTTGTTTGCAAATTCCCTGTGGTCAAAGAGAAGCACATACTGCCATGCTCACAGCTTTAATAACCAAATGCATGAAGGCAGAGGAAGTAATGAATGCTGTGCTCAGTGTAGAGTACATACTTATGTAACTACAACATGTAGAAGTGTGCTACAGCATGGAGGAAATCATGCAGGCTACTGTAGTCAGATTTATGCTGCAGTATGCATTTTAGGTAATGCTCCCTAGAGAATGTAAAGGGGGTAATGGTCCACACACCGATTATAAAGGTACTGTCCATTGTGCACTGCATTTGTACTGCCACTGACATTCCCTCTAGCCAGCAAACAGCCATATTTCTCTGCAGCTAACTGTCACTTCAACCATGTATCCCCAGTCAAATGTACCACAGCAAAATTTCTCACTGCCTAGGTGCCTGAACCCCTTCAGCACATGTACAACAAGTGTTCCACTATCACATCAGATATACAACATCAAGTGTTCCATTCTCACATCACCAAGACAAACAGTAGCAAATGTTCCATCATCATGTCATATGCAGGCATACATACAACAGCAAGTGTTCCATCACCATGTCACCAGCACACATACAGTGGCCCATAACTGGTCAGGAAAATAGTATTATCTACCAGTATTTCAAGCTGGTCCTTACTAAAAGAAACTCTATCCCCTTTAGCATGCATGCAAACCAACAGACATACACATATACACCATTTGCTAACATACAGACCACCAGACTCATACAATAAGTATTATGTGTGCAGTGGGGGCCCTGCCCCACCCAGTTATTCTAACTCTCAGATTGCCACTTTAAAACAGGTATGGCATTTTAGTTTTCACTAACTTTTGGCCAGATTCAAACCCTCAGCTTCAGCCAGCTCTGTGAGCTGCTTATTGATGAAGATGGCATTGGACACCCATACAAACTGAATTAGTAATGGATGGTGAAAAATGAATTTTAAAAAAAATTGCAAAGTTTCAAGTCTTTATGAAATAGCTGTACAGTCACAAACCCTAAGCTACTTTACAACTTTACATTCCTTGGTAGTTCTCATACCTATGTCATTGTGTACATAACTTGAATAAAATCAACAACTTGAAATCCAGAAAACATGCTTATCTACAAGAAAACTCTTGTTCAAAATGTACTTAGTGCTTTTCATTTCCATCATATTGAAATATTAATTGTACATAGTAAGTTGGCCTTATGCCTGTGCTATCCAGTCATACAAACTGCAGTCCCTGCTAAAAAATATATAAAAAAATGCTCTTGGGTTTCCATACACTGAAAATAAGTCTTTTAAACATATTTGCTCCTCTTCAGTTTATAGTGAAGATTGACTATAACATTTATTCTCTGTAATATATATGCAGATTACCTATTTACTATAAACATATGAACATCATATATACATTCACTGAGTTTGACTCATGCTTCGTGTATTGGTCATTATAGTATTTCTTGCAACCTAAAGTTCTTGTGTCTGGCTGCAGTTTTCCATACCTTTTGCTGCTACAGCAAATTAGTGTTATGACCTTCTACTGGGTTGGGAGGATGACATAATGGTTAAGGTGTTTACCTTAAAGACACAAGATGCAGGGTTTGATTCTTACATGGGGTAACTGGCTAGGCTTCAAATGGCCCAAAAAGGGCAGTTAACCTAGTATGAACCTACTGCATACCCACCCTCACCTCCACTAACTAACACACTTCTTTCATTTAAAAGCTGCCTCCCCTGCAAGTGCAGTGGAAGTCTGCTTAACCTTATCTTGTAGCACTGTTTCCCATCAGCAGCCCATTGTCTCCGTCCAGACCTGCAACTGTTGGCAGACATCCAGGGACTTGAGAAAGGAAGAGTTACATTATACTGAACTGCAATGCATACACTTCATTTCATGCTTTAGAAATGCAGCCCTACCCAAGTTTCTCTGACTGTGCTTTTGCAGCAAAACTATGTTAACTGCCTATGACTGTTAAGAGTAGTTTTTAATGTTTGTTATGTATATTGTATCCTAATTTTGCACTGCTTTTAGTATGTTTGACATATATTATAATGCAGGTCAGGATATCACATAAATGATAAAGTAAATTCTGAATACATAAGAGGTAATGACATTTACAGCCAGTTAATAACCAAGAGAGATATTTTTTTTAAAGTGAAGATCCAGAAAGGCACTAAATTGCACAGAATGATTCAGTGACGTCTGCAGAAACTTCAGCCAAGCTTGCAAAGATATGTCCAACACTGTTCATTGCATATATGTCTCCCATCCTGCAATACTTCTCTGTCAACATTTTTATCTATTCAGCATTGCTGAACACATTGCCAATTTTGATTAGAGGTCTGTTGCTGTCTTATTTTTTGGCCTAGTCTTATCAACCCCCCCATAGTACTACATTGGCATGCTATCATGTAGCCACACCTCCTGGTTAGACATGTGAGCTTGTCTGCTATGTTCTATCCACTCATCACATTTTTTAGAGTCTACCCTCTTCAGAAAACATGCATTGGTTTTAAACTAGTGTATCTAAAATGTGCCCATTCATTACTAAAGGGCCCCTAAAAGAAAAGACAATTGCACTGCTCTTCATAAAACCAGACATACTTATTCACATTCTGGCAAAATTTCTGATGGGCACACTAATTTATAAGATATTTATTTACTTGTTTCTTTGTTTTATTTTATTTATTTAAAATTTGTTTTCTGAGAAAAGCACATGAACTTGTGAGGATCATTGCACTGGACACAAAAGTCAGTAATAAGAACACCAAGTTCAAGTTTTTCCACTTTATCACCTTCAGCCATTTCCCAGCATTTAGTTTATACAGTTTCTATTTTATTACCAAGGTTGTGTTTGTTTGTCTTTTCGGCTTTTCCCGGTTAGGGGTCGCCACAGCGGAACTCCGGTCCGCTAATGATTGGCAGTAGATTTTTATGGTGCCGAGTTGCCAGCCCGACGCCCAACCTTCAGCGAAGGCACACGGATTCACGCATGTCTTTCGGAGGCCACTCGACTGCAGGGAGGACATGCAGACTCCTCACAGAAAGCACTCTAGCCGTGAATCGAACAGAAGAACCTCTTGCTGTGAGGCAACAACTCTACCGCTTTGAAATCCTTGGTTGGTGAATTATTTAGTTTAAGTAAAAACAAGAATAAAAAAAAAAGAATCAATAATCATCAATAATTAAAAACAAGAATGATTCATACCCCAGTATACTAAAATCTTTCTAGGAGGAGACATTCACCCTACTCCTGGCCCCACCTATAAAAAACAACATCAAAACAATTGCCTTTTGCACACTATTCTAACCCCACAATGGTCAACACCCCCCCTCTGCCACCCAGGTGATCTGACTTTTGCTACCATAAATACTAGAGGCATAAGAAATAAAACCACTGAACTATATGCCTAGATTACCCAACACAGGCCTGATATTCTTGCTATAACTGAAAACTTGGTTTAAACCCAGCATAAATGACTGCAAAATTATGCACTCCTACATGTAATATCATCTGTAATGACCATATAAAGAGAAAATGTGCTGGTATTTCCTTACTATTTCCCAACAACTACCTAATTTCCCGTACAAGCTTCCAATTACTTTTCTGAAAATAAACAATATAAACAAACATGTATTACTGTCCTGTACATCCCTCCTGGCAGCAATACAGCTATAATGGAAGATACCCTACATTGAATATCCATAACAATTCCACAAGAAAAATTACCACTAGGTGATGTAAATCATCACCACCGATTGGTTGGACATAATCTCCAATCCCCCTACATCTGGCATGAACCAATATGGTTTCACATGACTAAATAATAGTTCCACATATTATAGCAAAACATCAAACTCCTTATTAGACTGGATTCTAGTATCAGACCTTAGTAAAATCACCACCACTGGTACAATGTCAGACTATCTTGGTGACCATCTCCCAAGCTATACAACCAGACATCTCACACATCAAACAACACGCAACCTGTCCAGGTTTAACCAAGACGTATTAATTACTATACTATCATCTATTAACTGGAACATTCTAAAAATCCTCCCCTTAGATGATGCTGTAAAGGAATTCGGTACAACTTTCCTAAATATCCTAAATAGTCATGCACCTCCCCCTAGAAGGAAGAGGCTAAAAACAAAGAATGCAATTGGGCTACCCAAAAAGAGTAGAATGCTAATGCACAACAGAGAAAAAGTGTGAAAAGAATGGCAAAAATATAAAATGCCACAATATCTAGAACATTTCAAAACGCTCTGCAACTGTACTAAAACGCAAATAAATGAAAACAAAAAAATATACCATAACAACATTCATGACAGCAAGCACAACCCTATAGAATGCTGGCCAGCCTTTAAAGAAATCTTACATCCCAACCAAAAATGCACTCCTAACCAGTCTCCCAAAAACTCACCGCTTAAAATTGCAATAGAGTTTAACTAACTTATTTCCTAGATTGTATAGTGTTGCTAACCAAGGATTCCATAACATCTAATCCTAACTTTGTCAGCAGCCACATATCACCACATCCACTTTAACCTTCAAACCTGTGCTTACTTCCTATATAAAACTATCCCTAAACAAACACAAACCATGACTACTTCAGCTGATGAACTTTCAAGTAAATACCTTAGAATAGCAGCCAAAAGCATTGCCTATCGTCTCTCAATCCCTATAAATAGACAAATCCAGGAATCCCGCATTCCCTCTCTCTGGAAAAAAATACATGCATCATCCCTCTACACAAAGGAGAAAATTCAACAGACATCACTAAATTTAGACATATAGCAATCTTATCCCCGCTCCAAAATACTTGAAAAATGTATTCAAAAATAATTGCTAAACTATCTCCTGCAGGAAGAACTCCCATTACCCATACAATATGGCTTCTATCACTCCCATAGCACTTCTAACCTTTATGAATACTGTCAATAAAGTTAAAGATAATGGCAAACTAGTTTCCTCCTTACTTCCAGACTTGTCAAAAGCTTCTGAAAGTTTGCCCTCACTAGGTTTGTCTTCGCCCACTCTTCTATGGTTTAAAAGCTACCTGTCCAAAAGGTATAAGTCAGTACAAAGGTGCTCCACCCTCTCACAATACCTCCAACTCCCTATCGAGGTATCACAAGGCTCTGTCCTCATTCACATCCTCTTTAACATTCTCAACAACACCCTCCACACATCAGGCTTCCCTCATGCAATATGCAGATGGCTCCACAATCCTATGCATGTCAGACAACCTGGCACAGCTCCAAATATTACTTATGAAGCCTTAACAGTTATTGAAACGTGGCTTTGAAACTCACAACTCATATATAACCCCCCCAAAAAATACTTCTTTTTTCCCAACTCAATCTCTCATGAAAAAAAAAACAAAATTTAAAATCCTCTCTCTTGATAATACAACCAGTGAAGTCTCGTCATAGAAAATTATTAGGGATGATAGTGGATGATAATCTTAAATTCACCCAGCATATAGAATATTGCATAAAAAAACTCAAAACTAAGGATGCTTCATACAGCCACAAGGTTTCTCACTAATGCAACTAAAACTATGCTGCTACTTTTCTCCGTCCCTCACTATTTTATGATGCTCCCAACCTTATTAACTTCCAAGCAACACAAAAAACAAAACTTGAACGATGCTGTTTATTGACATTTAATTACCAGGAAAGCCCAACTGGGTAGGAGCCCATTTTCAACAGAAGCCCAGGGAGGAAAAAGCTCCAAAGTATTAAAAAAAATTTTAAGAAGACTAATTTTACAATCTTCAAAAATAAGACAATAAAAATCTACAGTCATTTTAAATAATTATACCAAATTAGACATAAGGTGAAAACATTGGTTAAGAATAGATACAACTTATATGACATTGATTTAATATTTAGAGAAATTTTAGTCAGTTTAGAGAAATTAAACTCAAGTTAATATAATGTAAGCAAGGATTGCAATGTGAAGTTGGAGAAAACACAGGGTACTGGCATATTTAGATAGAGAATCAGGAGAGAGAAACTGATTGAAGTAAATAAGTGAGTGAAGAAGGGGGGCTAAGGAGGTGTAAAGTATGAATGAGTACTTCTTCATATTTAGGGAAATAGTTTATCCTGCACTTGAGCAAGAACAGATTCAGATTTTAGTTAGGAAGTCTTTCAAAAAGGTTTTAAAAGACTGGAGGAAGGCTATAATAAAATGGCTAAATTTGCAGCAAATAGCCCTTTCATAACCCACCACAGTAGAGCACTAAAAGCCTAAATTGGCTATTACTTCTCCATCAACTAACATATATACAGCTTCTTAACACCTATAAAATTATCCAGCATCCATCTGCTCATCTAGCACTGCATACCATTCTCCAGAACTATGCTTCTATACAGTCATTACAATCTAGTAACCAAAAACTTCTCTCTTTCCACAAACCTATCAAATCTGCTGGACATGGTCTATATTCATACCATGTTGCTAAGGCTTGGAACTCCTTATCTATATCCATCAGGTCAATTTCCTCCCTCCAGTGGTTAAGCCTCCCAGATACACCACATGAAGTTGGAGAGAAGAGTTTTCCACATAACCGAGTACCTGAAGTTTTCTCCACAGAACATATAAGTTTCACAGACACACACACACACACACACACACACACACACACACACACACACACACACACACACACACACACACACACGTGGGGATCAGAAAAGATTCCAAGACCTGAAGCTGCAAGATTTACCTACATTTGATTGAGTTACAATGTTCTGATTTATGCTTTCCTGAAAGTTCAGTTCTGAAAAGCATAAATCAAGAAATATAAACAAAACAGAAGAAGAGGGTTTTTTGCCCCCTAAATCCCCATACAATGTTCTGATTTATGCTTTCCTGAAAGTTCAGTTCTGAAAAGCATAAATCAAGAAATATAAACAAAACAGAAGAAGAGGGTTTTTTGCCCCCTAAATCCCCATATTAGGGCTGCCCTCCTCAATATATATAACTCCATGGTTGCACTACAGTGGAGAAAAGCAACCCCCCCAAAAGTGCACTGCCTACTAACACAATCAAACACACTATAGTTAAACAAACTGCAATATCCATCTTACTAATAAAAGATCGACTATCACAAATGCCTCAACAAAATGAGAGTATGGCAAGCTTTAATGGAGAAGCCAGTGATTGAGCCACTATGAAACCTGTATTACATACACTATTAACTTGTGAGCTTTGTTGCCACCAACATTAGAGTATTTGGAATCAGTTAACCCTATATTTTTTTAGTCTACACTATTAAGTTTTAATATATAATTGTATATATTAGAGTGTCTTGGTATATCGTCAGTACTGTGCCATTACTTCAAACTCTCAAAATAACTACTGCCATTCCTAGGATTACCAGCCTTGCAGGACTGCTTGAAACTGGCAGACATTTGCCAAGAAATTTCCTTCTCCCCACCATTTTAAACACTGGACTGTTATGCTGTCTTGTGTTGCATTAAGGAACAGTTTATCAATTATTTACCTTGTGGTTTGTAAAGGTGTGTGAAGAGAAGGTCTTGAAATACTACAAAGACGTATTTTGTAAAGCGTGTAATTTCATACACAGTTCCTAACAGAAGTACTCAAATTTGATAATCTGGTTAATTAAATCCTGATTTGCTGGGCATTCCTGTTCCAATGAAGAAGACTGTTTTCCAGAAAACTGCTTTACACCCCAAGACTGGTGCAACAAAATGGTCCCCCATGTACATCCTTTCTCCTTTGCCTTCCTTATCCAACCCATTATTGAATATAATACTACAATTTCTAGCACTCAAACAAGCCACATGAAAGAATTTGAAAAGGTGTGGCTCCTTACTACAAAATGATAAGAGGTAAAGTCTTCAGGAAATGTCATTACATTCTGTGTGTTAAAAGTTACTTAGAGGTGACCTTTATGCGTTTTGTATAAGGCAATGTCTGATCCAGTTCTGTTTGAAAGTATATTCCTGTAATACACTGCTGGAGGAAGTAAAATTAGGTTGGGGAAAATAATGCTAAAAATAGCCATCAATAATCCAAAAATGAGATAGAAAACACCTTTCAAAATTATGGAACAAGCCTCCCCTTACTATCAGGAGAAAACAGACATTAACTTCCTCCAAAACTAATCTTGATATATGGATGTTGTTTAAATGATCAAACTTTTTTGATTGAACTATGAAATGAGTGACTGTTTTCTCAATGCACCCTAATGAGGCCAGTCCAGCAGCAATAAAAACCACACCACACAGAAGTGATTTAGCGTTTTTGTTCACTTTACATATGGAACTTCTTCAGACTACAAATCAGATGATATATATTTGATATGTGTTTCATTGTTATTTGTATTCTGAAGAAGTTCCATAAGTAAACTGAATGAAAGTGCTAAATCACTTCTGTG
The DNA here is from genome assembly GCF_019279795.1 of Protopterus annectens. Classification (NCBI taxonomy): domain Eukaryota; kingdom Metazoa; phylum Chordata; order Ceratodontiformes; family Protopteridae; genus Protopterus; species Protopterus annectens. The sequence goes on along the minus strand of NC_056751.1, from coordinate 555,481,932 downwards.
TGGTGTGGTTTTTATTGTTGCTGGATTGGCCTCATTAGGGTGCTTTGTGAAGTTTGTGTTTTTACCCAGCTTCTGTGTTTCAAGGTCGGACTGTTTTCTCAATCCACAATTCATCAAATAGTAAATTTTGTGGGATCAGACTTGGTATGAGATCAGTAGAGAGTGGGGTTTAGGGAGTTTTCCCCCTTTCCTCACAGGTGTCTGATCTTGGAGTTGGTATATATTAGGAGCAGTGTGGATTTTTTGTGTAGACAAAACAACACATTTTGCAGACCACTTTAGTGTTATTTTGCAAGTAGACTCATGTGTGGGTGTGGGTGTATGTTTTATATATATATAGTTTACTATCAAAATGTCAAGTGCACTTCACCATTTATTCACATCGTCAAAATATTTACACAAAATCCATAATGCCGAATTGTCCAAATGCCTAAAAAAAATCGAACATCGACATTTCTGACCACTATACACCTAAAAACAATTGCTAACATGGGTCAAGAAGGGCCGAGATTTTATGGTTTAGACTATCAGTATTTGACATTTTCAGCATTCGGAGTTCGGACTTCACGTAGGTGGATTTCACAATGTATCATTCAACATTTCAATAATAAACCTATATATATATATATATATATATATATATATATATATATGGTTCTACCTGACTTTGGCAGAACATCGACAATGCAGAAGAACGGATGACAACACCAACGCCGAGGATGCCGACATGGGGAAAGGCTGTGTGAGTATCACGGTAGTGGCGGACGTTAGAGTCGCGAGGCAGGTAAGTGTGGAGATTGACGGTCTGTGGGGATAGGGGTGGGTTAAGTGAGTTAGGGTTAGGGTAGGGTGGGTTAAGTGAGTTAGGGTTAGGGAGGGTGGGTTAAGTGAGTTAGGGTTAGGGTGGGTTAAGTGAGTTAGGGTTAGGGAGCGATAGGGCGGGTTAAGTGAGTTAGGGTTAGGGGCGGGTAGGTAAGTGTGTAAGGTTTAGTGTGGGCTTGTAAGGATTTTGGTGTGCTTGTGTTGTGTGTGTGGTTTGTGGAATGGGGATGTGTTTTGTTTTTAATTGTTATTGTGGTGTGTGCAGTGTATGGGGTTTCGTGTTTGTGTACCGTCGGTTATTTCGTTGTCGGTTATGTGTGGTTTGTTTATGGACTATATATATATATATATATATATATATATATGTGTGTGTGTGTATGTGCTCGTGTGTGTGTCTCATGAAATATCGAACACTCAGAACAGCCATCCGACAAAATGCAATCAGTTTAGAGCAAATCTAAAATTACCAAAGTAAAATTAATTTTTTAGCAGGGAAGCAAGCCCCCCCTGCATCCCCCACACCCCCTGTTAATTATACAGTGGATATAAAAAGTTTATACACCCCTGTTAAAATGCCAGGTTTTTGTGATATAAAAAAATGAGACCACAATAGATAATTTCAAAACTTTTCCCACCGTTAATGTGTCCTATAACCTGTACAATTCAATTGCAAAACAAACAAATAAATAAACATAAAATAAACTGGTTGCATAAGGGTGTACACCCTTAAACTAATACTTTGTTGAAGCACCTTTTGATTTAATTACAGCATTCAGTCTTCTTGGGTAGGAGTTTGTCAGCATGGCAAATCTTGGCTTGGCATGATATCCATGATATACAGTAGTCTTAACATTGTCCATGATGTACAGTACTCAACATTATCCATGATATACAGTAATCTTACCATTGTCCATGATGTAGAGTACTCAACATTATCCATGATATACAGTAGTCTTAACATTGTCATTGATGTACAGTACTTAACATTATCCATGATATACAGTACTCTTAACAGTGTCCATGATGTACAGTACTCACCATTATCCATGATATACACTATCGCTTTGTGGTCTAATTCTTTCATATCACAAAAACCTGGCATTTTAACAGGGGCATGTAAACTTTTTGTATCCATTGTATATACTAACCCTGAGAGCACACGATAGCGGGCTAAGGGCATATTCCCTTATCCTGCTCTAATACAATACCATACAAAAAGGCTCCCCGTAAAAACTCAATTTGAAAGAACATTCGTTCATATGAATGTTTGCTTTTTTTTTTTTTTTTACAATAGTAAAAAGCATTCGTTCATATGAGTGCTTGCTCTTTCAAAATTGTAACCATATTCATATACACACACACATATATATATATATATATACATATATATATATATATATATATATATATATATATATATATTTATATGTATTAACTTGCCTATGTGCCCTGTGTGTGATTCTCCTGCCCAACCCCAAGGAAGGGCAAACCCACCTTCTGTGCCTGTGCTGTCAAGCATCTGAGATTATATTTGAACTCTGGTCATGTATGCCTTAGTCAGGGCTTTATATACATACGAAGTAGAAAATATGGTACTTAAACATCTTAAAGACTATTGGGTCATAAGTTTAACTTGAACCTATGAACCTATGTTGAGACAACCTTGATCAGAACTGATACTATAAAGTGTAAGAAAAGAGGAGTCAAAGTTGTACAAAATGGAAAAAAGAAAAAAAAAACCACTGAATCACTGCCAGCACTGTAATATAAATTAGGATCAACAGTGATTTTCTCTGTGACTCACAAATCACGGGATTACAATTCACCCAAATGCAATCACTGGTTGGAAAGCTGGTTGTGCTGGTTGCATTATATGAACCACCCAGGAAAAGAAAAATGTGTTTATATTTGTTACTTGTAGCTTGTGTCACTGGCAATGGAATAAGGGTAATGGTTACTTTGTATACCGTTTCAAAATATGCTTGATACTTTGACTGAGCACATAACTCCTATTTAATAGTAATGGAATTCTGATGATTAAGCAGAAGAAATAAAAGTTAGTTATTATCCATGAAAGGTGTGAGCTTACCAATATGCAATGCACATCTCAGGACCTTCACAGTATATCTATAGTGCCTTTAAATGACTAGCTTCAAAAGTTTGTAGCACAATTTACAGTAATGAGTTGGTGAGGCTCTGACAAGATTAAATAAAGTACGTACTATCAGGATTAACAGCATCAAAGGGATATGGATTAAGAAACTTGGGGCACCAGAAATATTATCAGACAGTGAACCCCAGCAGTATTAAGACAGTCAAGGTGCCAACAAAATTGGCAGAGGGTTTACCTTGACTTGACTGAGCTGTGTTTTCTCGTTTTCTGTTTGGCTGGGGTTATTCTGAGGTGTTGTTTGATTAAAACCTGCAAGATGCCTGACTGTTATAATAAATTAATCCAGCTGGGGAACAGCATGATTAATAATAAGTATTTGGTATTTATTACTGTGGTGTACTTAGGTTCAACATACTAATGTAAATGTTGACTGACACATAACGGAGAAACAGTGATTTTCTTTTCACATTCTAAGGACGATTGTTCTTTCTTCAAACTACAGTGAGCACAGATTGAGAATACATAAGTGTGTGTGTGTGTGTGTGTGTGTGTGTGTATGTGTGTGAGACGGGGGATGAAGCCCCCCTAACATGGGAGAGGTGTAGTAAAATTCTCATTTGGAAGTTTTACACATTTGTATGATTAATGGTTCACCTTCAGTACATATGTGTAAAACCTGTAAGTACTGAGTTAATGTGTCTTGTGCAGAAATCCATTTAGAGCTCATGCATTTCATGGTAATATACCTATGTGCAGATTCAGATCAAGAGAAGGACTGACATGATCAGGGCACCAACATGATTAGATCAGGACTGCAGCAGGATTAACACATTCAGGCTAGTAGTAAGGAATGGCATTAGCAGAGTTAACTTACTTCAATGATGAGACTTCTTGAAAGTTTAAAAACAATAAAGGCAAGAAGATTCACAAAGGCAGGGCACCAATTTTATGACCAGTTATTGCTCCCCACAAATATCAACTGCTCCCAGAGCCTCTTCTTTTCCTCTGGGTCTACTGAAGCCCACTTTTTCTCCTCAAGACAATCTCTGACTCATGCCTGGGGCTGTCAAAGATATGAAGGAACCTGATACAGCATCATACTGCCGCTAGGGAGTACTATCTAATTCTCCACCCCTTGCACATGTTGGCAACACTCAGGTGGTGGGACATACAGTGGGAATTAGCACTGCCTGGCCTCTCACTTCCACAAAGAGCTGGGACATCAGCAGGACACCTTACCCACAAGATAGACAGTCATGTATGTGCTAGTCAGGGCTTTACCTCTCTACACCACCAATGCAGATTTAAATGACCAGCAGAATTAACAGACTGGGGTACTAGCATGATTAACAGAGTCAAAGTTCTACTAGGATTTACAAAGTCAGGACACCCCACAGGATTACATCAGGTTACCAGAAGGAGTAACAGAGTCAGACCCAGCAGGATTTGTTTGTCAGATTCCTTGCATGACTATAAGGATCAGACAGCCAATGAGGCAGATTAAAGTTTCCTAATATGACATTTGTGCTTCAGTTCATTTACAGAATGGGGTTACCAAACAGCAGGCCAGGAAATGTAGGGCCTTAGGGCCTTTTATCCATAGTACTAGTCTTCTTCACTTAAGAGGGAGATGAAAAACAGAACAAGGTTGCCATCTAATGGAGATCAGCAGTCATAGCAGAGAGAATTTCTGAGAGGGACATGGCAAGGTCTTGGACATTTATGGGAACATAACATGCCAACATGACTGCCTGTCTAGTCCCCACCTTACAAGGGATGTACATGAAGGAAAATTAAAGAAATGTACAGAAGATTGTTAGGTTCTTTTCATAACCATTTTGATGGCTCCTTGACACTCTGCTGTGTCATGTTCATTTAATCTAGCCTCCCTGGGGGTCCATGTATCCTGAAGGGTAAATTCTTTTACCTGGGAGGGATAACCTAGCTGATGCCCTAGTGGGTCTACTAAGGTAGATGGCTCAGAGGCTGGAGTGTTACCTCTGATGCTCACACCCAACTGACTGCAAAAGAATTTAAGAAAGTGATTACAACAGTTGGAGGATTCAGCAGGATTAACAAAGTCAGGGAAATTTTGCAACTTTATAATATTTGGAGGCGTCATCAACTTCACAATACTTGAAAGCCTTCACTAGCTTTACCATATAGATGTTCAAAATATTAAAAGGTCCGTTAGAAAATTAAAGTAATTGAGGGACCCACACCAGGGTTAAAGCAGTAAATATGCACTGAGCAGAAAAACAAGAATAAGACAGCCAAACCACAGTGATCTCCCACCAAAAGCTATGTCTGTTTTTTTTTTTTGTTTTGTTTTTTTTTTTATTACAGAGGTTGGTCTTGATAAGAATATAAAAAATTCCTGTTTGCAGTAATGGAGACAAGAAGTGGTCTATAAAAACACACAGAAAAATATTTTCTTTCCATTGATGACTGGGCTATATGCTCCCCCCACTAATTGCATGGATAATATATTTCTGATGAAGTACCATATAGGGAAGAAATAATGGGTGTGGGGGTGGCACAGTACATTGGTTGTGGAGCAGCAATCCTCAGGAAGACCTTCTGGACAATGTGGTTCAGTCCCACCTGCAGGCACTCTTCTGGACTAATTCAAGAGGTAGCTGGTTTCAAGGCAGAATTAGTCAAAACCCAGGTGAACTGCTTCACCCACCAAGAGACCTGAAGGTTAACATAATTAACCTAGAACACCCACACTGCTACTTTGGGCTCTGGGAGTATGAGAGTGATGGACTAGAGCAGGACTCCTCTAGATGTGCCATCCCACAATGTATATGCTGTCCTTACACAGACAGATCCAACCGCACATCACTACTAGAGACTAAAAAGGAAACTGTCACCCATCACAGTGAAGTACAGGAGAGCAGCAGCAGTCCCTAGATGAAAGAGAAGCAGTTACTGCTGGGGGGATTGTATAGAAAGGGTAGAAATAAGAAGATTTATTTTAAATTTCCACCAATAATTTTACTGCTACTTGATGGCCCAACAATTCTGTCTAGCTACCCAACACACCATTCTGCAATTGATAAATAAACTGTCATTTCTGAAAGTGTTTTTCTCCCAAATGTAAGGTTTCATCATTGACACCTCACTTTTAAACATACTAACTTTGACACTGCATTAACTTGGAGGGTGATAATGTTAGAACAATAGACCACACCAGTGTCTAGGAGTTACTACAGATCATCTAGTCCATAGCTCTCAAATTCTTTACTCAATAAAAATGGACAGGGCTACAAATAATGGGTGGAGTGAGGCACACAGCTAAAAATAATGGACAGAAAAGGCCTGAATTACAGACAGTTTCTTTTAATCTATTACTCTAAACTCCCACAAAAAAATTAGTAGAACAACAGATTTAACATCAGTAACTTTTCCAAAAATAAATAAAGAAATACAATAAAAGTATAAGATTTGTAATAGCTAATTGTTATGAGGTAAAATCAGGGACATTTTAGAGATTTGCACCAAATTGTCAGATCACTAGTCAATAATAGCTCTCAACTTCTTTCTTACCACCAGAATCAGGGACTTATCCAAAAATAATCATGGGCATCCACCTAATTTTCTCTCTAAATCACGAGTTTTAAGATGTATTATTATGAGTGACAGAGTAAATTTTCGATCAAAAATCAAGGACAACTGGGAGTTATGTTTAGCGATAATGGAAAACATTTTACTTTTATCACATTTGTGATAGTAATAGTTTTAGATGACAATGGAGTTCATTATACCTTGTGTAAACATGTCACTCTGTATTCCAGATTTGCACATACGCATGGTCCGATGTTCTCTATTATCACTACTTGGAGTACAGGGAATATAGTATACCCTTTATTCTATTTTCTTTCTTCTCAGTTTGCGTAACCTCGGAATTAATATATTTAGCAATCAGAACTATGGGGTGAAACCCCATACTGGTGCACAACTCTCCTAAAAAATGCCAATTATTAAAATCCTGACCTTACTATAATATTGTGGAGGGGCAGTATGTACTGTGTTTGGGCAGTGGTAAGACTGTCTCTGGGAATAGAATGCATGCTAGAAGCCGTGGCTGGGTTAGGGTGAGATGGCAAATCTTCAGGATTGGCAAAAAAAACATACAGGATATATTTCATGAACTTAAATCATACTTTGACTTAGGAATGGGGTCCATTACCATCATGGTATTAGAAACACAAAAGACTTGGAGAAATTAAAAAAAAAAAGGAAGCAAAATGTCACTGTCCATGTAGAGGCAAATTACCAGGATGTGAGAGGAATAAGGGAACTTAGATGATACACAGTAATGTTCTGAAAGTAATTCCCTCTCCATGGAATGAGTAATATTAGAATACTGCATCACATAGTTAATGACAGAGTACTGCATCTCATGGGTAATGATAGAATACTGCATCTCATGAATAATGACAGAGTACTGCACCTCAAAGGTAATGACAGAGTACTGCATCTCATCGGTAATGACACAGTACTGCACCTCATAGGTACTGATAGAGTACTACATCTCATGGGTAATCGAAAATGAGCAACAATGAATTCCAAACAAAAACTAAACGGAAACCTCGAAAAGACCAATAAGTGTACGATTTCACTTAAAACTTAGAAGCGGAACAGATTATTACAATTGATAAAAATACAAACTGGATGTTAAGCGCTTTCACTCATAAAACAGAGCTTCATCAGAACATCCTTTCATTGATAAAAAACATTGTTTAAGTGCAGAACTTGGCGCCAAAAAATACATTAACTGCTACTCCTTCCTTAAAGAAATACAGCTACGTTTCGTAACTTCTTCATATTCTACTGAATGAATGTTACTCATAATAAATTGCATGACAATAAGCTAGTAAAAAATTATGATAAATGTATGTAAAAATTGATTATATAACAAATAAAATGAATAAATATTGTAATACTAATGCACCAAGAACATGAAATATATTTGTTAAGCAATCAAAACCTAAAATTAAAATTGCCTGTATGCACACATAACCTTTTTGTGCGTAATATAAATTGAATAAAACTTGTTCAAAATCTATTTGAAAATACTTGAAATGTTACAGTACTAATAAATTGAAACTATATCTGTACATACCCCATAAATGTATATTATATTGTTTGAATAAATGCATTTATGTAACAGTTTTGATAAATTCATTGACAACAATTTTAATAAATAAGTAAATAAATAAGTGAGAAAAAATGTGAGAAGAAATTAAATGTATATAAAAATGAATATAAATAAATACAAATGTATTCAGTGTGTATAAACTAATTGGGATTACAATTAATTCTGTTTATCCGAGATCAAATTCAAGGATGGGTTTGCATGAAATGAATTCATTTAAACCTGGAAAGTTTGCTGCATTGAGGTAAAGTTGCCACCAAACTTCCTTGAAACTTAATAGTTTCTTTGGGTCCCCTCCTTTGGGATTATTATAGATAATATCCAAAATCCCAAATTTGAACTTGTGTTCAGCCCCCATTTTTTCCACATGTCTAGATAGTGCATTGGTACCGTCTTTTCTAGATATACTATAAATATGATCATAAATTCTCTTTTTAAAATTCCTTTCTGTTTTTCCAACATAATAGCTGGGGCATGCTCCACATTTGGTGATGTAAATCACCATTCTAGTGTTGCAATTTCCCTTTTTCAACTTGATTACTGTTGTATAATTGTTGAAAATACTTAATTTGTGTGTGTCTAAAATGTGTTTGCACTGATTACACGTGCCACACTTCCTGGTACCATCAAAAATGTGGTTCCTCTTGGTATGATTCCTAAAATTCTGCTGGTCATAAAAATTCTGTTCAAGAAGTTTCTTGATGTTCTCTCCCATTTTATATACCACCCTTGGTCTTTTTCCTACTATTTTCTCCAAGTTAGGTTCAGAATCTAATAAAAAACAAAACTTGTTAATGGTTTCCACAATTTTGTCAGACATTGGATTATATGTTAAGATGAATGATTTTTGATGTAAGGTTCTGTCATTTTTCTTAGAATTAGAATTTAATTCCTTGTTGTTAACTACTCCTGTTCCTAGTAGGGGCTTGTATTTCAAACCCCATTCATTTACCACATACTTCCCTACGTTGTGCAACATTGAAGGGGGATAACCTATATCCTTAAACAATTTTGTAATAAATTTGATCTCTTCCTGCATTACCAAATAATCCGAAGTCATACGAGCAGCACGGATGCATTGTCCCTTGAATATATTCTGTTTTAATTTGTTAGGATGAAAACTATTATATGCCAAATAGTCATTAGAGAATGTCTTTTTCCTGTGTATTCTGGATCTTAAATTGTCATTATGTACATATATATAAGTATCCAAATAGGCTATTCCCTCATTACTCGTATTGTATGTGAATTTCAAGAAATTGCTACTGTTGTTAAGAAATTCAATAAAGGTATCCAATTCTTCATTGGTACCACTCCATAAAATGTAGATGTCATCCAAAAATCTCGAGTAATGGAGGATTTTACTAAAATGTGTGCTGGGGAATAGCTGTATTTCTTTAAGGAAGGAGTAGCAGTTAATGTATTTTTTGGCGCCAGGTTTTGCACTTAAACAATTTTTTTATCAGTGAAAGGATGTTCTGATGAAGCTCTGTTTTACGAGCGAAAGCGCTTAACATCCAGCTTGTATTTTTATCAATTGTAATAATCTGTTCCGCTTGGAAGTTTTAAGTGAAATCGTACACTTATTGGTCTTTTCGAGGAATCTCATGGGTAATGACAGAGTACTGAACCTCAAAGGTAATGATAGAGTACTGCACCTTATGAGGAGAAGAAGTCTAAGATGACTAAGTTTAACAGAAACATATCAGTGTCAAGAGGGAATGGAAATCAAACCACAAAGAGACAAAAATCAGGTAGCAACTGAATATACCAAAAAAAAAAAAAAAAAAAAAAAAAAACAAAGGAAAGAATATAAGAAGAATAATTAAATAAAAAGCCAAGAAATGTGGAAAAAGCATAACTATAGTTGAAAGTAAAGACAACTCCTGGAACAACCTCATGTCAATCAGGATCTGATGCAGGAATGGTGAAGGACAGGTGAATTTAAACCAAAAGATGAAAGGTTAATATTGGTGGCTCAGGATAGTGGACTACATACATGTTGGTTTACAAAGTCCACTGGACATGTGGGAGAAACAGACAAATGCAGGATTTGTACAACAGAACTGGAAAAAGTCACACACCTCATTGGTGGGTGCGTTACACTAATGGCAGAGGGCCTGTACATTGAAAGACATAATAATGTGGTAAGACTGCTGCACTGGGGATTGTTCAAACATCACAATATTGATATAGCTGAGAAGTACTGAAAACATGATGAAGTTTATATCACATGGAATCACCCATTACCAACAGTTCAGAAAATATATGCAAGAAAACCAGATGTAGTAGTCCATGAAAAGAAGACAAAGGTAGCACTGATCATTGAAACTGCTACACCCAGTGATTACAGTGTCTTATGTAAAGAGAAACAAAAAGTCATAAAATACCAGTATTTGCAGGCAGAAATGAAGGCAATGTGGAGGAAGGTTACCCAGACAGTTGAAATAGTACTAGGAGCAATGTGTCCAATAAAAAATAATTTAAAATCGCATTTAGATAAGCTACCAATACGTATAACTCCATATGAATTAACAGAAGGAGTAAATTCTGAGCACATTGTGGGCACTGGGGAGAGCACTTTTGGCTAACATCAAAGATTGAAACAATATTAGTTTCATGAACATTAATCATACTTTGACTTAGGAATGAGGTTCATTTCTATCATAGTACTAGAAACCTGAAAGACATGCAGAAATTAAACAGAGAGGATGCAAGGCATCACTATCCGTGTAGAGAAAGATCACCAGGATGTGAGAGTTATAAGTGAATTTAGATGGTACACAGTAACATTCTAAAAGATATTCCCACTACATGGTACAAGTAATATTCGAGTATTGCACTTCATAGGTAATGATAGAGTACTGCACCTCATGAGTAATGTTAAGAATATTGCAACTCATGGGTAATGTTAAGAGTATTGTAATTCATAGGTAATGATAGTGTACTACACTCCATGGTTAAAGATAAGAGTACTGCACCCAATGGGTAATGATGGAGTACTGCACCTTATAGGCTCATAGGTTCATAGGTAGGTATTAGGCTATTGGCCCTAGGGCCTATACAAGCCTAGCCAAAAAGGTACCCTGGCTTTCGCCACCCAAAAAATTATTTTCCTGTGCCCCTGTCAAGCAGAACCACAGAAGTGATCCCCGTGGTGAATTTCCTATTACCCATCCAATCATCAAGATTTTTCTTGAAGAGTGCTAATGAGAAGCTCTGTTTGACATAGATAGGTAGTCTGTTCCAGAGTATGGGAAGTCTCTGGGACAGGAATTTATCCCTCCAGCATGTTCTGTTTTTTGTGGTGACAAGGTTTAGGTCCCTAGAGCGTGTAGCTCGGAGGGATTGGGATTTCTTTAAGTGGAGCATGTCCAACAACTCTTGGTTTGATATAGATTTGTATGTTAGGCAGACATCGCCTCTGAGTAGGCGATATGCGATGGAGTAAAGCTGGAGTTTTTTGAGACGGTTTGCGTAAGGCATCTGTTTGAGGCCAGTAATCCTATTTGTGAGGTATTTTTGCGGCCTTTCCAGTTGTTGTAGATGTATTGTGAGGTACATACCAAAAGGGGCGTTGTACTCTATAATGAGTCTAATGAGTGATGAGTAGAGGGGAACAATTACCTCTTTTTTTCTGGATGAGAAACCTTTTGTGATGAGGTGTGCCATGCAGAAGGATTTCCTGACCACTGTGGCGATGTGATTATCAAAGGAGAGACTACTGTCCACCTGTGTCCCAAGGTCTCTTATCACACATTCAGTGTTAAGTAGACTACCGCCTATGTGGTAGTTCATGGGTACAGAGTTCTTACCAAAGGGGATGACAATGCACTTTTTGGCATTGAGCTTGAGACCATGTCTTTGACTCCAGGCATCTGTCTCAGTGAGGCCCTTTTGTAGAATGTCCACATCATTAGGAGTTTTGATTATGGCTCCTAGTTTGCAGTCATCTGCGAATTTAGTTAGCCAAAGACCTTCTGTGTTAGCCTGTACTTCAGAGAAGTAGATAAAAAACTGGAGAGGACCCAGGACTGACCCCTGTGGTACTCCACTTGTCACTGGGCTGTAGTCTGATTTGGAGTCTGCTACTTTCACAGTGTGGGTTCTGTCAGTAAGCCAGTTGGCAACCCATCTTGCGACATAGGGATTTATACCTAGTTTAGTGAGTTTATCTATAATTCCAGAGTGGGGGATGGTGTCGAACACCTTGGCGAGATCAGATAGGCTGTGTGAACCACCTTACCCTCATCTATAGCTTTGGTGACTACTTCAAAGAAGTCTATCAGGCAGATCATGTCTCCTAAACCTTTTACAAACCCAAACTGTGTGGGGTCCAGAGTTTGGAGATCTCCAATGTCTTTGTTTATGAGTTCCATGATGATATATTCCATGGCCTTGCAGATGAGGCTCATCAGGCTAATGGGGCAGTGGTTCCTGGGGTCTGTTGTGGCCCCCCTTTGTGGAGTGGGATAACTGTCATGGTGCGCCATTCAATGGGCACAAAGCCTGAGGTGAGGCTATGATTGAACATGGTACTTAGGTGGGGTGCCAGTTCATTCTTTAGTTCATGTAGAAGGCAGCCTGGGATGTTGTCAGGTCCCATGGATGCTGTGTTCTTGGCTTTGGAGAGTGAGGTTTTTACCTGTGCAGCCGTGATTACAGGAACTTTGCATTCTTCTGATATAAAGATGGGCCCTTTAGGGGGTGAGAGGGGGGATAAAGTTAGCACTGAATCTATCTGCCAGGATGTTGGCAATATCAGTTGGTTCTGTATATTTAGTGTCATTGTGCTGTAACTCAGAGCAGATCTGAGTGTTGCCAATGAGATTTTTGACATAGCTATAGAATGCTTTGTGGTTGTCTTTAGAATCAGTGGCAATTTTGTTTTCATAACTAGCTTTGGAGGATTTTATGAGGGATCTCAGCTTCTTACTGAGGCTGACCAGGGAGTTCCTCCAATCGTGGGAATTTACTCTTTTTTTGCAACAGTTTCTTTCTTCTGTTGTAGAGTTTGTTTATGGCAGAAGACCACCAGATTGGTTTCCTTTTTTTGGAGGATAGCATCTTGGTTCTGTTAGGGATAGCACGATCCATGCACTTGTGTAAGTGCTTATAAAGTGCATTTGTGTAGGATTCAGCAGTCGTACCTCTATTCTCCATCTGCATGGATGTCGTAAAGTTTGCCACTTCTGTCTTAAGAAGCGTGAAGTTGGCTTTGGAGAATTTTTTTATGGTTGTTTTCCTAATGGGGGGTGGGAGCAGGATGTGGATGTCTAGGGTGATTAGCTTGTGGTCAGATCTGACCAACGAGGAGCTGACCTCTGGTGTGGAACACCGGTCACCCATGTTGGTGATGATCAGGTCTAGGATATTGCTGCCCCTGGTGGTGGTGTGGATAAGTTGATCCAAGGCATTGGAATTGATGATTTCCAGAAACCGTTGAGCAAAAGATTTGGTACATGAGTAGTTTTCCCAGTTAATGGTAGGGTAGTTGAAATCACCCATTATTAGTGTGTTGGGTTGTACCTTAATATTTTCCAGTGCATCAAGAAAAGAGGAGTGGGAATCCTGGAGCATGGTGGGGGGTCTGTAGCAAGCTACAATCTGGATTGCGGTTTTGCCCAGAGTTAGTTGAACTTGGATAATCTTGGATGCATTATGCTGAGCAACTAGCTTGGAGGTGTCGATATCCTTAATGAATATGGACATGCCTCCACCTTTAGTGTTTCGGTCTGGGTTTGGTGGCCGAAAGGTGTATGAATTATAGTCTGGTAATGCAGGGGTGCTCTCTGGAGCTTTGAACCAGGTCTCTGTCACTGCACAGATGTCAATGTTCTCCATTTTAAGGAGTGCCTCAAGTAAGTGCATTTTGAGGTTTAGACTTCTAGCACTGAGTAGCATTACCCTCAGATTTTGCTTGCTTGCACCTGTTACGGTGGTGAATTTGTCATTTGAACCTTGCCTAAAAAAGGCACTATAGAGTGGCAAGAGCCTTTGCCAGTATCCGGAATCCCAAGGGCGACAGGTGCAGGCCATCTCTGGCAAAGCAGCATAGTCTGTCGATCATGTCATCCCAGGCAGACAGATACTGGATTCCCTTAGAATGACACCAGAAGCTTAGCCAGTTGTTAAAGTCAGTCATTTTGTCCTTGTACTGTGGTGTCATTCTGGTTGATGGCAGGATGCTACTCAGGGCTAGGATCATACCGGCCTGGACTACAAGATCGGAGAGCTCCTCCATGTCTCTTTTCATGTAGTCCAGGGAGGTACATCTCAGGTCATTCACACCAACATGGACAATGACAGAGTCATATTTGTACTTGTTGTGGAGTGACCTGAGTGCATGCATCATGTGGCGGATCCTGGCACCTGACAGGCAGCTGACAGTAACTTTTTCCTTGTTTAGTCTGGTGAGTGGAACATCAGTGTGCCTGACTATAGAGTCACCTATGACTAGAGTGTTGGGTACGTTATGCCTTATGGGCTGCAGTTGAGTGGCACACCGAGTATGTGGGCTATGTGTCATTTGGGTTGTGTTGGGGGTGGAGGTTGCTTACATTTCTGCTTTGGAGGTCTCTGTTGTTTGGGCAGATTTGTACTGAGAACCTCCGTGAATGCAGGTGTGTGTTTTGTGCTTGTGTGTGTGTGTGTGTGTGTGTGTGTGTGTGTGTGTGTGTGTGTGTGTGTGTGTGTGTGTGTGTCTTTTAGTGGTGTAGGTTTTGAGGGACTATGTGATGAGTGCTGTGTGGTGCAAGTGTTTACCTTCTCCTCTTGACTGTCTAGGTCAGTCTTAACATTAACATTAACATTATGGGTATAAATAGAATACTGCACCTTGTGGGTAATAATAGAGTACTGCACTTCATGGGTAATCATATCTCTTAACTGTCCTGACTTTTGCAGAATGTCAAGATTTTTGCTTCATACTTTTTGGTCTGTTCCTTATAAAATTTGTAGTTTTCTGGCAAATCACCCATGAGTTTCAGACTTCATATTTTTCAGAAAATGCATAATAACGCACATTCTGTTATCCTATCAACTTTCTAAGTTTATAAGAGCAATAGTTATGCTCTGTCCAAATTTTTGAGCCTTTGTCCCTCCATTATTTTAGAACTTGCCCATATTTCTTGTGCTAAGAACTTGAGGAATGTGGGTAATGACAAGAGTAATGCACATCATGGACAATGTTAAGACTACTGTATATCATGGATAATGTTAAGTACTGTACATCATGGACAATGTTAAGATTACCTTATATCATGGATAATGTTAAGTACTGTACATCATGCACAATGCTAAGACTACTGTATATCATGGATAATGTTGAGTACTCTACATCATGGACAATGCTAAGACTACTGTATATCACGGATAATGTTAAGTACTGTACATCATGGACAATGTTAAGACTACTGTATATCATGGATAATGTTAAGAGCACCGCACATCATGAACAATATTAGAGCACTGCACACTATGGACAATGTTAAGACTACTGTATATCACAGATAATGCTGAGTACTGTACATCATGGACAATGTTAAGACTACTGTATATCATGGATAATGTTGAGTACTGTACATCATGGACAATGTTAAGATTACTGTATATCATGGATAATGTTAAGTACTGTACAACATGGACAATGTTAAGACTACTGTATATCATGGATAATGTTAAGTACTGTACATCATGGACAATGTTAAGACTACTGTATATCATGGATAATGTTGAGTACTGTACATCATGGACAATGTTAAGATTACTGTATATCATGGATAATGTTAAGTACTGTACAACATGGACAATGTTAAGACTACTGTATATCATGGATAATGTTGAGTACTCTACATCATGGACAATTTTAAGACTACTGTATATCATGGATAATGTTGAGTACTCTACATCATGGACAATGCTAAGACTACTGTATATCATGGATAATATTAAGTACTGTACATCATGGACAATGTTAAGACTACTGCATATCATGGATAATGTTAAGTACTGTACATCATGAAATACTAAAACAAACCAAAAACTGAATCCCAAAAAGAAGCAGAAACGATCCAAGCAGAAAGCCAGTTGATGCACGGACTGTTTATTGATTGTAAGTGCTTTTGGTCGAGGTAATACCCCAACCTTCTTCAGACATACACAATTTTACAACCCTAATGCCTTCTTTAAATATATATCACTTAATTGGATGATACCTACTAATTAGATGGTAATTAAACCATTAATTATATTAAAACTTTAAAAATATTACAAGAAAGCTGCAATTTTTCCCCCACATAAAGCATTAATACAAATATGTAAATACATAAATTAATTATATGTTAAATCTTTACACCTTAATATAATTAATGGTTTAATTACCATCTAATTAGTAGGTATCATCCAATTAAGTGATATATATTTAAAGAAGGCATTGGGGTTGTAAAATTGTGTATGTCTGAAGAAGGTTGGGGTATTACCTCGACCGAAAGCGCTTACAATCAATAAACAGTCCGTGCATCAACTGGCTTTCTGCTTGGATCATTTCTGCTTCTTTTTGGGATACTGTACATCATGGACAATGTTAAGACTACTGTATATCATGTATAATGTTGAGTACTCTACATCATGGACAATGCTAAGACTACTATATATCATGTATAATGTTGAGTACTCTACATCATGGACAATGGTAAGACTACTGTATATCATGGATAACGTTAAGTACTGTACATCATGGACAATGTTAAGATTACTGTATATCATGGATAATGTTGAGTACTGTACATCATGGACAATGCTAACACTACTTTATATCATGGATAATGTTAAGTACTGTACATCATGGACAATGTTAAGACTACTGTATATCATGGATAATGTTAAGTACTGTACATCATGGACAGTTTTAAGACTACTGTATATCATGTATAATGTTGAGTACTCTACATCATGGACAATGCTAAGACTACTATATATCATGTATAATGTTGAGTACTCTACATCATGGACAATGGTAAGACTACTGTATATCATGGATAACGTTAAGTACTGTACATCATGGACAATGTTAAGATTACTGTATATCATGGATAATGTTGAGTACTGTACATCATGGACAATTTTAAGACTACTGTATATCATGGATAATGTTGAGTACTGTACATCATGGACAATTTTAAGACTACTGTATATCATGGATAATGTTGAGTACTCTACATCATGGACCAGGGACGTCGGGAGGCGTACGCACTGTACTGATTTCAGTACAAGTTATGTAGAAGGGGGGTAGCATTTTAAATTTTCACTTTTTCGCGCTTTACTGCACGATGACGTCAGCTCATCAGGACAGCCAGTCGGAATGGAGCTCACCGCACATGTATTTCCGGCCGACCGGCCAGTTCAAATGCTTTCCGAGCGGGAAGGAGGATTCGTTATGTTGGTCGAGCGGGAAGGAGGATTCGTTATGTTGGTCGAGCGGGAAGCGTTTGGGATTCGTTATGTTCGTCTCACTTCATGCTTTCCGAGCGGGAAGCATTATGGATGTACACGTTTGTGTGTGTGTTTCCGAGGATTGTATACGTTATATTGGTCGGTCGAAGTGGGAGGTGGATTCGGGTTCCGGCGTGTAGATCGCGAGACAAATGCCCGTGAGCTACATCGCCGAAACCAGAAGGCCGCAGCACCGCTAAACCGTAGAGCGGTGCTGCCGAAATGTAGTAACACGGCGGAAAGATGCGGCGGTGTGAAAACAGACAAAAGCAGACGGCCCCTAAGGCAAACACGCAGGCCGTCAACACACAGCGTACACGGCCGGCAAACACACGCGGATCGGCGCGAAACACAGCACAACGGTAGTGCTCCAAAACAGTTGCATAAGCAGTCATACACCCAAAACAGTTGCAGAAGCAGTCATAACACCAAAACAGTTGCAGAAGCAGTCATAAACCCAAAACAGTTGCAGAAGCAGTCATAACACCAAAACAGTTGCAGAAGCAGTCATAAACCCAAAACAGTTGCAGAAGCAGTCCTAACACCAAAACAGTTGCAGAAGCAGTCATACAACCAAAACAGTTGCAGAAGCAGTCATAACACCAAAACAGTTGCAGAAGCAGTCATAAAACCATTACTTACCCTCACAGCCCCAGTTGTCCACGCAAACACAGCAAACAGTCCCCGAGAAGCAGGAAGTAAAGTCCCCAGCACGTAGAGCAATGCACAGCACACTTTACCCGAGAAATGCTGCATAGAAAAGCAGGTCATGTGTCAGGCTAAACCCTTAAAGGTACAGACAAAGCAGTGTCAGGGTCAATAGACCACACACACTATAACCTGTCTGTGTACTAGTAGTAAGCATGTCACAGCAGGGTGTCTGTAGTATAGGACAAACCCAGATAACAGGCATGCCTGCAACAAACAGTACCTACCCTGCTAGAGCCCCTGAGTGCAGTTGTAGGTGTGAACATGCTAACCTGGTAAAGCATGACACACTAACCCAGTAGCAGGGGATATAGTAGCTGTAACCCATCTCCGACTCCACAGTAGAGTAAGACATGCAGCTTCTGCTAAACACGCCACGTTGTCCCTGTTACAGGAGTATAGACAAGTACCCAGCCCCATGTAGGAAGACAAGGGTGCAAGACAGAGGTACCTCCCTAAGTAACATCTGCCACTCAAGCAGACACCAAGCCCTAAACCGTGATTGGCTGGCAGCAACAACAGGGAGTTAAAGGGGGCTGGCACAGTACACACAGAACCTGTGCTCAATCAGGCATCGTGGACTCTAAACAGAGTACAAGCATACGGCAACCCCAGGGATGTGTTAACTGCAGACATTGCAACCATAGGGAAGAGACAGTCAGAGACGGTTGGAGTGCACGAAGCTGTACAGGGCCATTGAGACAGACAGTGTTACTACACACGGTATAAGACAAAGAGGTGTAAACCGAGTGGCCTACTGTCTGGAAGGGACTGTGTCCAGGTTCAGTAGTATATCCCATACCAAGCTCCACCGGCTGTGATGGATTCTGAGAGACCATCTACAAGTGCTGCAACCATGCTGGAATGTATGTATCTGTATAGCCCTGGTCTGATTGGCAACAGATACAGCACAGTGCCCAGCCAACGTGGCAAACCCATGCTGGTGGTGGAGGGGTACCTCTACCATTTGGAACGTGAGACACCACCAAAACGGTACTGGGCATGTAGTGAGCGGAGAACGAAGGCATGCAGAGGCGTGCCATCACTGTTCGGCAGGAAGAGGGTGAGGAATTGCTGAAATCACTGCCACACCAGCACGGCCCAGATGCAACAATGGCACAAGTGGCTACATTGCGAGCAGAACTGCGGCAGAGGGCAGTAACCGGTAATGAATTGCCAAGCTTGGTAATGCAGAGTGTGCTAGGCACAGCAGATGACAATGTACTGCAGGAGATGCCTTGTCGTGCGACCCTTCGAAGAAGCATCACCAGGGTACGGCAGCAGGCACGGGCATCCATGGCTACACCTCCAGCAACCCTTGCAGATATTGATGCCAGCCAGTATCCACTCCGTAGTGGCAGCTTCATATTTCGTAGAAGGTCGGATATGGATGGTACCGCTTCCTTGGTAGTACTTACTACAACACAGAACCTGACTGACCTGTGCAGGTCCGACTTTGTTCTTGGTGATGGCACCTTTCCCACACGGGCCGATATCTGTCACCAGCTATATACATTACATGGCTGTATTGGCACCCCCACCTCAATGAGGGTCGTACCCCTGGTGTACTGTCTCATGACACGGAAGTCGGAGTCTGCATACACCACTTTGTGGGAGGTGCTGAGGGTATGGCATCTGACCAGGGATGCACTTTGTCACCACAGTATATCATGACTGACTTTGAGAAGGCAGCAATTCATGCCAGCCGGAAGGCATTCCCTAGGAGTATTCTGAAGGGATGCCTATTCCATTTTGCACAGATCATCTGGCGACAGATCCAACATCACCACCTTGTCGCCCTCTATGGCACGGACACTGCTTTCTCCATTGCCATTCGCAAGCTGATAGCGTTGGCATTCCTACCTTTGGATGATGTTGTCCCTGCATTTCTGGACATTGTGTCTTCCTTACCAGAATGTGCCCAGCCGATTGGTGTATTTCTAGACCATCATTATGTCCGAGGCCAACCACGCAAGTATGCATCCCGCTGTTCAGTACAGACATGAATGCCATCGTCATACCCTCTGCGGTTCTGGAATGTGTCCGATGTCTCTGAGATGGACTTCCCACGTACTAACAACCAGGTGGAGGCGTGGCATCGTCGGCTGAAGGTATTACTGGGTCGCCCTACTGTACAGCTAGCTGACCTTCTGTGTGTTCTGCAGCAGGAGCAGAACCTGACGGATACCCGACGTGAATCTCTTCTGAGGGGGATGCCTGTAACACCGCGTAAGAAGGCTATTGTAGTAAGGGAGCGTCGCCTAAAGCACATCTTACAACATAAGTGTGACTACACTAATGTGCAGGATTTCCTCCGTGCTGTGGCACATTTCTACAAATTATGATGCTGTCTGGGTTTCGTATGCACCAAGCACAACACACATCACATTGCATATGCAATCAATAAAGGCTTTGCCCATAGCACACGGGTTCCATGGTACCACTTTCATGCCCACGTGGCATGCTATCCCAGCAGGATTTTCCACTAACACTTTCACATGGTGGCTTCTAAGGGGGTGCACAGTGTATCACTGTGGTGGTTTGTATCTGCCACCTGTGGTTAGGGTGTAGGGGTTCCCTCAATTTTGACAGGGAATTGTCCACAGTCCTTTGTCACTGCAGTTAAAATGTCATCCTGCCATGTGTCCACATCCAGCTGTCTCACAGGTGGGTGTCGCACCGCCTAGGTGCCTGGACCCGGTGGATTCATTATGTTGGTCTCACTTCATAAGACCCGAGGGTTGGTGAGTAATATAGAGTGTGTGTGTGTGTGTGTGTGTGTGTGTGTGTGTGTGTGTGTATGCATTTTTCAGCAAATATTCATTTTTAAAATGAACAGGGGAATTAGCCCAGGAATAGGGAATATCACTTGCTGTTCACTAAGAAGCTGCCGTTTAACCTTCTATTTTGCTAGTTTAAGGGTAGCTTTTCAGTACTGGATCACATGCACAGTTTTGACAGCAAACTCATGAAACTCCAGTGGGTCCTTATTTAACCACCCAAATTAATTTCTGTGATTATACAGCACTTAACCATTCATACCATTTTATGAATAACAGTAGCATATTGTGTCAAGATGCAATAATGTTTCAGACTTGTTCTTGGTAAGCTGTATAGCAAATTGATTATAGGATACGGCTTCTTATAACTGCTTTTTGCCTTCTCTAACTTAGCTAGAGAAAGTTTTCCTTAGCTAGTTTAGCACATTTGTTGATTCAGATTATTTTTTATGACACAAAGTTTATATTTTATGATAACAGTATATGTATCCCATAACTATATCATACTATGTCATAAAAAGCTGTTGCATGTTGTGTCTCTTTGCCTTAAGATTTTAATATGACATATTACATTGCCTAACCTGTGCTGTGTAAGCTGTGGGCCATAACATATTTACATGGTAATAACTACATATTAATTATAAGAATAGCTTAGCAAGTACCCCATGTTTATTCATGTGTGTATAAGCAAAACTATTCTTGCACTTTGTAATGCTTGTCTGCTGTCTTTTTACATTGATATTTATGCAAAGAATAGTTATTATTTGTCTGCTATGAATATCTTCATGCATACTTTGTTGATGGCTAAAATGGGTCATTGTGGAGCAGCTCACCAACTTGGCCAACAATCTGTCAGTACACTGGTCAGTCAAGTAACCAGTCAAGCAGTAAGTAAACAGATCACCTAAAATGTCATCAGCCGAATAAGACAGAACTCCAGTTTAATGTATTTTATCAGGAGTGGCATTTAGAGCTCTTCTTAAGAATACAGTGTAAGGAAGAACTGAATATTATTGACATGACCTGGAACCCTTACCAGTAACCATGTGTAATTCTGAGACTCATTTGTCTTAGTCCAGTAATACTGAGCCCGAATGAGCAAAAATGCAGACAGACTTTCATATACTAAGTTTGAATTCATTGTGTTTGAGTGCATTCCATTTTGTCCCAGGTGCAATGTTCTTATCTTTTGATTCCCTGGCTTGGTTCTTAGCTGTAGTTCCTTTTGTGTGGCGTTTGCATGTCTTCCCTGGCTCAGTTTGGGTTTAATCCAGTTGCTCTCATTTCCTCCACAGCCCAAAGACAAGGGGTGTGTGTGTGTAAATGCCCCAGGTGGGATGTACTGGTGTGATTACTCATGGTGGTGTGGTAGGGAATACCTCAGACTTGAACCCTGTACCTTGTATGCAGGTGTTAAAGACCTGAATTCCCTAACCACCACCATTTGTAAAAAAATTGCAGATTTTTGCCTCATATTTGATCTGATCAATATCTGTATCGTATCTGTGGTTTTTAAATATTGCAATGCTTGAAATTTGATGGTGCAGTGGTAGCAACGTAGCATTGATGCCTCACAGCTGTAGGTTCTTGGGTTTGGTTCTTGGCTGGGGTGCCTTCTTTGTGGGGGGGGGTCTGTATCTTCTCCCTGTGTTTGTGTGGGTTTGCTTTTGTGTCCTCCCATGTTACATACAAAGACATGTCTGCATTATTTTTTCCTGGGCCTCTGCTGAGAATTGTGTTTTTTTTTTTTTTTGTTCCAAGTCAGACTGTCCTGATTAACAAATTGACAGGCATTTAAATTTCAGACTTCAGGTTTCTGAATGTTTACTTCCTTATATATTTGATGGTGCAGTGGCAGTATTGTTGCCTCACAGCTGTAGGTTTTCTGGTTTGATTCTTGGCTGGGGTGTCTTCTGTGTGGAGTCTGCATCTTATCCCTGTGTTTGTGACATAGTAAAACAACTTTTTATTCTAGCAATAAATATATACTAACACAACCTTTTTTATATTTTTTTAAGTTTATGACTATTTGAAATTTGTCCTTATTTTTGGGACTGTAATACCCTGTTATTGGCTTTGTCCAGGTTTTTTGTGCTAAGGTTGACAGCTATGGCAAGAACTAAATTCACTGAATGTTTGAGGGCTGTATTCCCTCATTACTGGGTTTGTCCAGGTGTTTTGTGCTAAGAGGTTGACAGCTATGGTGAGAACTGAATTCATTAAATGATAGCCATTTAAGTTTCAGTCTTCCTCCCTTTCACAAAGCAGGTGATTTGGCATAGTGGTATGTTGTTCTGACTATTTTGCACAGTGACCTTGGCAGTAAAATGTATGATGGTAACACAGCATTTTATTCTAGCAGCTTTCCAAGATTATACAAGCAATGTTTAATGTGTTCCTGTTTTTTGCCCTTTTGACCCACCCCAATAAATTTGGCTTTTTTCAGACTTCTTGTGCTGCGAAGTTGAGATGTAGTTGAGTATTGCGTAGATTTTACAAGGAACTGAGAGCTGCAGGGGAAGAGAAGTTTAGTGCTGATTATGCTAAGTCGGCTCACATTGCTAGTAGCACAAAATGTTGTGCACTTGCTTTTAATGCAGAAGGTTGTTGGTTCTACTCCCATAAGGGGTGAATGCTGCTGTACTGAAAGTTAAGACACTAACTATGAACCTGTTATCAGTTTGCCATCCATTTCCTATTGCAATATTACTAGCTTATTATTAATGTAATTTAGGCAATTTATTCCTCAGGGGCATCAGACACTATTTTTCGGTGAAGTCATGAAATATAAAGGTGATTGCTAGCAGCAACCTCTTCATTAGTTAGATTTATTTAACGTGGAATTATTTAGATGACTTTTTTTACCACTTCAGAGATTGTGCATATTATTTACTGATAATGCTGTACTGTAGAAGTTTGACTAGACTTTTATGATGGAAATGTTCTGAATTGGGCAGTTTTGTTTCATTGTTTACTGGAAAAATGTTCAAAGCAATAGAAAGGTGTATCAAAGAGCACATGTATGTTTCATATGCAAGGGGCCTATGATTTAAAAGCAGCCCATAATTAATTTTTATTTGCCACGGGTAAAATGTATTTTTCTTTGAATGTGGGTTTTAATGTTGTTTCAATGAATGTGAGTTTCAAGGGCAGAGAAGTTTTAATGCCAAGTTTGTTTAGCAGATGTCTTAGTGTTTGTGCTGTAAAATGCAAAATAAAACTTTCTAATGAAGTTCAAATCATAATAGAAGTAAATCAGTATGCACATTAGTGTTTATGGTAAATGGAGTGAAATAGCAAAGTAATGGATCATTGGAATGGCTGCAGGGGGAGGCTCTATTCGACCATGGTTTTGTGAGGGGGAAGGGTGGCAAACTTAGACAGCCCCAGCTGAACTATACCTCCCAACTGTCCAGATTTTCAAAGAATGAATAGATTTTTGCTTCTTATTTTTGGTTTGTTCCTCAATTTGTGGTTTTCTGGCAAATGATTTAGGAATTAAGTCACTAAATAATGACACACTAGTTTCAGACTTTATAACCTTCAGAAAAATGCATGCTAAAATAAGACCTGTTCTATCAACTGTCCCAGTTAATACAAGAGCAATTTCTAGTACTGTTTATATGTTCCCTCAATATATTTGGTCTTGTCCAGATTTATTGCATTAACAGGTTAAGAGGTACATGCCTAATTGCTTTATAGAATTAGGCATAGCCAAACCTCAACTGTCCCTGATTTTGGCTCAAACTGTTGCTCTTCCCCTAATGATCCCTCCACAAAATAGCAATTTTGGAAGAAAACATAGAGGGTTTACTTTACTTTTATAAATAACTGTAATGATCAGAGTTGTACATTACTTTTTTTTCAGAAATGCATGTAGATTCTCTAATTTTGTCAGCTGCTCTAAGTTAACTGTGCTCATATTAAAATGGTGTCCCTCCTTTGACAGGTTCCCAGCTGTATTGTCTGGCAATTTTATATTTTTGCATCACATTTTTGGTCCGTTTTTCATAAAATTGCAGTTTTCTGGCAAATTAGTGGCAAATTGTTAAAGACTGAAGTTAGAAAATAATGCAGACATTTCAGTTTCAGATTTCATACCTTTCAGAAAATTTGTACTGATGCAAGACCTACTACTATTCTATTATCTTTCTAAGTTTATAAGACCAATATTTTAAAAAAATGTCCTTATTTTTGGGCCTTTGCCTCAGTTTTATTTATGAGTTTGTTGCTGTAAGAGGTTGAGAGGTTGTGTGTTTGTGTGTGTGTGTGTGTGTGTGTGTGTGTGTGTGGTAGGTAGCATACCTCTCAACTGTCCAAATTTTGCAGAATGTCCAGATTTTTGCCCCATATTTTTTGTCTGTTCCTCATAAATTTTCTGATTTTCTAGCAAATCATTGAAGGCTGAAGTTGCTAAATAACAACAGACATTTCAGCTTCAGACTTCATGTCCTTTAGAAAAATTCATACTAGCACAAATCCTGTTATTCTAGCAACTTTCTAAGTTCACGAGAACATTATTTAATATCTGTCCCTGTTTATTTTAGGCTTTGTCCATATTTCTTGCACTAAGATGTAGGTAGGTGTGTGTGTGTGTGTGTGTGTGTGTGTGTGTGTGTGTGTGTGTGTGTGTGTGTGTGTGTGTGTGTGTGTGTGTGAATGAAACATCCTAGTTAGTGGTAGCAGGTGGTTAGTAATTTACTCAAGCTCAAAACCTGTACCTTAGTTACAGAAAACAAAAGCATAAAGTCTCTGCCCCAACTACCATGCTGCATTTTTCAAAGAACTGATATTTCAGGTTAATTTTCAATTCAAGGAACCGAGTTGAGTGAATTTATATTGTATTACTGAAGAGACATTACAGCGAATGCCTCTTCATCGACACTAAAAGAGCGAACCGTGAATTACGAGAATGGCCGTAGCTTGGCTGGGGAGGGGGATAGCAGTTTGAGAGCTGTCAGTACAAATTTGAAAATCCTAGCTACACCCCTGTCATGGACAATGGTAAGACTACTGTATATCATGTATAATGTTAAGTACTGTACATCATGGACAATGTTAAGATTACTGTATATCATGGATAATGTTGAGTACTGTACATCATGGACAATTTTAAGACTACTGTACATCATGGACAATGTTAAGAGTACTGAACATCATGCACAATGTTAAGACTACTGTACATCATGGACAATGTTAAGAGTACTGAACATCATGCACAATGTTAAGACTACTGTATATTATGGATAATGTTGAGTACTGTACATCATGGACAATGTTAAGAGTACTGAACATCATGGACAATGTTAAGAGTACTGAACATCATGCACAATGTTAAGACTACTGTATATCATGGATAATGTTAAGAGCACTGCACATCATGAACAATGTTAGAGCACTGCACACTATGGACAATGTTAAGAGTACTGTACATCATGGACAATGTTAAGACTACTGTATATCATGAATAATGCTGAGTACTGTACATCATGGACACTGTTAGGACTACTGTAGATCACGGATAATGTTAATTACTGTATATCATGGACAATGTTAAGACTACTGTATATCATGGATAATGTTGAGTACTGTACATCATGGACAATGTTAAGATTACTGTATATCATGGATAATGTTGAGCATTGTACGTCATGGACAGTGTTAGAGCACTGCACACTATGGACCACGTTAAGAGTAGTGTATATCATGGACAATTTTAAGACTACTGTATACCATGGATAATGTTGAGTACTGTACATTGTGGACAATTTTAAGACTACTGTATATCATGGATAATGTTGAGTACTGTATATCATGGACAATGTTATGACTACTGTATAACATGGATAATGTTGAGTACTGTACATCATGGACAATGTTAAGACTACTGTATATCATGGATAATGTTGAGTACTGTACATCATGGACAATGTAAGGACTACTGTATATCATGGATAAGGTTGAGTACTGTACATCATGGACAATGTTAAGACTAAGATAGATCATGGATAATTTTGAGTACTGTACATCATGGACAATGTTAGACCACTGCACACTATGGACAATGTTAAGAGTACTGTACATCATGGACAATGTTAAGACTACTCTATATCATGGATAATGTTGAGTACTGTGCATCATGGACAATGTTAAGACTACTGTATATCATGGATAATGTTGAGTACTGTACATCATGGACAATGTTAAGACTACTGTATGTCATGCATAATGTTGAGTACTGTACATCATGGACAATGTTAGAGCACTGCACACTGTGGACAATGTTAAGTGTACTGTACATCATGGACAATGTTAAGACTACTGTATATCATGGGTAATGTTAAGAGTACTCCACATATTGCATAATGTTAAGACTACTGTATATCATGGATAATTCTGAGTACTGTACATCATGTACAATTTTAAGACTACTGTATATCATGGATAATGTTAAGTACTGTACATCATGTACAATGTTAAGACTACTGTATATCATGGATAATGTTGAGTACTGTACATCATGGACAATGTTAAGACTACTGTATATCATGGATAATGTTAAGTACTGTACATCATGGGCAATGTTAAGACTACTGTATATCATGCATAATGTTGAGTACTATACATCATGGACAATGTTAGAGCACTGCACATTGTGGACAATGTTAAGTGAACTGTACATCATGGACAATGTTAAGACTACTGTATATCATGGATAATGTTGAGTACTGTACATCATGGACAATGTTAAGACTACTGTATATCATGGATAATGTTAAGTACTGTACATCATGGGCAATGTTAAGACTACTGTATATCATGCATAATGTTGAGTACTATACATCATGGACAATGTTAGAGCACTGCACATTGTGGACAATGTTAAGTGAACTGTACATCATGGACAATGTTAAGACTACTGTATATCATGGATAATGTTAAGAGTACTCCACATCATGCATAAAGTTAAGAGTACTGTATATCATGGATAATGTTGAGTACTGTACATCATGGACAATGTTAAGACTACTGTATATCATGCATAATGTTGAGTATTGTACATCATGGGCAACGTTAAGACTACTGTATATCATGGATAATGTTAAGAGCACTGCAAATCATGAACAATGTTAAGACTACTATATATCATGGATAATGTTGAGTACTGTATATCATGAACAATGTTAAGAGTACTGTACATCATGGATAATGTTGAGTACGGTACATCATGAACAATGTTAAGACTACTGTATATCATGGCTAAGTTTGAGTATTGTACATCATTGACAATGTTAAGACTACTGTTGTTGTTTTTCTTTCGGCTTTTCCCGGTTAGGGGTTGCCACAGCGTAACTCCAGTCTGCTAATGCTTGGCAGTAGATTTTTATGGTGCCATGGTGCCAGCTTGATGCCCAACCTTCAACAAAGGCGCGACCATTCACGCATGTCTTTCAAAAGCTACTCGACCGTGGGGAGCGCATGTCCTCCCCGCGGTCATGAGTAGCATTTATTTATTCCTCAGGGGCATCAGACACTATTTTTCGGTGAAGTCATGAAATATAAAGGTGATTGCTAGCAGCAACCTCTTCATTAGTTAGATTTATTTAACGTGGAATTATTTAGATGACTTTTTTTACCACTTCAGAGATTGTGCATATTATTTACTGATAATGCTGTACTGTAGAAGTTTGACTAGACTTTTATGATGGAAATGTTCTGAATTGGGCAGTTTTGTTTCATTGTTTACTGGAAAAATGTTCAAAGCAATAGAAAGGTGTATCAAAGAGCACATGTATGTTTCATATGCAAGGGGCCTATGATTTAAAAGCAGCCCATAATTAATTTTTATTTGCCACGGGTAAAATGTATTTTTCTTTGAATGTGGGTTTTAATGTTGTTTCAATGAATGTGAGTTTCAAGGGCAGAGAAGTTTTAATGCCAAGTTTGTTTAGCAGATGTCTTAGTGTTTGTGCTGTAAAATGCAAAATAAAACTTTCTAATGAAGTTCAAATCATAATAGAAGTAAATCAGTATGCACATTAGTGTTTATGGTAAATGGAGTGAAATAGCAAAGTAATGGATCATTGGAATGGCTGCAGGGGGAGGCTCTATTCGACCATGGTTTTGTGAGGGGGAAGGGTGGCAAACTTAGACAGCCCCAGCTGAACTATACCTCCCAACTGTCCAGATTTTCAAAGAATGAATAGATTTTTTGCTTCTTATTTTTGGTTTGTTCCTCAATTTGTGGTTTTCTGGCAAATTATTTAGGAATTAAGTCACTAAATAATGACACACTAGTTTCAGACTTTATAACCTTCAGAAAAATGCATGCTAAAATAAGACCTGTTCTATCAACTGTCCCAGTTAATACAAGAGCAATTTCTAGTACTGTTTATATGTTCCCTCAATATATTTGGTCTTGTCCAGATTTATTGCATTAACAGGTTAAGAGGTACATGCCTAATTGCTTTATAGAATTAGGCATAGCCAAACCTCAACTGTCCCTGATTTTGGCTCAAACTGTTGCTCTTCCCCTAATGATCCCTCCACAAAATAGCAATTTTGGAAGAAAACATAGAGGGTTTACTTTACTTTTATAAATAACTGTAATGATCAGAGTTGTACATTACTTTTTTTTCAGAAATGCATGTAGATTCTCTAATTTTGTCAGCTGCTCTAAGTTAACTGTGCTCATATTAAAATGGTGTCCCTCCTTTGACAGGTTCCCAGCTGTATTGTCTGGCAATTTATATTTTTGCATCACATTTTGGTCCGTTTTCATAAAATTGCAGTTTTCTGGCAAATTAGTGGCAAATTGTTAAAGACTGAAGTTAGAAAATAATGCAGACATTTCAGTTTCAGATTTCATACCTTTCAGAAAATTTGTACTGATGCAAGACCTACTACTATTCTATTATCTTTCTAAGTTTATAAGACCAATATTTTAAAAAAATGTCCTTATTTTTGGGCCTTTGCCTCAGTTTTATTTATGAGTTTGTTGCTGTAAGAGGTTGAGAGGTTGTGTGTTTGTGTGTGTGTGTGTGTGTGTGTGTGTGTGTGTGTGGTAGGTAGCATACCTCTCAACTGTCCAAATTTTGCAGAATGTCCAGATTTTTGCCCCATATTTTTGTCTGTTCCTCATAAATTTTCTGATTTTCTAGCAAATCATTGAAGGCTGAAGTTGCTAAATAACAACAGACATTTCAGCTTCAGACTTCATGTCCTTTAGAAAAATTCATACTAGCACAAATCCTGTTATTCTAGCAACTTTCTAAGTTCACGAGAACATTATTTAATATCTGTCCCTGTTTATTTTAGGCTTTGTCCATATTTCTTGCACTAAGATGTAGGTAGGTGTGTGTGTGTGTGTGTGTGTGTGTGTGTGTGTGTGTGTGTGTGTGTGTGTGTGTGTGTGTGTGTGTGTGTGTGTGAATGAAACATCCTAGTTAGTGGTAGCAGGTGGTTAGTAATTTACTCAAGCTCAAAACCTGTACCTTAGTTACAGAAAACAAAAGCATAAAGTCTCTGCCCCAACTACCATGCTGCATTTTTCAAAGAACTGATATTTCAGGTTAATTTTCAATTCAAGGAACCGAGTTGAGTGAATTTATATTGTATTACTGAAGAGACATTACAGCGAATGCCTCTTCATCGACACTAAAAGAGCGAACCGTGAATTACTTAGAATGGCCGTAGCTTGGCTGGGGAGGGGGATAGCAGTTTGAGAGCTGTCAGTACAAATTTGAAAATCCTAGCTACACCCCTGTCATGGACAATGGTAAGACTACTGTATATCATGGATAATGTTAAGTACTGTACATCATGGACAATGTTAAGATTACTGTATATCATGGATAATGTTGAGTACTGTACATCATGGACAATTTTAAGACTACTGTACATCATGGACAATGTTAAGAGTACTGAACATCATGCACAATGTTAAGACTACTGTACATCATGGACAATGTTAAGAGTACTGAACATCATGCACAATGTTAAGACTACTGTATATTATGGATAATGTTGAGTACTGTACATCATGGACAATGTTAAGAGTACTGAACATCATGGACAATGTTAAGAGTACTGAACATCATGCACAATGTTAAGACTACTGTATATCATGGATAATGTTAAGAGCACTGCACATCATGAACAATGTTAGAGCACTGCACACTATGGACAATGTTAAGAGTACTGTACATCATGGACAATGTTAAGACTACTGTATATCATGAATAATGCTGAGTACTGTACATCATGGACACTGTTAGGACTACTGTAGATCACGGATAATGTTAATTACTGTATATCATGGACAATGTTAAGACTACTGTATATCATGGATAATGTTGAGTACTGTACATCATGGACAATGTTAAGATTACTGTATATCATGGATAATGTTGAGCATTGTACGTCATGGACAGTGTTAGAGCACTGCACACTATGGACCACGTTAAGAGTAGTGTATATCATGGACAATTTTAAGACTACTGTATACCATGGATAATGTTGAGTACTGTACATTGTGGACAATTTTAAGACTACTGTATATCATGGATAATGTTGAGTACTGTATATCATGGACAATGTTATGACTACTGTATAACATGGATAATGTTGAGTACTGTACATCATGGACAATGTTAAGACTACTGTATATCATGGATAATGTTGAGTACTGTACATCATGGACAATGTAAGGACTACTGTATATCATGGATAAGGTTGAGTACTGTACATCATGGACAATGTTAAGACTAAGATAGATCATGGATAATTTTGAGTACTGTACATCATGGACAATGTTAGACCACTGCACACTATGGACAATGTTAAGAGTACTGTACATCATGGACAATGTTAAGACTACTCTATATC
The DNA here is from genome assembly GCF_019279795.1 of Protopterus annectens. NCBI lineage: Eukaryota > Metazoa > Chordata > Ceratodontiformes > Protopteridae > Protopterus > Protopterus annectens. Next base: position 555,449,966 of record NC_056751.1, on the reverse strand, counting down.
ATGGATAATGTTGAGTACTGTGCATCATGGACAATGTTAAGACTACTGTATATCATGGATAATGTTGAGTACTGTACATCATGGACAATGTTAAGACTACTGTATGTCATGCATAATGTTGAGTACTGTACATCATGGACAATGTTAGAGCACTGCACACTGTGGACAATGTTAAGTGTACTGTACATCATGGACAATGTTAAGACTACTGTATATCATGGGTAATGTTAAGAGTACTCCACATATTGCATAATGTTAAGACTACTGTATATCATGGATAATTCTGAGTACTGTACATCATGTACAATTTTAAGACTACTGTATATCATGGATAATGTTAAGTACTGTACATCATGTACAATGTTAAGACTACTGTATATCATGGATAATGTTGAGTACTGTACATCATGGACAATGTTAAGACTACTGTATATCATGGATAATGTTAAGTACTGTACATCATGGGCAATGTTAAGACTACTGTATATCATGCATAATGTTGAGTACTATACATCATGGACAATGTTAGAGCACTGCACATTGTGGACAATGTTAAGTGAACTGTACATCATGGACAATGTTAAGACTACTGTATATCATGGATAATGTTGAGTACTGTACATCATGGACAATGTTAAGACTACTGTATATCATGGATAATGTTAAGTACTGTACATCATGGGCAATGTTAAGACTACTGTATATCATGCATAATGTTGAGTACTATACATCATGGACAATGTTAGAGCACTGCACATTGTGGACAATGTTAAGTGAACTGTACATCATGGACAATGTTAAGACTACTGTATATCATGGATAATGTTAAGAGTACTCCACATCATGCATAAAGTTAAGAGTACTGTATATCATGGATAATGTTGAGTACTGTACATCATGGACAATGTTAAGACTACTGTATATCATGCATAATGTTGAGTATTGTACATCATGGGCAACGTTAAGACTACTGTATATCATGGATAATGTTAAGAGCACTGCAAATCATGAACAATGTTAAGACTACTATATATCATGGATAATGTTGAGTACTGTATATCATGAACAATGTTAAGAGTACTGTACATCATGGATAATGTTGAGTACGGTACATCATGAACAATGTTAAGACTACTGTATATCATGGCTAAGTTTGAGTATTGTACATCATTGACAATGTTAAGACTACTGTTGTTGTTTTTCTTTCGGCTTTTCCCGGTTAGGGGTTGCCACAGCGTAACTCCAGTCTGCTAATGCTTGGCAGTAGATTTTTATGGTGCCATGGTGCCAGCTTGATGCCCAACCTTCAACAAAGGCGCGACCATTCACGCATGTCTTTCAAAAGCTACTCGACCGTGGGGAGCGCATGTCCTCCCCGCGGTCATGAGTAGCATTTGAAAGACATGCGTGAATGGGCGTGCCTTTGTTGAAGGTTGGGCATTGAGCTGGCACCTTGGCACCCTAAAAATCTACTGTCAATCATTAGCAGACTGGAGTTACGATGTAGCGACCCCTAACCGAGAAAAGCCGAAAGAAAAACAACAGTAGTCTTAACATTGTCCATGATGTACAATACTCAACATTATCCATGATATACAGCAGTCTTAACATTGTCCATGATGTACCGTACTCAATATTATCCATGATATACAGTACTCTTAACATTGTCCATAATGTACAGTACTCACCATTATCCATGATATACAGTATCGCTTTGTGGTCTAATTCTTTCATATCACAAAAACCTGGCATTTTAACAGGGGCATGTAAACTTTTTGTATCCACTGTATATACTAACCCTGAGATCACACGATAGCAGGCTATGAGCATATTCCCTTATCCTGCTCTAATACAATACCATACAAAAAGGCTCCCCGTAAAAACTCCATTTGAAAGAACGTTCGTTCATATGAATGTTTGCTTTTTTTTTTTTTTTTTTACAACAGTAAAAAGCATCCGTTCATATGAGTGCTTGCTCTTTCAAATTGTAACCATATTCATATACACATAAATAAATATATATATATATATATATATATATATATATATATATATATATATATATATATGTTTTAACTTGCCAATGTGCCCTGTGTGTGATTCTCCTGCCCAACCCCAAGGAAGGGCAAACCCACCTTCTGTGCCTGTGCTGTCAAGCACCTGAGATTATATTTGAACTCTGGTCATGTATGCCTTAGTCAGGGCTTTATATACATACGAAGTAGAAAATATGGTACTTAAACTTCTTAAAGACTATTGGGTCATAAGTTTAAGTCGAACCTATGAACCTATGTTGAGACAACCTTGATCAGAACTGATACTATAAAGTGTAAGAAAAGAGGAGTCAAAGTTGTATAAAATGGAAAAAAGAAAAAAAAAAACACTGAATCACTGCCAGCACTGTAATATAAATTAGGATCAACAGTGATTTTCTCTGTGACTCACAAATCACGGCATTACAATTCACCCAAATACAATCACTGGTTGGAAAGCTGGTTGTGCTGGTTGCATTAGATGAACGACCCAGGAAAGAAAAATGTGTTTATATTTGCTACTTGTAGCTTGTGTCACTGGCAATGTAATAAGGGTAATGGTTACTTTGTATACATTTTCAAAATATGCTTGATACTTTGACTGAGCACATAACTCCTATTTAATAGTAATGGAATTCTGATGATTAAGCAGAAGAAATAAAAGTTAGTTATTATCCATGAAAGGTGTGAGCTTACCAATATGCAATGCACATCTCAGTACCTTCACAGTATATATAGTGCCTTTAAATGACTAGCTTCAAAAGTTTGTAGCACAATTTACAGTAATGAGTTGGTGAGGCTCTGACAAGATTAAATAAAGTACGTACTATCAGGATTAACAGCATCAAAGGGCTATATATTAAGAAACTTGGGGCACCAGAAATATGATCAGACAGTGAACCCCAGCAGTATTAAGACAGTCAGGGTGCCAACAAAATTGGCAGAGGGTTTAACTTGACTTGACTGAGCTGTGTTTTCTCATTTTCTATTTGGCTGGGGTTATTGTGAGGTGTTGTTTGAATAAAACCTGCAAGATGCCTGACTGTTATAATAAATTAATCCAGCTGGGGAACAGCATGATTAATAATAAGTATTTGGTATTTATTACTGTGGTGTACTTAGGTTCAACATACTAATGTAAATGTTGACTGACACATAACGGAAAAACGGTGATTTTCTTTTCACATTCTAAGGACAATTGTTCTTTCTTCAAACTACAGTGAGCACAGATTGAGAATATATAAATGTGTGTGTGTGTGTGTGTGTGTGTGTGTGTGTGTGTGTGTGTGTGTGTGTGTGTGTGTGTGTGTGTGTGAGATGGGGGATGAAGCCCCCTAACATGGGAGAGGTGTATGAGGGCTTGCCCCGCTGTAAAATTCTGATTTGGAAGTTTTACAGATTTGTATGATTAATGATTCACCTTCAGTACATATGTGTAAAACCTATAAGTACTGAGTTAATGTGTCTTGTGCAGAAATGCATTTAGAGCTCATGCATTTCACGGAAATATACCTATGTGCAGATTCAGATCAAGAGAAGGACTGACATGATCAGGGCACCAACATGATTAGATCAGGACTGCAGCAGGATTAACACATTCAGGCTACAAGTAAGGAATGGCATTGTCAGGGCACCTGCATGATTCGTAGCGTCAGACTAAAAGCAGGGCTGAGTGTTGTGACACCAACAAGATTAAATCACAACAGCAGTAGGATTAATACTGACTGCAGGGCATCAGCAGAGTTAACTTACTTCAATGATGAGACATCTTGAAAGTTTAAAAACAATAAAGGCAAGAAGATTCACAAAGGCAGGGGACCAATTTTATGACCAGTTATTGCTCCCCACAACTATCAACTGTTCCCAGAGCCTCTTCTTGTCCTCTGGGTCTACTGAAGCCCACTTTCTCTCCTCAAGACAATCTCTGACTCATGCCTGGGGCTGTCAAAGATATGAAGGAACCTGATGCAGCATCATACTGCCGCTAGGGAGTACTGTCTAATTCTCCACCCCTTGCACATGTTGGCAACACCCAGGTGGTGGGACATACAGTGGGAATTAGCACTGCCTGGCCTCTCACTTCCACAAAGAGCTGGACATCAGCAGGACACCTTACCCACAAGATAGACAGTCATGTATGTGCTAGTCAGGGCTTTACCTCTCTACACCACCAATGCAGATTTAATCACTAGCATGATTAACAGAGTCAAAGTTCTACTAGGATTTACAAAGTCAGGACACCCCACAGGATTACATCAGGTTACCAGAAGGAGTAACAGAGTCAGACCCAGCAGGATTTCTTTGTCAGATTCCTTGCATGACTATAAGGATCAGACAGCCAATGAGACAGATTAAAGTTTCTTAATATGACATTTAGCTTCAGTTAATTTACAGAATGGGGTTAACAAACAGCAAGCCAGGAAATGTAGGGCCTTGGGGCCTTTTATCCATAGTACTAGTCTTCTTCACTTAAGAGGGAGAGGAAAAACAGAACAAGGTTGCCACCTAATGGAGATCAGCAGTCATAGCAGAGAGAATTTCTGAGAGGGACATGGCAAGGTCTTGGACATTTATGGGAACATAACATGCCAACATGACTGCCTGTCTAGTCCCCACCTGACAAGGGATGTACACGAAGGAAAATTAAAGAAATGTACAGAAGATTGTTAGGTTCTTTTCATAACCATTTTGATGGCTCCTTGACACTCTGCTGTGTCATGTTCATTTAATCTAGCCTCCCTAGGGTCCATTTATCCTGAAGGGTAAATTCTTTTACCTGGGAGGGATAACCTAGCTGATGCCCTAGTGGGTCTACTAAGGTAGATGGCTCAGAGGCTGGAGTGTTACCTCTGATGCTCACGCCCAATTAACTGCAAAAGAATTTAAGAAAGTGATTACAACAGTTGGAGGATTCAGCAGGTTTAACAAAGTCAGGGAAATTTTGCAACTTTATAATATTTGGAGGCTTCATCAACTTCACAATACTTGAAAACCTTCACTAGCTTTACCATATAGATGTTCAAAATATTAAGAGGTCCGTTAGAAAATTAAAGTAATTGAATGACTCACACCAGGGTTAAAGCAGTAAAAATGCCCTGAGCAGAAAAACAAGAATAAGAGAGCCAAATCACAGTGACCTCCCACCAAAAGCTATGTCTGTTTTTTTTTTTGTTTTTGTTTTTTATTACAGAGGTTGGTCTTGATAAGAATATAGAAAATTCCTGTTTGCAGTAATGGAGACAAGAAGAGGTCTATAAAAACACATAGAAAAAATATTTTGTTTCCATTGATGACTGGGCTTTATGCTCCCCCCACTAATTGTAGGGATAATATATTTCTGATGAAGCACCATATAGGGAAGAAATAATGGGTGTGGGGGTGGCACAGTACATTGGTTGTGGAGCAGCAATACTCAGGAAGACCTTCTGGACAATGTGGTACAGTCCCACCTGCAGGCACTCTTCTGGACTAATTCAAGAGGTAGCTCGTTTCAAGGCAGAATTAGTCAAAACCCAGGTGAACTGCTTCACCCACCAAGAGACCTCAAGGTCAACATAAGTAACCTAGAACACCCACACTGCTACTTTGGGCTCTGGGAGTATGAGAGTTATGGACTAGAGCAGGACCCCTCTAGATGTGCCACCCCATAATATATATGCTGTCCTTACACAGACAGATCCAACCGCACATCACTACTATAGACTAAAAAAAGGAAACTGTCACCCATCACAGTGAAGTACAGGAGAGCAGCAGCAGTCCCTAGATAAAAGAGAAGCAGTTTCTGCTGGGGGATTGTATAGAAAGGTTAGAAATAAGAAGATTTATTTTAAATTTCCACCAATAATTTTACTGCTACTTGATGGCCCGACAATTCTGTCTAGCTACCCAACACACCATTCTGCAATTGATAAATAAACTGTCATTTCTGAAAGTGTTTTTCTCCCAAATGTAAGGTTTCATCATTGACACCTCACTTTTAAACATACTAACTTTGACACTGCATTAACTTGGAGGGTGATAATGTTAGACCAATGGACCACACCAGTGTCTAGGAGTTACTACAGATCATCTAGTCCATAGCTCTCAACTTCTTTGCTCAATAAAAATGGACAGGGCTACAAATAATGAGTGGAGTGAGGCACAAAGCTAAAAATAATGGACAGAAAAGGCCTGAATTATGGACAGTTTCTTTTAATCTATTACTCTAAACTCCCACAAAAAAAATTAGTAGAATAACATATTTAACATCGGTAACTTTTCCAGAAATAAATAAAGAAATACAATAAAAGTAAGAGATTTATAATAGCTAATTGTTATGAGGTAAAATCAGGGACATTTTAGAGATTTGCACCAAATTGTCAGATCTCTAGTCAATAATAGCTCTCAACTTCTTTCTTACCACCAGAATCAGGGACTTATCCAAAAATAATCATGGGCATCCACCTAATTTTCTCTCTAAATCACGAGTTTTAAGATGTATTATTATGAGTGACAGAGTAAATTTTTGATCAAAAATCAAGGACAACTGGGAGTTATGTTTAGCGATAATGGAAAACATTTTACTTTTATCACATTTGTGATAATAATAGTTTTTGGTGACAATGGAGTTCATTATACCTTGTGTAAACATGTCACTCTGTATTCCAGATTTGCACATACGCATGGTCCGGTGTTTTCTATTATCACTACTTAGAGTACAGGGAATATAGTATACACTTTATTCTGTTTTATTTCTTCTCAGTTTTGCGTAACCTAGGAATTAATATATTTAGAAATCAGAACTATGGGGTGAAACCCCATACTGGTGCACAACTCTCCTAAAAAATGCCAATTATTTAAATCCTAACCTTACTGTAATATTGTGGAGGGGCAGTATGTATTGTGTTTGGGCAGTGGTAAGACTGTCTCTGGGAGTAGAGTGCATGCTAGAATCCGTGGCTGGGCTAGGGTGAGATGGCAAATCTTCAGGATCGGCAAAACAACTATACAGGATATATTTCATGAACTTAAATCAGACTTTGACTTAGAAATGGGGTCCATTCCCATCATGGTATTAGAAACCCAAAAGACTTGGAGAAATTAAAAAAAAAGGAAGCAAAATGTCACTGTCCATGTAGAGGCAAATTACCAGGATGTGAGAGGGATAAGGGAACTTAGATGATACACGGTAATGTTCTAAAAGTAATTCCCTCTCCATGGAATGAGTAATATTAGAATACTGCATCACATAGTTAATGATAGAGTACTGCATCTCATGGGTAATGATAGAATACGGCATCTCATGAATAATGACAGAGTACTGCACCTCAAAGGTAATGACAGAGTACTGCATCTCATGGGTAATGACACAGTACTGCACCTCATAGGTAATGACAGAGTACTGCATCTCATGGGTAATGACACAGTACTGCACCTCAAAGGTAATGACAGAGTACTGCATCTCATGGGTAATGACACAGTACTGCACCTCATAGGTAATGACAGACTACTGCATCTCATGGGTAATGACACAGTACTGCACCTTATGAGGAGAAGAAGTCTAAGATGACTAAGTTTAACAGAAACATATCAGTGTCAAGCGGGAATGGAAATCAAACCAGAAGGAGACAAAAATCAGGTAGCAACTGAGTATACCAAAAAAAAAAACAAAGGAAAGAATATAAGAAGAAGAATTAAATAAGAAGCCAAGAAATGTGGAAAAAGCATAACTATAGTTCAAAGTAAAGACAACTCCTGGAACAACCTCATGTCAATCAGGATCTGATGCAGGAATGGTGAAGGACAGGTGAATTTAAACCAAAAGATGAAAGGTTAATATTGGTGGCTCAGGATAGTGGACTACATACATGTTGGTTTACAAAGTCCACTGGACATGTGGGAGAAACAGACAAATGCAGGTTTTGTACAACAGAACTGGAAAAAGTCACACACCTCGTTGGTGGGTGCTTTACACTAATGGCAGAGGGCCTGTACATTGAAAGTCATAATAATGTGGTAAGACTGCTGCACTGGGGATTGATCAAACATCACAATATTGATGTAGCTGAGAAGTACTGAAAACATGATGAAGTTTATATCACATGGAATCACCCATTACCAACAGTTCAGAAAATATATGCAAGAAAACCAGATGTAGTAGTCCATAAAAAGAAGACAAAGGTAGCACTGATCACTGAAACTGCTACACCCAGTGATTACAGTGTCTTATGTAAAGAGAAACAAAAAGTCATAAAATACCAGTATTTGCAGGCAGAAATGAAGGCAATGTGGAGGAAGGTTACCCAGACAGTTGAAATAGTACTAGGAGCAATGTGTCCAATAAAAAAGAATTTAAAATCGCATTTAGATAAGCTACCAATACGTATAACTCCATATGAATTAACAGAAGGAGTAAATTCTGAGCACATTGTGGGCACTGGGGAGAGCACTTTTGGCTAACATCAAAGATTGAAACAATACTAGTTTCATGAACATTAATCATACTTTGACTTAGGAATGAGGTTAATTTCTATCATAGTACTAGAAAACTGAAAGACTGCAAAAATTAAACAGAGAGGATGCAAGGTATCACTATCCGTGTAGAGAAAGATTACCAGGATGTGAGAGTTATAAGTGAATTTAGATGGTACACAGTAACATTCTAAAAGATATTCCCACTCCATGGTACAAGTAATATTCGAGTATTGCACTTCATAGGTAATGATAGAGTACTGCACCTCATGAGTAATGTTAAGAATATTGCAACTCATGTGTAATGTTAACAGTATTCTATCTCATAGGTAATCATAGAGTACTACACTCCATGGTTAAAGATAAGAGTACTGCACCCAATGGGTAATGATGGAGTACTGCACCTTATAGGCTCATAGGTAGGTACTAGGCTATTGGCCCTAGGGCCTATACAAGCCTAGCCAAAAAGGTACCCTGGCTTTCGCCACTCAAGAAAATTATGTTCCTGTGCCCCTGTCAAGCAGAACCACAGAAGTGATCCCCTGGGTGAATTTCCTATTACCCATCCAATCATCAAGATTTTTCTTGAAGAGTGCTAATGAGGAGCTCTGTTTGACATAGATAGGTAGTCTGTTCCAGAGTATGAAGTTTCTGGGACAAGAAACTATCCCTCCAGCATGTTCTGTTTTTTTGTGGTGACAAGGTTTAGGTCCCTAGAGCGTGTATTTCGGAGTGATTGGGATTTCTTTAAGTCCAACAGCTCTGGGTTTGACATAGCTTTGTATGTTAGGCAGACATCGCCTTGGAGTAGGTGATATGCGACGGAGTAAAGCTGGAGTTTTTTTAGACGGTCTGCACAAGGCATCTGTTTGAGGCCAGTAATCCTCTTTGTGAGGTATTTTTGCGGCCTTTCCAGTTGTTGTAGATGTCTTGTGAGGTACATACCAAAAGAGGCGTTGTACTCTATAATGGGTCTAATGAGTGATGAGTAGAGGGGAACAATGACCTCTTTTTTTCTGGATGAGAAACCTTTTGTGATGAGGTGTGCCATGTAGAAGGATTTCCTGACCACTGTGGCAATGTGATTATCAAAGGAGAGACTACTGTCCACCTGTGTCCCAAGGTCTCTTATCACACTTTTGGTGTTAAGTAGACTACCGCCTATGTGGTAGTTCATGGGTACAGAGTTCTTACCAAAGAGGATGACAATGCACTTTTTGGCATTGAGCTTGAGACCATGTATTTGACACCAGGCATCTGTCTCAGTGAGGCCCTTTTGTAGAATGTCCACATCGTTAGGAGTTTCGATTATGGCTCCTAGTTTGCAGTCATCTGCAAATTTAGTTAACCAAAGACCTTAGGTGTTAGCCTGTACTTCAGAGAAGTAGATAAAAAAACTGGAGAGGACCCAGGACTGAACCCTGTGGTACTCCACTTGTCACTGGGCTGAAGTCTGATTTGGAGTCTGCTACTTTCACAGTGTGGGTTCTGTCAGTAAGCCAGTTGGCAACCCATCTTGTGACATAGGGATTTATACCTAGTTTAGTGAGTTTATCTATAATTCTAGAGTGGGGGATGGTGTCGAACACCTTGGCGAGATCTAGATAGGCTGTGTGAACCACCTTACCCTCATCTATGGCTTTGGTGACTACTTCAAAGAAGTCTACCAGGTTTAGGAGACATGATCTGCCTTTTACAAACCCAAACTGTCTGGGGTCCAGAGTTTGGAGATCTCCAATGTCTTTGTTTATGAGTTCCATGATGATACGTTCCATGGCCTTGCAGATGAGGCTCATCAGGCTAATGGGGCAGTAGTTCCTGGGGTCAGCTGTGGGCCCCCTTTGTGGAGTGGGATAACTGTCACGGTGCGCCATTCAATGGGCACAAAGCCTGAGGTGAGGCTATGATTGAACATGGTACTTGGGTGGGGTGCCAGTTCATTCTGTAGTTCATGTAGAAGGCAGCCTGGGATGTTGTCAGGTCCCATGGATGCTGTGTTCTTGGCTTTGGAGAGTGAGGTTTTTACCTGTACAGCCGTGATTACAGTAACTTTGCATTCTTCTGGTATAAAGATGGGCCCTTTAGGGGGTGACAGGGGAGTAAAGTTAGCACTGAACCTATCTGCCAGGATGTTGGCAATATCAGTTGGTTCTGTATATTTAGTGTCATTGTGCTGTAACTCAGAGCAGATCTGAGTGTTGCCAATGAGATCTTTGACATAGCTATAGAATGCTTTGTGGTTGTCTTTAGAATCAGTGGCAATTTTGTTTTCATAACTAGCTTTGGAGGATTTTATGAGGGATCTCAGCTTCTTACTGAGGCTGACCAGGGAGTTCCTCCAATCGTGGGATTTTACTCTTTTTTGCAACAGTTTCTTTCTTCTGTTGTAGAGTTTGTTTATGGCAGAAGACCACCAGATTGGCTTCCTTTTTTTGGAGGATAGCATCTTGGTTCAGTTAGGGATAGCACGATCCATGCACTCGTGTAAGTGCTTATAAAGTGCATTTGTGTAGGATTCAGCAGTCGTACCTCTATTCTCCATCTGCATGGGGGTCATAAAGTGGCAAACTTTACGACCCCCATCTGCATGGCGGTCATAAAGTTTGCCACTTCTGTCTTAAGAAGTGTGAAGTTGGCTTTGGAGAAATTTTTTATGGTTGTTTTCCTAAAGGGGGGGGTGGGAGCGGGATGTGGATATCTAGGGTGATTAGCTTGTGGTCAGATCTGACCAACGAGGAGCTGACCTCTGGTGTGGAACATCGGTCACCCATGTTGGTGATGACCAGGTCTAGGATATTGCTGCCCCTGCTGGGGGTGTGGATAAGTTGATCCAAGGCATTGGAATTGATGATTTCCAGAAACCGTTGAGCAAAAGAGTAGGTACATGAGTAGTTTTCCCAGTTAATGGTAGGGTAGTTGAAATCACCCATTATTAGAGTGTTGGGTTGTACCTTAATATTTTCCAATGCATCAAGAAAAGAGGAGTGGGAATCCTGGAGCATGGTGGGGGGGTCTGTAGCAAGCTACAATCTGGATTGTGGTTTTGCCCAGAGTTAGTTGAACTTGGATAATCTCGGATGCATTATGCTGAGCAACTAGCTTGGAGGTGTGGATATCCTTAATGAATATGGACACGCATCCACCTTTAGTGTTTCGGTCTGGGTTTGGTGGCCGAAAGGTGTAGTATGAATTATAGCCTGGTAATGCAGGGGTGCTTTGTGGAGCTTTGAACCAGGTCTCTGTCACTGCACAGATGTCAATGTTCTCCATTTTAAGGAGTGTCTCAAGTGAGTGCATTTTGAGGTTTAGACTTCTAGCACTGAGTAGCATTACCCTCAGATTTTGCTTGCTTGTACCTGTTACAGTGGTGAATTTGTCATTTGAACCTTGCCCAAAAAAGGCACTATAGGGGTGGCAAGAGCTTTTGTAAGTATCCGGAATCCCAAGGGCGACAGGTGCAGGCCATCCCTGGCAAAGCAGCGTGGTCTGTCGATCATGTCATCCCAGGCAGACAGATACTGGATTCCCTTAGAATGACACCAGAAGCTTAGCCAGTTGTTAAAGTCAATCATTTTGTCCTTGTACTGTGGTGTCATTTTGGTTGATGGCAGGATGCTACTCAGGGCTAGGGTCATACCGGCCTGGGCTACAAGATCGGATAGCTCCTCCATGTCTCTTTTCATGTAGTCCAGGGAGGTACATCTCAGGTCATTCACAACAACATGGACAATGACAGAGTCATATTTGTACTTGTTGTGGAGTGACCTGAGTGCATGTGTTATGTGGCGGATCCTGGCACCTGACAGGCAGCTGACAGTAACTTTTTCCTTGTTCAGCCTGGTGAGTGGAACATCAGTGTGCCTGACTATAGAGTCACCTATGACTAGAGTGTTGGGTACGTTATGCCTTATGGGCTGTAGTTGAGTGGCACACTGAGTATGTGGGCTATGTGTCATTTGGGTTGTGTTGGGGGATGGAGGTTGCTTGCATTTCTGCTTTGGAGGTCTCTGTTGTTTGGGCAGATTTGTACTGAGAGCCTCTGTGAATGTAGGTGTGTGTTTTGTGCTTGTGTGTGTGTCTTTTCGTGGTGTAGGTTTTGAGGGACTATGTGACGAGTGTGGTGCGGTGCAAGTGTTTACCTTCTCCTCTTGACTGTCTAGGCCAGTCTTAACATTAACATTAACATTATGGGTATAAATAGAATACTGCAGCTTATGGGGTAATGATAGAGTACTGCACTTCATGGGTAATCAAATCTCTTAAATGTCCTGACTTTTGTAGAATGTCCAGATTTTTGCTTCATACTTTTTGGTCAGTTCCTCATAAAATTTGTAGTTTTCAAGCAAATCACCCATGAGTTTCAGACTTCATATTTTTCAGAAAATGCATAATAATGCAAATTCTGGTATCCTACCAGCTTTCTAAGTTTATAAGAGCAATATTTATGCTCTGTCCAAATTTTGGAGCCTTTGTCCCTCCATTATTGTAGACCTTTCCCATATTTCTTGTGCTAACAACTTCAAAGTAATGTGGGTAATGACAAGAGTAATGCATATCATGGATAATGTTAAGACTACTGTATATCATGGATAATGTTTAGTACTCTACATCATGGACAATGCTAAGACTACTGTATATCATGGATAATGTTAAGTACTGTACATCATGGACAATGTTAAGATTACTGTATATCATGGATAATGTTGAGTACTCTACATCATGGACAGTGCTAACACTACTGTATATCATGGATAATGTTAAGTACTGTACATCATGGACAATGTTAAGACTACTGTATATCATGGATAATGTTAAGTACTGTACATCATGGACAATGTTAAGACTACTGTATATCATGGATAATGTTGAGTACTCTACATCATGGACAGTGCTAACACTACTGTATATCATGGATAATGTTAAGTACTGTACATCATGGACAATGTTAAGACTACTGTATATCATGGATAACGTTAAGTACTGTACATCATGGACAATGTTAAGATTACTGTATATCATGGATAATGTTGAGTACTGTACATCATGGACAATGTTAAGACTACTGTATATCATGGATAATGTTAAGTACTGTACATCATGGACAATGTTAAGACTACTGTATATCATGGATAATGTTGAGTACTCTACATCATGGACAGTGCTAACACTACTGTATATCATGGATAATGTTAAGTACTGTACATTATGGACAATGTCAAGACTACTGTATATCATGGATAATGTTGAGTACTCTAAATCATGGACAATGCTAAGACTATTGTATATCATGGATAATGTTAAGTACTGTACATCATGGACAATGTTAAGACTACTGTATATCATGGATAATGTTGTGTACTGTACATCATGGACAATTTTAAGACTACTGTATATCATGGATAATGATGAGTACTGTACATCATGGACAATTTTAAGACTACTGTATATCATGGATAATGTTGAGTACTGTACATCATGGACAATGTTAAGACTACTGTACATCATGGACAATGTTAAGAGTACTGAACATCATGCACAATGTTAAGACTACTGTATATCATGGATAATGTTGAGTACTGCACATCATGGACAATGTGAAGACTACTGTATATCATGGACAATGTTAAGACTACTGTATATCATGGATAATGTTAAGAGCACTGCACATCATGAACAATGTTAAGACTACTGTATAGCATATATAATGCTGAGTACTGTACATTATGGATAATGTTAAGAGTACTGTACATCATGGACAATGTTAAGACTACTGTATATCATATATAATGCTGAGTACTGTACATTATGGACAATGTTAAGACTACTGTATATCATGGATACTGTTGAGTACTGTACATCATGGACACTGTTAGGACTACTGTATATCACGGATAATGTTAAGTACTGTATATCATAGATAATGTTAAGTATTGTACATCATGGACAATGCCGTGGTGGTACGGCGGTAGCATTGTTACCTCACAGCAAGAGGTTCTCCCATTTGATTTTCAGCGTGGCTTAGGAATGCCTTCTGTGTAGAGCCGGCATGTCCTCCCCAGAGTTGGGTAGCATTCAAAAGACATGCGTGCATAAATGGGCATGCCTTCATTGAAGGTTGGGGGTTGAGCTGGCACCTCAGTGTTTTGTAAACAAAATCTACTGCCAATAATTAGCGGACTGGAGTTCCGCTGTGGAGACTCCTTACCAGGAAAAAGCCGAATGACAAACAACATTGTACATCATGGACAATGTTAAGACTACTGTATATCATGGATAATGTTGAGTACTGTACGTCATGGACAATGTTAAAACTACTGTATATCATGGACAATATTAAGAGTACTGTATATCATGGATAATGTTGAGTGCTGTACATCATGGACAATGTTAAGACTACTGTATATCATGGATAATGTTGAGTATTGTACGTCATGGACAATGTTAAAGCACTGCACACTGGACCATGTTAAGAGTACTGTATATTATGGACAATTTTAAGACTACTGTATACCATGGATAATGTTGAGTACTGTACATTATGGACAATGTTAAGACTACTGTATATCATGGATAATGTCGAGTACTGTATATCATGGTCAGTGTTAAGACTACTGTATATCATGGATAATGTTGAGTACTATACATCATGGACAATGTTAAGACTACTGTGTATCATGGATAATGTTGAGTACTGTACATCATGGACAATGTTAGGACTACTGTACATCATGGATAAGGTTGAGTACTGTACATCACGGACAATGTTAAGACTACTGTATATCATGGATAATGTTGAGTACTGTACATCATGGACAATGTTAAGACTACTGTATATAATGCATAATGTTGAGTACTGTACATCGTGGACAATGTTAAGACTACTGTATATCATGGATAATGTTGAGTACTGTACATCATGGACAATGTTAAGACTACTGTATATAATGCATAATGTTTAGTACTGTACATCATGGACAATGTTAAGACTACTGTATATCATGAATAATGTTGAGTAACAATGTTAGAGGACTGCACACTGTGGACAATGTTAAATGTACTGTACATCATGGACTATGTTAAGACTACTGTATATCATGGATAATGTTGAGTACTCTACATCATGGACAATGTTAAGAGTACTGTATATCATGGAAAATGTTGAGTATTGTACATCATGGACAATGTTAAGACTACTGTACATCATGGACAATGTTGTTTTTCTTTTGGCTTTTCCCGGTTAGGGGTCGCCACAGCGGAACTCCAGTCTGCTAATGATTGGCAGTAGATTTTTACAGTGCCAAGGTGCCAGCTCGATGCCCAACCTTCAACAAAGGCACAACCATTCAAGCATGTCTTTCAAATGCTACTCGACCATGGGGAGGGCATGCAGACTCCACACAGAAGGCACTCCAGCCAAGAATCGAATGGGAAAACCTCCTGTTGTGAGGCGACAATGCTACCGCTGCACCACCGCAGCTTAAACCAATGTTAAGACTACTGTATATCATGGATAATGTTGAGTACTGTATATCATGGACATTGTTGAGACTACTGTATATCATGGATAATGTTGAGTACTCTACATCATGGACAATGTTAAGACTACTGTATATCATGGATAATATTGAGTACTGTACATCATGGACAATGTTAAGACTACTGCATATCATGGATAATGTTGAGTGCTGTACATCATGGACAATGTTAAGACTACTGTGCATCATGGATAATGTTGAGTACTGCACATCATGGACAATGTTAAGACTACTGCATATCATGGATAATGTTGAGTACTGCACATCATGGACATTGTTGAGACTGCTGTATATCATGGATAATGTTGAGTACTGTACATCACGGACAATGTTAAATGTACTCTATATCATGGATAATGTTGAGTACTGTACATCATGGACAATGTTAAAACTACTGTATATCATGGATAATGTTACGTATTGCACATCATGGACAATGTTAATACTGTTGTTGTTTTTCTTTCGGCTTTTCCCAGTTAGGGGTCGCCACAGTGGAACTCTGGTCTGCTAATGATTGGCAGTAGATTTTAACGGTGCCAAGGGGAAAGCTTGACGCCCAACCTTCAACAAAGGCATGCCCATTCACGCATGTCTCTCAAACGCTACTCGACCGTGGGGAGGACATGCAGGCTCCACACAGAAGGAACTCCAGCCAAGAATCAAACGGGAGAACCTCTTGCTGTGAGGCAACAATGCTACCGCTGCACCACCGTGGCTTAAACCAATGTTAAGACTACTGTATATCATGGATAATGTTGAGTACTGTACATCATGGACAATGTTAAGACTACAGTATATCATGGATAATGTTGAGTACTGTACATCATGGACAATGTTAAGACTACAGTATATCATGGATAATGTTGAGTACTGTACATCATGGACAATGTTAAGACTACAGTATATCATGGATAATGTTGAGTACTGTACATCATAGACAATGTTAAGGCTACGGTATATCATGGATAATGTTCAGTACTGTACATCATGGACAATGTTAAGACTACTGCATATCATGGATAATGTTGAGTACTGTACATCATAGACAATATTAAGACTACTGTATGTCATAGATAATGTTGAGTACTGTACATACTGGACAATATTAAGACTACTGTATATCATGGATAATGTTAAGAGCACTGCACATCATGAACAATATTAGAGCAGTGCACACTATGGATGATGTTAAGACTACTATATATCACGGATAATGCTGAGTACTGTACATCATGGACAATGTTGAGACTATTATATATCACGGACAATGTTAAGAGTACTGTACATCGTGGACAATGTTAAGACTACTGTATATCATGGATAATGTTGAGTACTGTAAATCATGGACAATGTTAAGACTACTGTATGTCATGGATAATGTTGAGTACTGTACATTATGGACAATGTTAAGAGAACTGTACATCATGAACAATGTTATGACTACTATATATCATGGATAATGTTGAGTACTGTACATCATGGACAATGTTAAGACTAATGTATATCATGGATAATGTTGAGTACTGCACATCATGGACAATGTTAAGGCTACTGTATATCATGGATAATGTTGAGTACTGTTCATCATGGACAATGTTAAGACAACTGTATATCATGGATAATGTTGAGTACTGTACATCACGAACAATGTTAAGACTACTGTATATCATGGATAATGTTGAGCACTATACATCATGGACAATGCTAAGACTACTGTATATCATGGATAATGTCGCGTACTGTACACCACGGACAATGTTAAGGCTGCTGTATATCATGGACACTGTTAAGACTACTGTATATCACGGATAATGTTAAGAGCACTGCACATCATGAACAATGTTAGAGCACTGCACACTATGGACAATGTTAAGAGTATTGTACATCATGGACAATGTTAAGACTACTGTATATCATGGATAATGTTGAGTACTGTACACCATGGACAATGTTAAGACTGCTGTATATCATGGACAATGTTAAGACTACTGTACATCATGGATAATGTTAAGAGCACTGCACATCATGACCCATGTTAGAGCACTGCACACTATGGACAATGTTAAGAGTACTGTACATCATGGACGATGTTAAGACTACTGTATATCATGGATAATGTTGAGTACTGTACATCATGGACAATATTAATAGTACTGAACATCATGCACAATGTTAAGACTACTGTATATCATGGATAATTTTGAGTACTGTACACCATGGACAATGTTAAGACTGCTGTATAGCATGGACAATGTTAAGACTACTGTATATCATGGATAATGTTAAGAGCACTGCACATCATGAACAATGTTAGAGCACTGCACACTATGGGCAATGTTAAGAGTACTGTACATCATGGATAATGTTAAGACTACTGTATATCATGGATAATGTTGAGTACTGTGCATCATGCACAATGTTAAGACTATTGTATATCATGGACAATGTTAAGAGTACTGTATATCATGGATAATGTTGAGTACTGTACATCATGAACAATGTTAAGACTACTGTATATCATGGATAATGTTGAGTACTGTACATCATGGACAATGTTAGAGCACTGCACAATATGAACCATGTTAAGAGTACAGTACACCATTGACAGTTTTAAGACTACTGTATATCATGGATAATGTTGAGTACTGTATATCATGGACAGTGTTAAGACTACTGTATATCATGGACAATGTTAAGAGTACTGCACATCATGAACAATGTTAGAGCACTGAACACTATGGACAATGTTAAGGCTACTGTATATCATGGATAATGTTGAGTACTGTACATCATGGACAATGTTAAGATTACTGTATATCATGGATAATGTTGGGTACTCTACATCATGGACAATGTTAAGACTACTGTATATCATGGATAATGTTGAGTACTATACATCATGGACAATGTTAAAACTACTGTATATCATGGATAATTTTGAGTACTGTACTTCATGGACAGTGTTAAGACTACTGTACATCATGGATAATGTTGAGTACTGTACATCATGGACAATGTTAAGACTACTGTATGTCATGGATAATGTTAAGAGTACATCACATCATGGGCAATGTTACTACAGTCATGGACAATGTTAACAGAACTGCACATCATGGGTAATTTTAAGAGTACCACACCTCACAGACAATGTTAAGAGTATTGCACATCATGGGGTTCAACAAATGGTAGAACTCCATTTACAGCAGTCAGGCTTTGACTTCAACAGAGGCTAAGGATTCCTTCAATGAGATGCAGTCCTATATTACTGCAATGGTCTCCATCAGCCTGAAAGGGAAACAAGATCCTAGGCAACCAGTGTAAATGTTTCATTAAAAGCATTTAAATGAGGCTGAGGAAGAAAGCATAGTATAACATCCAGGAAATCCAGACTATATTCTTCACAACATCAGGGCATTTACTGAACCAGACTCCAGTTGCTGTACCCAATAAACAGGAAGATGTGGTGAAAACGTTAACAGGACATAAACTACATTCACACAAAGAAAGTTAAAAATGGAAGATAATGAAAACCAATAATACCCATACCCACAGCACATGGGGAAAAAGAGACTTATTTTCAGTAGTGGTACTGATTGAAGAACATTGTCTTGACAGTGTGGCAGTAACAAAAACCTAGTACACAGGCAATGACTCATCAATATAAACAAACCGGGGTTCACAGTTTATAGAGTGGGTAAGGGGAATAAAACTGAAACCCATATAGTCTTAGATTTTTACTCATGCAGTCTCAGACCATGCCATCTCCATTCTATCCTCAAAATATGGGATAACCTTCCTCCTTATATCCAGAACTCAGACTCATTCCCCAAATTACAATCCAAACTGAAAATGTTCCTAAAAGAAAGACTGCCATGGTCTTATGCCTTTCAACATACTGCTCCCTATGTCATAGCCTTCCCCAGTTCTCTTCACTGTACTCAGGTTTATGTTGATAATCCAGCAAAACCAACAAAATGAAGCTACTTTCAGCAAACATGAAAATAATGATGCCCAGCACCACCATGTGGGGGTGACACTTCCCCTGCCCTTGATATACATGATACACACACACACACACACACACACACACACGCACACACACACACACACACACACACACGTTTATACACACTAGAAGGATCATGTAACAGTGGAGAACAAACCCCACTGTCACTGAAAGTTGTTTCAATCAGCTGACTTCATGCACTTGTTGAAAGAATGCATGATCTATTGGCACGTTTCCTTCCCATCTCTTCCCCCACATATTACCCCCCCTGCATTTCCAAGCATATCCATCCAATTCCCATCCCTTTCTGATTCTTCACTCCCTAGGTCACTTTGGTGTCCTTATTTGCCTACTTTATAATGACTATGCACCATGTATTCACTTACTTTCTTTAGTTACCTTTTTATAACTGCCTGTAGACCCTGTCTTCAATTACAGTTATCTAAATGGCATCATTTTTAAACTACTTTCATTCTAACATTTTATTAGTACTTGTACATATATTCTAATATATATGCAAATGATTTAAGGATTCAGTTGTGCAGTTATTTTATATATGCTATCCTTTTTTGAGAACTGTATTGCATGTATTGCAAAATGTATTAATCATTTAAAATTTAAATCATGTGATCAATGTTACAACATTTATATCCTGGGCTGTGGATGATATAGGTTCTTCTGGATCATTTCATAACTACAGCTAAACAAAAATACAAATAAGACAAAGGATCATAACAATATAAACCATATAAGTAAACACAGTTGAGACAGAGAGAGAAAGCAGAGTAGATTACACCATTGACTGAATTTAGTGTTATCATTGGGT
Organism: Protopterus annectens; assembly: GCF_019279795.1. Lineage (NCBI taxonomy): Eukaryota > Metazoa > Chordata > Ceratodontiformes > Protopteridae > Protopterus > Protopterus annectens. Next base: position 555,429,116 of record NC_056751.1, on the reverse strand, counting down.
AGAAGAAGAAAAAACAGTGATGGCTGGTGTCAGGGCATGTCTTAGGCCAATTGAATCTATTTGGCCCAGTAGGGCCCCACTCCCTCTAGCTGTTCTGCACTAGGGTATGACAGGACTGTTATGTCTTATGCAGCCTATGAAACTTGCCTGAGGGACACTATAATAAAAGGCAAGGCATTTTCTGACTTCTAGCCCTACTCCTACAGTAGCTACAGAACTCATTACTGCAGTGGACTACATTTCTAATCATGCATTGCATTAACCGCTTGTTCACTATTATTATTAATTGTAGTTTTACCCCACTTGTATGTCTGGAATGTTTAGCTGCTTATGCATCCATTGTAGTCAGTTGCTGCTGATAAGTGTTTAGCAGTATTTTCAAACCCAGAATTGACATTGAATAAACCACCTGGTTTTATGTATTGCTGGAGCTGCAATCACAGAAGATACTAAGACTAGGCTTAACTTTAAGACTGACATGTAATGTTTTATTTGGTTTCACTTTGTAATGTGGGACATATCATTGACTGTTAATGAGTACAATTATTAAAAAAATATCTTTTATTTTATTTATTTTTTGTTTACCAGTTTAATCCCATTAGGTGAGTGATTTCTTTTCATGGTAGACCCAAAGTAGTATTTATACTACCAGGGGGAATTTGGCCAGGGCATCAAGCAACCTCCCCTACTCTTTGGAGGTGGTATAAAGTGTCTGAGGGCTCTTAGAGCAGCAACATAAAGGAGAGAAAACCTATGGAGAGTTTGGAGGTGGAAAGTGAGAATGTGGATAAAAATTTGTTCAATATCGAGATTCAGAATGAAAACAAAGATTCTTGTGTGGTGGATGTTACAAATGAGCAGTGTTTAGCTGTCTCCTTGGAGAAAGGACTAAGTGAGTCTGTGGTAGTGGTGCAGACAACAGAACTGTCATCAGGAGGGCTTGCAGATGCTGTTCTTTTAAAAATATTTGAGTAGGATGATCCAGGTGACAGTTCTACTGTTTCTATGGGTAAAATAACTGATAATTGTTTTCAGAAGTGCAGAGGATGTGGAAAAGGAACCAGGGGAAGTGGCAGCAGAGAATGCAACAGTAAAAAAACTTATTTAGCAGTGACCGTAAGTAAAAGAAGAAAGCAGCAACAAACTGAGAAGGGGTACAGCTTTGCAGCAGCAGACAATGGAGTAATTAAAAAATATGCAACAGTGACAGCAGACAAAAAGGATTAGCAGCAACAAACTGTGAGTAAAACTGTTTTAAAAAGAAGAGAAGAGCAACCGTGAGAATAAGAACAAAAAATGAAACTGTAATAGATAGATATTATGTATGGGACAATTTGGAAACTCTTCTGGGTTTTGAAGCTCAAGAAATTTGGTGTTTATACATGTCGGGACAGCGACTTTTTGGGACTTAATATCTGAAACTGATGGCTTGATGATAACATTTTTGGAAATGAGTAACAAAATGAAGGACATTTATCCATGCAACACATTTGTTTTCTGACATCACCTTAAATGTTAAAAAATGTTACTTTGCATTTTAGAATTGATGAACTGGAAGAAGATGATGTTAAAAATACTTGCAGGGTATGTGTGAAACTGTTGATAATACTGTGAAAGTCAGAGATGAGAGAAACTTATGGAGTGGAGGGTGGAGGCTGGAAATTGTTCTGAAATGTGAAACCAGCTTGGTAAAACACTTGCCAAGTGTTATTTTTGTGGCTTATCATAGAGGGACATTAATATATGCTGACCAGCCTAAACCATGTTTATTTTTTGGGGAAATCTTCTCGTTTATTTAATGATTGTGACAAAGGACAATGTAACCAGAGTGGGGAGAAAGGACATACAGCAAAAAGGTGTGTGCCTGAATACAGATTGTGTAAAAAAAGGGGGCACTTTCAGATGGATTATCAAGAGCAAATACTAAATAATGAAAAAGAAGGGGTAAGAGAAGAAAACATGCATTAGGAAGAACAACAAGAGGCTTTGTAGATGGCAAAAACATACATGAGGAAGGACAACCAGAGGCTGGGGAAGAGGGTAAAAACATGCATGAGGAAGGACAACAGGAGGCTGGGGGGAGAGGGTGAAATAGGTGAAGAAGAAGCTGTAGAAGGAGAAAAAACATTGATGGGAAAAATGAGGAGAGACCACTTGCAGGAAGAGTAGTCAGGAGAAGGGACTAATAAAACAGTATAAGAAACTTCTCTGTGGGGAAGATTTTCAGTCCATATATCTCTAGTTAATCACTGTATAGTAATCAGATCAGACAATAGTAGTACAAGTAGTGAACTTAAACTCATCTTAAGTAAAAAAAATAAATAAAATGAAAAATATATCCTCCTCCCACTTGCCCAGGGCTATGTTAGCTATGCTGGGAGCCATGGCAGCCCCCACTGCTATACCAGTTTTTTGTTTGTAGTGTTTGCCATTGAAAGTAAAGAAATTGAAGTCCAGTGCAAGATTAATGAGCTTGCTTAAATTTTGCAGTTGTGCCTGTGTACCCTGATTATGTTTCTTAAAAGACTCCATAGCTGCTGTTATACAGTAACTGTGAGGGAGCATTGTGTACAAGGATTCCACATCAATAGTTAATAAAATACTATCAGCTTCCATTGTAATGTTTTTTATTTTCATCAAAAAATCCACTGAATCTCTTATGTATGACTTATTATTTTCTGCTAAAGGTTTTAGCAAGTAATCAAGGTAAATGGCTGTGGCTTCAGTAAGGGAACCTCTACTTGCTACCACCGGTCTATAATGTGGGTCTTCTCTGTTCTTGTGTGGCTTTGGTATTCCAAAAAAGTAAGGTAAACGTGGGCATGGGCTCCATAAATAATTACAAAGATTTTCAGTAATAATCTTTTCTTCCCATAATGTGTTGAGATTAGTGTTCCATAAATCATGTGCTCTTTTTATGTCATCCATGGTAAATGGCTCATAAAATCTGTTATCCTCCAGCATGTTCTCTATCTTTTGGCTGTAGCTAGTGGTATCAGTCACAAGTATACCTCCTCCCTTGTCTGCCTTCATTACATGCCTGGATTTATCATTGCCTAGCTCAATCAATGCTTTTCTTTCTCCCTGTGTTAAGTTATAAAGTTTTTTTAGGAGGTTTTGTAAGGAGTTTCCTGATATCCATCTCACATTTCACTTCGATAGCAGCTAATGTTTGATGTAGTGGTGGACAATAGCTACTAGGCCTTTTTATAGTTTCATCAATAGGCTTATTTTCAATGTCATTACTTTTGCTGTGAAACTGTACCCTTAAGTTGAGCTTCCTCACAAAAATTTTAAGGTCTATCAGTACCTGAGCAACCTCACTCCTGCAGCTTGGTACAAAAGTAAGCCCTTTGGACAACACACTTTTTTAATCTTTAGTCAGTGCTTATACAGAGTGGTTCCAGATAAGTGGAGCACCTGTTATTGTGGCACCTGTTATTGTTATTGTTCCTGTTATTGTGGCTGGTTCCTCCATCTGAGCCTGGGTCCTGGTTTTAGTCGAGTTTCCAGATGAGATTTCCCAGGTATTATATTTCTCTCACCCCTGTCCACTGTTTCATTCTCCCGTCTCCCTGGGGGTTCATGGATAGAGTCTGAGACCTCTGGAATTCCTCCTCTACTTTCTGGAATCTCAGTAGGTTGTAGTAGTATTCCTCACTGTGGCTGTGGTAGGGGGGAATCTGGTAAGAGGGACAAGCTCTGGGGCTCTCGTGGTGGTTGTCATTCTTGTTCTGGTACTGGTGCTGGCTTTGGTATTGGTGGGGTGATTGATGTCTTTGCTGTCGATATTGGTCTTCCTGAAGAAACTGGTCTCTGTGAAGGTGCTGCTGCTCCTGGTAGCTGGTTTGTCTGTTGTCCCTGTTGTCCTGGTAGTCCTGTAATTCATCCTGTAGAACTCTCTGTTGGTTCTGGTTGCCTCTGTGGCTTATGTTCCTGTCCTGATCCTTTTGTGATGTCAAAGCCACTCTGGATGTAAAAATAATGGACTAGCCAAACACCTTTCTCTTCATAAAAGACACACAGGTTTTAAGTTCCTTATCATGGATCGCTTAGACATGGGTGATCTTGAAGGAGACATCCCAAATATTCTGGAGAAACATGACCTCACGTGGCAATTAAAGCTGAACTCTTTTAGGAGGCCTGGAATAAACTACTACTGTTCAATTAAAAGTGTACTGCAACTTAGAAAATTACCACATTGTTTACATGAGTAATTTTATTTTATTTTATTTTATTTTATTCTACCAGTTGGTTTTAAATACCATTTTAAATCAGTTGTAATTTAAGTCTATATTTTGTTTCCATCATCATACATTTTTTCTTATTATTTTTTCTTTTTCTGGTTCTCTTTTTTCCACTTTATTTAAAATGATGTGTAATAACATTACTAATTATACAATAATAATTTTATAGATAGTTTTTAGGGTTCTTGTACACAGACCTGAAGAAGTCTAGAAGGCCAAAAGCGATCTTTGTTAACAGTAGGTTATGAAAATAGAATATGATTTTTACAATTGATTTTTTTACATGCAAAGTGTATATGTATATATTTATATTTTTTTTGATTGCCAAATGGACTAAGGTTGATATATTTCAGCCATGTAGTATATTGTTTTGCATAAAATCACAGATTTAATAATTTACTTAAAAATCTGGTTAAATAAGAGGTACCACATCATTATAAAATTTATTTAAAGTACATAAGGGTTATATTATTATGACAGCTACTAAGTAGGGCAGGACCAGGTCAAATGTCACACTGATGGGGGAAGTGATGTGAATTTAACATGTGTACCAATAACACTTTGTTTTACAGCACAATAAGCCACTTCCTTGTCTGATAAAAAGTATATATATATATATATATATATATATATATATATATATATATATGTGTGTGTGTGTGTGTGTGTGTGTAGAAAGCTTGTGAGAAAACTATTACTCTATTTTTGTTTTACTCGGATCACTTGTCTGTGTACTTAATAAAAGATTTTCGACTGGAAACAGACTGCCTGCCTTGCCTGGATTACTTTTGAATACTTAGTAATTCTGTACAATCCCCTGCAATTAGAGAACATGGAGAGAACATGTTTACAGAATTATAGTTTTACATACATATATAATTAGCAAGGAAAGAGAGAAGGTGTTTATTAACTATTAGACTTCATGGTGGTTAACATCAAAATTATATGTATTTTTTTATTTTACATTTGTCGACCGGGCTAGTAAAATAAAAAAATAAAAAAAAAATTATAATTTTGATGTTAACCACCATGTAGTCTAATAGTTAATAAAACACCTTCTTGCTTTCCTTGCTAATTATATATGTATATAAAACTATAATTCTGTAAACATGTTCTTTCCATGTTCTCTAATTGCAGGGGACTTTGTGATTTAAGTTGAAAATGTAAAAAATACAGAAAAAGATAAAATGTGATAAATTAACTGTGTGAAGCAAAAGTCAAAGGACTTATAGAAGGGTCACTTGGATCTGAAGGTGCTCATTTTCTATTATCGGAAGGCTTGAGACATCAGATGGTGATGCAGTTGAGATAGGTTTTTCAGACAATTTAGCAATATGTATGGAGATGATTGAAGAAAGAGAGTATATTAACATAGGAAAGGGAATATGAAGAAAGAATGAGAAATTATGGGATGAAATATGAGAGTAGGAATTACTGCAGTTATGGAAGGATCATATAAACATGAAAAACTTTTATAAAAACTAGTCCAAATGGTGGACTGGATTTTAAACGAAGTATAAAATATGTTTTTTTTCAATTGCAGGATGATGTAAGAAAGGAAGAGGAAGTGAAGTCTGGGTAATGTATAGAAATGCATTAGAGAATTTAGAGAACAATACAAGAAATATTATAACACAGAAAAAGAAATATATAAAAGAAACCAAGAAAAAATTAAGGCATTACTGCTTAGGCAGACATATTACTTGGGAGACGTGAGGAGGTATCTGTATATTTAGGTAAAACAGCAAATGTCGATATTAATATACCAAGAGAAATGAAAAACACAAAAGAAGAGATAAAAGAACACAAGAGCAAATTATGGGTATTATAGTACAGCATGTGGAAAATATGTCTAAGAGTAAAAAGAAGGAAAATAAGAGAGAATAGAAAGTAAAACACTTTCCACAACGAGTTAAGGAATAATTTGAAAAATAAATTGCTATTTCTGAATTGGATGAAGTACTTAGGCAAATAAATAATGATCAGGCACACATGGTATAGGGTATGGAATGTATAAGAAATTAATGGATTGACAAAGGGAGTATTTTGTAAATGTATGGAAAGAATGTTTGAAGGAAAGTGTTTTTATGAAGGGTTATGCAGTGGGATATTAACATTTATATGGAAGAAACATGAGAAGAATGAAATAAAAAACTGGAGACCCATCACATTAAATAACACAGATTATAAAATGTTATGAGAATAATGCAGAGAAGAATGGAAGTGAGGATAAGAGATATTATAGAAGAAAGTATATATGGTCAAGTATATATGGTATAAAAGGAAAGGGATGTCAAGAATTACTGGTTGTGACTGAAATTGCAGATGATATTATAACTAAAAGGGAGGATGTGAAACTTATGGTAGGTGATATTAGCAAGGCATTTGATACAGTAGGACATTATTTGTGGGAAGCTATTGAGAAGTATGGAACAGGTAACTGAGTTAGGAGAGTGTGTATGTCAGCATATCAAAATAACAGAGTGACAGTGTTGGTGAATGGGTGGCTGAGTAAAGAAATATGCAAGAAGTGGGGTATAAGATAAGGATGTCCCATGAGTACAACATTGTTTTCATTGTTAATGAATGCAATAGGGAGTGAAGTAGATTATAAAATCAAAGATGCTAGATATGTGATGCAAAAGGAGGTGGTGCTTCCATTAGTTTTGACATATGCAGATTATATAGTGGTAGTTGCTAAGAACAAAATATATATGAGGAAATGTTTTGCTTGTCTGAATGGATGTTTAAAGGAAATGGAGATTACCTTGAATAAAGATATAAGTAAGGGTTTGGGTGTTGTGGTGAAAACTAAGGGATGTATTTTTCAATGAAAAAAGTATCTTTGGTAAGAATAAAAATATAGGGGGGATGATGCAGTCATAATGCAATAGAATGGTGTGATAAAATAAATGAAATAAATATGTTCTCTGAGGAGGACATATAGATTGACATTCAGGAAAAAGACTTACCTTGTGAATTCTGTACTAATGGAAAAATAGCATACATGTTAAATGGTTATACAGTCCCAGAAGAATAGTAAAAGGAAATTATATAACTGGCATTTTCTTTCATATGGGGTTCAAAATTAAACCCAGTGAAAAGAGACGTTTTGTATAAGAGTAAAAATGAAGGGAGATTGGGGTTACTAAATCCAGTTGTTTATTCTGCTTCTTTGAACTTGTACAGAGTATTACAGTGGGTATAGGAAGAAAATGAGAAATTAATAGTGGGAATGTTTAAATATAAGTACAAAAAAGCTTTGGAAGATGATGAGAACAAGAAACAGCAAAAACAAATATGTAAATGAAGAAATTAAAGACTATCAAGAAAAAATACTAACATGTAAAACAAAAACTGAGGATATAGAAAAAGACAGAAGAATGTGGTATAATAATGTGATCAAGCAATATTATTATGTAAGTCTACAGGAGTGGTACAGCTCTGGAAAAAGCTGTGTTTAGAAAAATTATTTGAGAATATTAATGATGTATACAATATAGATATAAAGGGTCTATATTATCTAATCAACTGCTTAGCTTGTCAAACACCTAAACGTCGACAGCTAAGGGTCAAAAACTTACAATCTTGAACAGCCAGATATGCGAATTCTTTCATCGGGAAATAATTCACTTGGCCATTATCGGGAATTTTCCCTTTCCCCAATGTAGAGCAATCTCAGAGTTGGTATATTTTGTTAAAGGGGGGGTGTGGAGGCACAGCCAACCACATTGGGGGTGCGGGGGGTCGAAGCCCCCCACTTTTTTACAGCTTAGAAGTTTATGTTAGTGTGGAATGGCCAAGCAAATTCTTTCCCGATGAAAGAATTTATTTCCTGGCCATTCGAGATTGTAAGTTTTCGACCCTTAGCTGTCGACGTTTAATATAGACCCGATATAAATATGGTTATGTATGGATATTATAAGAAGAAGAAAGGCTATGTGAGAAAGGTAGATAATAATTTATTTTATGCAATATGGGTGATTTGCAATGAAAGACTGAATTAAATTTTATTTAATGTGAAATGGATTTTGTCAGATATATTGCAAAAAAATTAGATAATGATTGTGGAAGAAGGAGTGGGGTTCAATTATGAAAGAATAACAATAAGAGAAATGATAAATAGTAAAAAGTAGAAGTATGTGCACATGCCTGTAAATATGTACATTTCATAAATATGTAAATACTTTTTTATGTTGTTGTTAAATAAAGGACCGCTACACTTTTTAATTGGTGTTGTGGGACCTTTTATATCCACCTACCTACCACCAACTCAAGCAGATAGGACCTTGGTTTAACATCTCTCTGAAATAGTCATTATGTACAAAAATAAACACTAGTAAGCAAAAATAAAATGAGAGATACTTTGATGTGCAGTAACTTCTATCAATAAACTTGCGAAAAAAATTTATCTGTTCAATGGTATGGCAAAGAAACACTTTATGCAATAGCAGATAGGAGCAAAATAGTCTCAGAGAAGTAAAACACGAGGAATGAGTGTGTGGGGGGGGCAGGGAATAGACAGAAAAAAATGAGTGTACTTGGTTGAAAGAAGAAGAACATCAACAGACACAGTATGGCTCATAAATGTACAAAGGTATTATAGTTTCAAAGTAAACTACAAAATGGGAGGGGTAGTTCAATCAGAAAAAATGTAGAAAATTGCTGGGCTGGACTAGGGAAGAGTTTGGGGAGGAAGCATATTATAGAAAGCTAAGTATAGTAAATTGTATGGGTTTAATCCATAAAGGTTTTCTTAAGGTATTCTGATTTCTTCCTACCTGCCAAAACATGATGGCTAGTGACAGCTTTAAATTAGCCCTTCCTGTAATCCATGTTGTTGCCATTATGCCCTAGAATATAACCACAAAAGGTCTGCAATCTTTAGTCCATTAGCCGATTTAACAAAAAAAAAGAAATACAAATAAACTTTCGGAAATAACTAGGACTAGGCTGATGTGTAAGCAATCCTGATTTTATGCAGAGACCTAAGATGATGATGATTACAATTATTTTTATTGTTCTTGCTACTGAGCATTTTGTGGAAGCTCAAGAGTTTATGTGGTTTTCATGAGAGACACAAACTGTAACAAGGGTATGAGAATCAACTTAGAGCAGGTACAGGAGGTGAATGGAAACTCATGAATGAAGAAATGGATAATGAGAAATAAGACTGCATAAAAAAATTTAGAAAATTTGTACATTCATTTTGATCCACCCCCAAGTCTCCACACAGTCATCAATCCTATCCCCATTGACTCATTTGCCCTGCACTTCCTAGCATCAGACAGCATTCAGGAAAGAGCTTGAGACTGTGAAGGGTCATAACATTTTATCAGGTTTTGTGTTTCAAATAAATTTACTCCAAAGTAGCATGGCCTGCTTGGTTTTTTCCACAGCATCTCCAAAAAATGTTGGTGTATATGAAGTACTTAACTTAACTTACCAAGGTACTTCTGTTTTAACACCTCTACTGACAAAATATAAGCTAATAAATAAAACATAAAATTGCATTAATATGCAAAATAATAGCATATATTCCTAATACCAAAAATGATCTTAAAGGACAACCATGCCCTAAGCACACTAAACTTTTCCTCAGAGTATATTGTCTACCTACAGAATGATCTACTTAAGCTGACATATAAAAAAGCATGACACAGCAGTTTCTTCTTCCCTCATCCATTCCTACATTAGTCAATTTCCCTTCTACAGACCATGTTGAAATGTTCTTTAAGAATCTGTCTCCCTTGCTCTTAAATAATTTCACCTATTACATTTGAATACTTTTTACCAAGGTAAACTCACATAACAAGGTACCTGTAGGTATTTTTATTATTTCATATACAGTGGTTTCACAAAGCAATGCAAGCTAAAAATGCAAACCTTTTATTCTGAACATTTATAGCTGCATTCCTTCATTTCTCTGGTTCCACAAACCTACTAAGGTTTTTGGAGATTGAACGTGAAGAAACCTAATTAACCAACAAGAGCAGCTTTATTAATTAGCTGAGGTTTGCAAGCCAGAAAATATTATATCTGGTTGATGCAGAGAAAGAAGGAAGGAAGACAGGACTTATTACACAGAACATTTCACTTTAAAAATGTTATGTAAGTTATTTTTTATACACCTTTTACAGATTATCTAACATATAGGTAGGAAGGAAATACACAAGAATTGCTGTAAACAAAGAGCTGACACTTTTACTTAGGATTCTCAAACAACAGCATTTCTCACTGCTTCCTTTCTAAATGAATGGAACTGACTAATGAGACTATTTCAACTTAATCTCACCAACCAAACCCTCAGAATGTATTAAGGATAAAAAGTAGCTTTCTAAGAAAACAAGCTCATGTTAGGATGTATGCCCCCATGATGGCATTCAAGGTTACACAAAAATTAAAATTAAAAATTACTTGTTCTGCTGCAGGAAGGTTTGGATTGTATACAACTTCATGACAAAATAAAAATATATGTTTTCTCAGTCTCTGCCCATTATCGGTCCTTTAATTCCAGGAGGCCAGTGCATGGGGGGGGGGTTGTGAGTGAGTGGGATGGTTGTGGGTCCCATTTATAATGGTCCATACTTGAACACACAGTTGCTAAGACCAGCTCTGGCTGGTGTCTTTAGAATGACAAAGAAAGGGAAGTATTACTAATGAAGACTTTAATTTGCCACAAATAAGAAGGGACATTTTGACCATAACCTCATGTTATCCTTATAAGTAATCAAGCGTAATGAGACTGTTTGACAAAGAGGAGTCTTGGTTCAGGTGTTCCCAAACAGAAAGGGAGACAAGTCAGAAAACCAAAAACTTGGCAGCCATTTCTGAAACCTCAGTTTAAATATAGATTTGAGCCAATCTAATCTGAGTAATCTGGACTTCAGCAGGGCAGACTTTCACAAGGTGGCTTGCACAGAATAGTGTTGCTAAATTCACATACATGAACATGCAAAAAAGAAAAAAAAACTTGTATACCTCATCACCTACATAAGCACAGATAAGTGCAGAAGAGAACAGTACTTGTATAGATGGTACAGAGTAAGGAGATGTGGTATCCAATGCCAGTGGAAGCTTGGCATGACAGCTGTCAGCCCCTTCTGGTTTGTCTGTTACATAAGCATCTTCATATTGCCAGAAAAGTGATGCCTTATACAGTTTGTATGAGGAATACGGAGCCTCTGCAGCTCTGACAGTTTGCTACATCTATTTTGAATCACCTCTTTGAATAGTATTACATGCTGCATAAAAGAGTAACTCAGCACAATGCAGAATCCCACTAGACTTCCTGAATGTGATTGGCCAGAAAATATTTATTTATTTATTTATTTATTTATTTGATCACTTTAACATTATTGCAGAAATAAACATGTAGCAGGGGATACAACATTTGTGGAGGTGGAGTGGACATTTTCTGTCTTTTTTGTACCTCTTCTGCTCTATACCTATCAAGCCCCTACTGTCTATTGGCCCATTCATTTCTCTAACCCCTGGCATCATAAGTCCAGAAGTAGGATGAGACAGCAGAAGGCTACAGCCAGTAAAAGTTGACAATAGTTTTTTTTTTTTTTTTTAGAGAATGTTCCTAGATTGCATGTGTACTCATTGCCAAGTTTGTACACATCATATCCATAGATGTAAGTGCTACAATACCAAGTCTTTCTCCAGTTATTGCTCTTGCAGCAAGACTCCAAAAGCAGTCTCCACCAGGATGGGCAATCCAGCACTGGCCACTCACTCCCGCTTTCCACTGTTTCCAACAGCACCAGTGTCATCTGGAGAACAATCATGACCAAAGCCTTTACATCATTGCACTGGCTCATTTTTGTACCAGTTTAACTGTGAATAACAACATGAGAATGGAGAGCAAAACATATATAAATACAATTATATGTGCTTATTGTGCAATAGTACACTTATTGGCCTTCTTACACTAGCTACAATACACAGTATAGACTTCTTCTGTCACTTAAGCAAAAAAAAGTAACCTATTCATACAGTGCTGTGGGCACCACTGCTCAAGAGAGCTGTATAATTCACTAAACTCTACCATACCGAACTTTACCATTGCTTATTCTTGGATAAATAAAGCCAATTTCTAGCAAAGATATGCCTTTTGTTAAGTATCTTGCACAGGGATCAATGATTTTCTACATAGCAGACAATATACTTACCTGGGCTGTTTTTTCTTCCACTTTAAAGCAAGACATATGTAAAACAAATATCCCTGTCTGTGCATAACAAATAATGTCCTTATACTATGACTCTATATTTAATTGTTGTATATTAAGGACAGTCCTGTCAACTTCATATACATTAGTAATGAGCTTATCAGTTAATTGATAAGACACTCTGCCCTACAAATTAGGACAGTGAGAAAAAAAATATGCTCATCTGTGCAACAGATTTTAGAATCTAGTCCATTAGTTCAAGATTCCCACCATGATACTTGTATACAATGCCAAAGGAAGCTTGGCCCTATAGACCTTCTTACATTTAATCTTGCTTGAGTCTCCTTGTCTCTGTTATGCACTTCTCCCTTCCAATGGCTATGCCTTACGGGTATATTGGATGTTTGTGAGATATTTTCAGCAATCAGTGTAACTGACAGAAGCTAAAGTAGATGAATGCTCATTGTCAGAAAAAAAAATCTTATCAGCCCAAACAGGCACATGCACAAGTGTGGGGAGGAGTGGGCTTTACTCCCTATGACCCTCATAGTAGATTATGTTTCACAAAGACAATGTTGGGGGGGGGGTTCCACTTCAGGCTTGCATTTTACTGCAGTAAGGATTTCAATGATCTGTCACAGATGATCATGGTCTTCTTATTCTCATCAGTACTGGAAATGTTGTAACAGAATGCAATTCCAGCTACTCTATTAAAATATATTTTTTATTTTATGCTGATATAATCCCCTTCATATATATTGCTATTACTTTTTTTACTCTCTTCTTCTTGCTGATAAAATATAAGGTTGGAAGGTTTGGAACTACCTTGTCACTCAAAACCTGTTTTGTTGTTCTATTTATTATTCAGCATGCATCACCTTGAATTCCTTGAATCACAGATGTAGAGATAGCATGCATGACTATAAAGGACAGATACTTTTGCTGCATTAGTCATAGGATGTTTTCCAAGTTCGTTTTCTTGCAAAATTGTATTTGGAGATGCTTGACGTGCATAAGTGGAGGTGGAGCAGTATGACTGCCTTCAACACATGAAATCTCCTTTATGATTTTTCAGGAGGATTCCAGCAGGGTAACTCTAGTAGATAACATGTTTAACCTGTCAGACTTGTCAGCTGAAGATATTCTGTGTACAAGAATTCTACCATTTGTTGCTCAGATATCAAACAGGTAAAACAGTTCCTACACTCATACACCTTAACTTCAGAATCTAGGACATAAATCAGTTTCTGTCAGTTCATTTTCTGACTTCTCTACCGTGCAAACTAGGTAAGTCCCACATTGTTGCAAATAAGTAATACAGTCTATAGTTGAGTAAAAGTGAAAGCAGACAACATTCCAAGTAAACCCAAAAAAGAAAAAAGTGCCAAAACGCTGAGTAATCCACAAACTGGTAGAAAGGAGAACAAAAGAACTGTTTATTCACAGACTAAGTGCTTTCACCCTATGTCCATAGGGCATCATCAGACTCTGATGATGCCCTATGGACATAGGGTGAAAGCATAAACAGTTCTTTTGTTCTCCTTCCTACCAGTTTGTGGATTACTCAGCGTTTTGACACTTTTTTTCTTTTTTGTTTTGTGTGTACATGCTCCTTTGAGCAAGTTTGCTTTATTCCAAGTAAATCCAACAGTCTATCAAAGAAACTAACTTATATTGCGTAAATAATGTTAGAGATCTAGAAATTCAAGTTCCTAAAACAGCTATCAGATGGAATATTTGTTTTGTTACTGCTTGTAACCGAGTTTCCTTATCTAGGCTGTAATGCATTTGCCTTTTGATTCAATCTGAACAAACTCAGATGGCTGTCAATGAGAGTGTTCAGGAAAATGTTACTGCTATTAATAACCTTGTTTGATGGCATATCAGCCAGGTTGCAATTTTATCATGTTTTAACTGTGATTGCTAAACATGCTGTAAAAGGCTATGAGAAGAAGCTCTTTAAGGACTGTACAGGGACTCAAATTTTAAAAATTAGGTTAAGAAAACAAATGCATAAAACAGCAAATGGTAAACATATAGTTTTCTTTTTCATTTAATTACTTCTATTTTTTAAATACTGGTCATTGCTAGACTTGTCAGAGAGACATTATTTTATTACTAGATGATTGCACAGTGACCAGGTTAACGAATAATATGTTTATGACTGTAATAAACTAAGAATGTACAGCAAACGTGTGTTTTAACTTGCATTTTGTTTATTAAGTATATATTGTGTACTAGGCTGGTGACTGCTTACTTAAAATAAAATTATCCTACAGTAATAATGAATGTTACACTTGACATTAAGTTTTCTATTTTCATACAATGGATGCCTCCCAAACAGGTCTGTCATTTCACCTAAAATGGTTCCACAAGCTCTGAGGCTTCATTCCTTCATGAATAATATTAGCTGAGCATTTAAATAAAAATATCAACGCTAGTGTTATCTCCTCTCTTTTATTTGCCGATTACGTTAATACATGATTATGGACTGAATCATATCATAACTCAGAAGTATGCATTTACATATGGTTTTGTTTTCTTACTTTTTATTTTAATTAAGCTTTATTTCACTGGTGAGTACTTTTTCATTGTTTTGACAAATCTACTGTGACTGCCTCCCCTTAAAATAAGATAATAAGGTGGCGTGGCTTGGCCTAAAACAACTACCTGCTTAGTTCAACCTCTGTCCTCCCAATGACATAGGTTCATAGGTTTATAGGTAGGTACAAGGCTATCTGCCCGAAGGCATTTATAAGCCTAGCCAGAATGTGTTGGCTTTCGTCGCCCCCTTAGATTAGTCCCCTGTGCCTCTGTTCAGCAGATCCACTGAAGTGATCCCCGGGGTAAACTTTCTGTTTCCCATCCACTCGTCAAGGTTTCTCTTGAAGAGTGTTAGTGAGGAGCTCTGCCTAATGTAAATTAGAATCTTGTTCCAAAGCATGGGAAGTCTCTGGGACAGGAATCTATCCTATTTATTGTTGTAGTGAGGTTTAAATCCCTACAACATGTGGCTTGATGGGATAAGGTTTTCTTTAGGTGGAGCATGTCCATCAATTCTGGGTTGGACATGGCCTTGTATGTCAGGCAGAGATCACCTCTGAGCAGGCGGTATGCAACTGAGTACAGCTGGAGTTTCTTCAGTCGAGCTGCATAGGGTATCTGTTTGAGGCCAGTGATCCTCTTGGTGAGATACTTCTGTGGTCTTTCCAGCTTTTGCAGGTGTCTTGTAAGGTACATCCCAAATGGGGCATTGTACTCTATGATGGGTCTGATGAGTGATGAGTAGAGGGGCACAATGACCTCTTTTGCTCTGGATGCAAACCCTTTTGCAATTAAGTGGGCCACATAGAAGGATTTTCTAACCACTTTGGCAATGTGATTATCAAAAGAGAGATTACTATCTACTTGGGTCCCCAGATCCCTTATTATGTTTTCCTTATTTAGGGGACTACCACCTATGTGGTAGTTTGTGGGTGCTTTGTTTTTTCCAAAGGGGATGACTATGCACTTTTTGGCATTTAGCTTGAGGTCATGATTTTGACACCAGGTATCCATCTCAGTGAGACCCTTTTGGAGGATGTCTGTGTCAGCCGGAGAGTCAATTATAGCCCCTAGTTTGCAGTCGTCTGCGAACTTGGTCAGCCATAGTCCTCCTGTGCTTGCCTGTACCTCTGAGAAGTATATGCCAAACAGGAGGGGTCCTAGGACTGAGCCCTGGGGAATGCCACTTGTAACTGGTTTAGAGTCAGACCTAGCTCCCGCAACTCTCACCATGTAGGTTCTGTTCATGAGCCAATTGGCAACCCATCTTGTGACATAGGGGTTTATGTTCAGGCTGGCGAGCTTGTCCATAATACCAGAATGGGGAATGGTGTTGAAGACTTTGCGAGGTCTAGGTAGGCTGTGTGTACCACCTTTCCCTTGTCTATAGCCTTGGTAACTGTCTCAAAGAAGTCCACCATGTTTAGGAGGCATGATCTGCCCTTAACAAAGCCAAACTGGGTAGGGTCCAGTGTTTGGATGTTCCCAATGTCTCTGTTAATGAGTTCCATGATGATGTGCTCCATAGCCTTGCAGACCAAGCTAGTCAGGCTTATAGGGTGATAGTTCCCGGGGTCTGTTGTGGCTCCACCTTTGTAGAGCGGAATAACTGTTGCTGTGGACCACTCTATGGGTACGTAGCCTGTGGAGAGGCTGAGTTTGAACAGTGTGTTCAAGTGAGGGGTTAGTTTGTCTTTGAGCTCATGTAGGATGCAGCCTGGGACACCATCTGGTCCCACTGATGCTGTGTTTTTGGCTTTGGAGAGGGCTGTTTTAACCTGAGTGTCTGTGATTTCAGGGGCTCTACATTCTTCTGGTATGGTTATGGGCCCTTTTGGGGGTGAGAGGGGGGTGAAGTTTGCACTGAACCTGTCTGCCAGGATGTTGGCAATATCGGTTGGTTCAGTGTATTTTGTGCCATTCTGCACTAACTCTGAGCAGATCTGAGCATTGCTACTTAGATTCTTGACATACCTAAAGAATGCAATGTGGTTATCTTTGGAGTCCTTGGCAATTTTTCTTTCGAAGCTCACCTTGGATGATTTTATGAGGGGATCATAGTTTCTTGCTGATACTGATCAGGGATGTCTTCCCTTCTTGGGATTTTACTCTTGTCTGTACTAGTTTCCTCCTTCTGTTGTATAGCTTGTTTATGGGAGAGGTCCACCAGACTGGTTTCCTTTTCTTGGAGGAGTGAGTCTTGGTTTTGCTTGGGATAGCATGATCCATGCATTCTTGTAGGTGCCCATAGAATGCATTAGTAAAGGATTTTGCAGCTTGAACAGCATTATTCTTTAGCATGGGGGCTTTGAAACTTTCCACCTCAGTCTTAAGTAACGTGAAGTTTGCTTTTGAAAAGTTTTATATGGTGGTTTCCTTGTTCGGGGGTGAGGGTGGAATGTGGATATCCAAAGTGTTTTGTTTATGCTCAGATCTAACCAGCGAGGGGTTGACCTCTGGTGTGGAATACCGGTCGCCCATGTTGGTGATGACCAGGTCCAATATGATGTTTCCTCTGGTGGGAGTGTTGACCAGTTGATCCAGGGCATTTGAGTTTATAAATTCTAGGAAATGTTGGGCAAGGGAGTTAGTACTTGAGTAGATCTCCCAGTTAATGTTTGGATGGTTCAAATCACCCAATATTAGGGTGTTTGGTAGGACCTTTATGTTTCCCAGTGTTTCCAGAAATGCGGAATGGGGGTCCTGGGACATGGTGGGTGATCTGTAGCAAGCTACAATTTGAATTGCAGTTTTGCTCATTGTTAGTTGCACGTGGATGATCTCTGAAGCATCGTGCTGTGCCACTAACCTGGAGGTTTGGGTATCCTTGATCAATCTGGATACTCCCCCACCTTTTGCATTTCGGTCCGGGTTCTGTGGCTGAAATGTATGGAATGAGTTGTAGCCTAGTAGTGCTGGAGTGCTCTCTGGAGCCTTAAACCAGGTTTCTGTTACTGCACATACATCGATTTTCTCCATACTGAGGAGTGCCTCGAGTGCATGCATTTTGAGGTTTAGACTTCTGGCATTGAGTAGCATTACCCTCAGATTTTTTTTACTTGTGCTATTAATGGCGGTGGGTTTGCCTTTTGAGCCTTGCCTAAAAAAGGCACTATGGGGGTGGCAAGAGCCTTGGCCAGTATTTGAAAGTCTAAGGGTGGCAGGTGCAAGAGTCATCTCTAGCGAAGCAGCGTGGCTTGTCGAGCATGTCATCCCAGATGGACAGACACTGGATCCCCTTTGAATGACACCAGAAACTTAGCCAATTGATGACATTTATCATTTCTTCTTTATACCATGGTATAATTCTTGGTGAGGGCAGGATGCTACTCAGGGTCAGGGTCATACCGGCCTGGGCTATGTGATCAGAGAGCTCTTCCATGTCTCTTTTCATGTAGTCCAGGGAGGTACGGCTCAGGTCATTCACACCAGCATGGACGACAGAGTTGTATTTGTACTTGTTCTGGAGTGATCTGAGTGTTTGTGTTATGTGGTGGATCCTGGCACCCGACAGGCAGCTAACAGTAACCTTCTCCTTATTCAGCCTAGTGAGTGGGACATCAGTGTGCCTGACTATAGAGTCACCTATTACTAGTATGTTGGGTATGTTATTTTGCCTTAAGGGTTGTGATTGTGTGGCACACTGGTTTTGTGAAGTATGTGTTTCATGGTTTGTGTTGGGGGGTGGATGTTGCTTGGATGTCTGCTTTGGAGGTCCCTGTTGCTTTTGCAGATTTTTATTTAGAGCCTCCAAGTATGTTTCCGTGTATTTGTGTGTGTTTTTTGCCAGTGCTGGTTTAATGGGTCTCTGTGAGACTGCTGGTGTGATGCCAGTATTTCCCTTCTCCTCTTGACTGTCTGATCCAATACTAGGTCGAGAGAGCTTAGCCTTCAGTTTGGCTGTATAATTGCATCTCTCGCATGTATTAGTGTTTGGTGGTAGGAGGAGAGGGTTGCCTGTGTACATGAGGCAGTTGTAACATTGCCTCAAAATGCCCAGATTCACCAGTTGGACTGGAGAGTACACCTGAAACTGCCTTTTGGACATGCCTGGATAGGTACAGTGAACTGTTTTACTGAATGGCTGGTAAGGTCGAATAGAGAGCCTTGTCCTTCTGTAGAGTATAGGTTTATAGTTTATAAGTGCTTGCTATGAGTTTTGAGCAAGAGCCGGGCTGAGAAATGAATGGTTTGAGTGCTTAAGTTGAAAGTTTGTCTAGTTCCAAGGAAAAATTTGAAGAGGAGACTTTGTGGAGCCAGGAATAGTTATACCCTAGCTAACCAGCGCTGCCCGGCATGCAAAACCGGGCAAATGCGGTTTTTATAGCAGGGGAATAAAAGAGATGGAAATTAGCACAAAATGGCCAATAAACTACTAATTTCTGGGCTGAAACTACTCCTCCAGGGACAGATAGGCTGCTCAAAGCTCCCCTCTCTCACAGGTGAACAGAAAAACTTCCTTCTATCCAAGTAAAGTATGGGCAAACACAGAGATTTGTAACACAGCCTTGAATTCAACACTAACCTGAAAACTGGACTATACTAGCTTAGAAAGGTGGGAAACAAGTATATATTTTTTTTTCAGAAAATAAAGCAGATATCATCAAAAAACACTTTAAATGCAAAGAAAAGGATGCTTATTGTTATATATCTCAGTTCAGAGTTGTAGTCAATGCCCCTAGTAATAAAGTAGGAAGAAGCACAAATACAGTAAAAGCAGATGAATAAAGTGCAATTTTATATATAT
Organism: Protopterus annectens; assembly: GCF_019279795.1. Classification (NCBI taxonomy): domain Eukaryota; kingdom Metazoa; phylum Chordata; order Ceratodontiformes; family Protopteridae; genus Protopterus; species Protopterus annectens. The sequence continues at coordinate 555,409,404 of NC_056751.1, read as the reverse complement.
ATATATATATATATATATATATATATATATATAAAACAATAGAAAACTAACAAATTGATTTAAACAAGTTACCCAATTAACCAGAAAAAAGCTCAAAACTGAGCCCTGTTCCAGCAGTCTTCAATCAGACAAGTTCTAACTACACACTCCCACTACTAGGGTGCAGAGGAACCTTCTCCAAAAAAGATGGCCTGGATCATTGCTCAAGTTATACAAACAAAGCTGGATTCAGCAGGCCTGAGTCTGGTCCTATGCTATTTTTTTAATCATATCAGAAACAAACATGGGTGCTGTAAGCTGCTGAAGTCTGGAAGGGAGCAGATGGCACTTGGTGATCTAAAGGGGCATTTTTAGCTTCTACTGCCAAAACAGAAATATAACTGTAACACAGGATGTATGTAGTATAAATATGAGTTACATTTGGAACAAGTGCAAAGGAATTTCATAGTAAATTACAAATGTAGCTGATGTTACACCTGCATGGTATGTAATCCAGTCATCATATACTCAAAATTTAGAGAAAAAAACAGCACAGTAGTGCTGTAACACACTGAGCGACCACCACAGAAGAGTGGTGGGAAGCTGTTAAACACGTCAATCAGACTGTTAAACACATCACTCAGACTTTAACAAAAGCTCAAATGAAGTGTTTAACAGTGTCCCACTGCTCTTTTGTGGTGACCACTGATTGCTGTTAATGCTCTAGTGTATGACTAGAACTTAACAATAGTAAAAGGTACTTAATACTTCAGTTTGGCTCTGGAAGGGAGCAGATGGCACTAATAAAAGTATAAGAATATTTCATGTGTCAAAATGGTGCTTACAAAGCAGGTCTTTTCCCCAAATTCAAAGCATAATCATGGTGATACATACACTAAAAGTCATTATCTTTCAAAAATAAGACATAAAATGTATCACAGAACATCAAGACACTGGCAGCCAACTCACATCAAGTTGCAGAAGTGGATTTTGTTATAGGCTTCTGCCCAGGCCTCACCTGTTCTACAACTGACCCTGCTCAGAAGTGTGCACAGAAGGTTGTTATACCTTGTATTCAGGCAGTGGCAGGGAGCTGGAACAGTGACATTATTGTTTCTTAAGTTTTTCCTCATAATCAAACCAAAGGGGTGTGCACAAAAGTTCAGTATAACTTGTTTGGCACTGGGGGAAAGTGTGAACATTATTTCATTATTTCTCTAATTATCCTCATAGTTAAACCTCAGAGATGCGCAAAAAGGTCACTATGCTTGTGTGGGACTGTGACAGTCTGGTTATTATTTCTTTAAATTTTCACACAAACCTCAGAGGTATGCACAGATGATCACTATAGCTTGTGAAGAGGCAATGTGCTACCTATTGTAATATGATCATTTTTTTCACTTTTCTCACAATCACAAATTAGAACTATATACAGATGGCTAACTTTGGGGGTAGGGGTAAGAAGGCATATTGTGAAGATACATCTGAGATCAACAAGTTAAAATAATTATACTATATTCAGGTTGTCAGATGGATTCCCAAAAGATAACTGTCTTTTGGAGGTGGAGGTGAAGAGGCAAACTGTATGATGTGTGACAGCAGCAACTTTGAAATACATGACTGATGCTATTTATTCATTCACTTTCATCCCAATTTAAGATCAGAGGGATACACAGCAGGTGGCTAGATTTGTTTTTTTTTTCTTTTGACAAGGAAACAGACACTATTCTAAGATGTGATTCATGTATAAAGATGCAAGTATTTATCTTCTCATTTTATAGGGAACTACTTTTTTGTCAACTTTGATCATTAAATCTTGGACCTTCTTTATTGAAAGAAAAAAAAAATATGACTAAATTTCTTTACATAGTCACAGTTTTTGTCCAGGCCACAATTGTCACAAAAGGCTGGAGAAAAAAAAACTATAAAATGTACCTGACAGCATGTAGTACCCCATGACTTCTGTTTCCCGAGCAGCTTATTTCCTGCACAGTTGTTATTGGCCATTTAGGGAGCAATGAAAGGATGCGGGAAGAAAGTGAAGAGTAAGAATGATTTTTTTTCTTTGGCCACAATTTTTATGCAGGCCATATTTGGACCAAAAAGTTTTAAAAAAGCTCTAGACTATAACTCACAGCTTCTGGAACCCATTCACTTCTGGGGGACTGAGACCTCCAGCTTAATTTGATTATTTCCTGTTCATTTATTGTGGTGCAGTCTTGGCCCGTTACGCTATATTTAAAGAATGCAAGACCAATTTGAAGAATTACACAGCTTATCAACAAGGTTTGTTACACTCCATAAAAAAAATTATAACACTGTGCCATCTGGGTATGAAAAACACATGCTTTGTTTTGTCAGATTTCTGGTATACAACAATCCTTTTGATTGTATTGTTATCTATTACCGTATATCATATACCTGGCTGCTTAACAAACAGTGTTGAACATGCCCTTGCAGACAAATTCCTCAAGCTGTTTAACTTAAGTTTAGGTCCTTTGTCTTCTCCATAAGGGTGGCATGCAACTGATCTGGGTAATTACAGTCCTATCAGCCTTACAAGCCTCATTGGCAAAACTATGGGATATAGTATAACTAATCTCATAAAATGTGATATCAGGACTCTTGTTTGAATTGATCATCGACAGTCTGGTTTTGTGAAGGTTAGATTCTGTCTATTTAATCTGGAAAACTTCTTTAAATGGGTCACAGAGGCTGTAGATGATGTTCAGGTAGTGCGTGTGGTGTAAATTGACTTAGTGAAGGCCTTCAACACCATTTCCCATGCTGGTATCAAGTTAATTGCTTTAAAAATTGACCCATATGTGGCAAGATGGATAAGCAAAATGGCTGCAGGAGACAGCCAACACAGTCCAAGAAGCAGATACCTCATCATTAAGTATGAAAGTGTTCAGTGGTGTCCTTCAGGGCTCATTGCTAAGACATCTCCTTTTTGGCATTTATGCTAGGACATCTCTTCTCTGGCATTTACTTCTCAGATCTTCAAGTGGAGGGACAAGACCTCTAACTAACAAAGTTTTCAGATGCCTGCAAACTGAAGGCTGTTGTTAAATCACCCTCTGACACACAAACCCTCCTGAATGAACTCTGTGTAGTAAATTGTTGGTGTATTAAAAATGATAACAAACTAAATGCTAAAAAGTTTAGTATCATCAACTTTGGTAGACAATCCCTCCCCTCACCATATTGTATGGACAATACAACACTACAAAAAGAAAATGTTGTTAGGGACCTAGGTATCTGGGATGACAGTTCTGTCTCTTTGGAACAGCATGTGACAAAGGTTGACAGGAAGTCCTTTTATTTAGCCCAACTAATTCCCAAGGGAATATCATCATGGTCTAAAGAGCTAATCACTCCTTTATACTCAGCAATTAGCATGACCCCAGAGTTTCATAACTATAAAGATCACAGGCCTAAAGTCCGTGAGCTATGAAGGCAGGCTGAAAACTATATCTCTTTAATGTCTTGCAGATTTTTGTGAGGAGACCTCTGTCTTGTTTTCTGCATCACTACAGGCCCAGTTGTTCTATAACTTGTGTTTCCCTGCAAGTCCAATACATCCAACCATACTAGAACCAAAAACCTTAATCTTCATCAGAAGATAAGTTCGACACAATGGAGAGTCAGGCGTATAAAGCAGCACCTCACAAACCTGTGGAATAAACTTTCCCTACATGTTAAGCAGTGCAATTCATTGTCTTACTTTAAATCTATATTAGATGACTAAATGGGTATCCACACATTTGTTTTGAGTTTGATTGGTATGGCACTCCTGAAGAAAGGAAGTGCTGCCTGAGGGAAGGTACTGGCAAGGCATGAATGGCCATAAGACTAGTTGGCTTTAGAATATCCATGACTCTAAACTGCTTTTATGGCTTATTCCTATAGCTTGTCAGGAAATCTCTGCCAACCCTCATAATGATCCTGAATAGCATAAAGTGGGTCTAAGAGAATTAATGAATAATTAAATATATCAACAAGATTAATATCTTGGAAGTAAGTCTAGCTCCATGAAATGTGCCTCTGTGGAAAATTCTGCCTAAAACATGCTATTAAGCAGGACAGCCAAAGCCCGTCCTAGTAGTTAGTGAGTTAAAGTTAATAAGCACAGAGGTTTGTGCTCATGCATACATTGTATAATTCAGAGTTATGTTCTAAAAGTAATGTTTGATATACATGAATGAAATGTCTTATTGTACTTGTGCAAATTGTTGGCTTTATTTTTCTTGATCCTTGGTTGTGTCTGAAAATGATCAACAGGCCACTCTACTTACCTGGTAAACAAATTGCAGTCAATAAATAAATAAACTGTCTAGAATTTTGCAGAATTTCCCTGATTTTGCCTCATATTTTTGCCCTGTTCCTCCTAAAATATTTGATTTTCTGGTAAAACACTCAGGATCATACCTCTCAACTCTCCATAATTTCACAGAATGTCCCAATTGTTGCTTCATATTTTTAGTCTGGCCCTCATAAAATTTGGAATTTTCTGGCAAACCATTGTGAATTGTGCTCACTAAATAATGACATAATTGAGTTTGAGACTTCATATCCTTCAGAAAATTCATGTTGATGCAAAACCTGTTATTCTACCATTTTTTTAAGTTTATAAAAGCAATATTTAAAGTCTCTTCACAATTTTGTTCTGTTATCCCCCAATATATGTGGCTTTGTCCAGAATTCTTAAGCAACATTTGAGAGGTCTGCTGAGGATTATAGTCAGACACTAATGTCAGACACTGAAGTTCCATCCATCTATTGTTCATAAAATGCATGTTAATGCAAAACCTGTTCTGTTTAGTAATACTTAAAAAATTCCCTTGTTTTGAGCCTTCATTCCTGTTATTTTTGGCTTTGTTCAAAATTCTTCAGGAAAGAAGTTGATCGGTATATCTCAGAAACAGTCATACATCTGTTTCCATGGTAGCCGCAAGCTCATGCAACTTATAAAAGATGATTTATTACTCAAATTGTCTTTTTCCAGCTGTCTAAATTTGTAGTTATTTAAGAAAGAACAATGCAAATGTTTCCATGTAATCTCTATTCTGACAGCAGTTTCAGGGCACATTGGGCAGCTGTTAAAAATGGGGGGCTCTCACCTCCCCCGCCCTATGGTTCTGGCACCCATGGATACAAAAGAGCTGGGTAGAAGAAATTAAATGTAAAATAGCAAAAGCACTAAATTAAATGGAAAATGTGTTGATTATTCATTTTTAAGGAAGCTAATCTGGAAGAAAAGCTGATATTCATGTTTGAGAGCCTTTCTGTGATTATGGATGGCATGGAAGCTAGTCACTCTATGGTTCTGCATACTCAGGAAGTGTTAAACAACATTCAAGTGCAGACTGCTATCACTGTATGAAAAAAGCCATAACTGAATAATCAAACAAACAGCTAGAGAAGAAAGCAAATATGCTACAACTGAAACTGGATGATTTAGAAAACAGAAGCCAGAAATGTAATGTGCAAATTACTATAGTCCTGAACAGTGTGGACAACCAGGAATTACCAGAAACTGTGAAGCATATGGTCAGAAAGTGACTGAAAGTAATACCAATTTAGTTTCCAGAACAGAAAGGATTGGCTGGAATACTGAACACCAAAAAATGTTTAGAAAAAGAATACATATAGTTTGTTTGTGTCTTTCGGCTTTTCCCGGTTAGGAGTCGCCACAGCGGAACTCCGGTCCGCTAATGATTGGCAGTAGATTTTTTACGTGCCGAGTTTGCCAGCCCTGATGCACAACCTTCAACGAAGGTACGCCCATTCACGCACGTCTCCACACAGAAGACGCTCTAGCTGAGAATCGAATGGCACAACGTCTTGCTGTGAGGCGACAACGCTACCGCAGCACCACCACCGCAGTTTAATACATATAGTAGTATATGAAAATACCCCTGGGAAGAATGCTTTGCATGTTCTATGGTGGGAATAGGTGAAAACAGTGATGAGGACTCATTTAATGGTGACAGAAGTTAGAAGTAGGCAAGCACTGACTAATACAGTATAGGAGATGGAAGTCAGGTTTAAAGAGAAATAGCAACTAATATCATGAGAGACAAAACAATGCTCTTTTTCTGATTAAGAGTCTGTATATTTTAAAGGGGGAAATGGAACAAAATTTTACAAGCAGAAGCAGAATGCATAATCATGAGTGATTTCTGGTGGGTACGTGGGGAAAGAGGTTTGAAACATTTAGCAAGGGCATACAAAATCACAGAACAGTGTGTGGTCAGTATAAAGGATAAGAATGACTCACCATGCAAATAACAGAGATATTTTGAAGAAATACACAAAATATGGTGGAAGATGCATACAAAGATGGCTTTGAAATCCAGTAGATAAAAAGTCAGTATGGAAAGTTAATAAGTTAAATTTCAATATATCCATTATTTTGCAGGAGATTCAGATAGCCATAGAGAACATAAAAGACAGGAAGAATATGTGGTCCAGCTGGAGTGCCTCACTGAATTTTACAAATGGGGAAACAGGGAGTTGTGATGATTTTATTAGAACATTATCAGCAAAATACTAGACTTATTTTAATACAAAAAGGGAAGGAAGATGGAATGGCTTTGGTCAACTATAGAAGAATCTCACATCTAAATCTGGATGTTAAACTCTTAGCAAAAATTGCAATGAGGAGGTTGCATGTGATCCTTCCCAAAAGTCTAAGCAACAGCAAAAAATGGTTCCATAAAAGATAGAACTGATAATTGGTGGAATCTGGCCAGTTTTGTTGAATGTCATCAAACAGAGTACCAACATGCAGCTGTAGTGTTATTTGATAGTAAAGCTTCTGAGGGATAGTCTTCAGAAGACAGTGAGGGATGTCGTCAGAGCTAGTGATAGACATGTGCAATCAGACTCCAGAGCAAAGACAGGGCAGTATTCATAATCTCAGCCTTTGCTCCACAGCTGGGTTCTAAAAGTTAGGAAAAGAATGCCTTCAGGCAGCAGTTGCATGACCTATTACATAAAGCAGGACAACAGTGTTGGAGTTGAAGTGTCTGACACAGATAGCAGGATGCACATTGTGGGACAGATGAAAAAATGAGGATATCAGAACATAAGCAAAAGTAGCTCCAGTTGCAGAGATGGTTAAAGAGAATTGATTATGGTGGTTTGGGTACATGTGCAGGAAAGCAAAAGACAATCTGGTGAATAAGATTCTGGAGTTGGGAGGAAGACAAGAGAAAACAAGGGTGTCCTTCTAAGAGAAGGATTGACTGTGAAAGAGAAGACCTGTAACAATCAGGGATGACCATTGAAGAAGGTAGGACAGTGGTGCTGAATAGAGAGAGATGGTAACTGTTGATGCTACACCCCAATCCCCATGTAGAAAATGGGAAAAGGGAGCGGGTTGATGATGATGAAAGCTTTTGATACTGTGAACTGGGACTTTTTTGTTAGAATTTCTGCAGAGAAGGAATTGCAGGGGAATATTTATTTAATGGATTTAAATGCTGTATGACATATCCACCAGTGATATCTTAGTAAATGAGGGACTATCTAACACAAGGAAGGATTTAATGAGGGACCAGACAGGACTGTCCTTTATCACCATGAGCATTACCTCCAGCAAAAGAAGAGTTGTCCCTCTCTAAAACAGAGAAGAATTATTAGTGGCAAGGCTATGTTTCAGCTGTATGCTGATGACTGACTTTTAACGGCTGAAAATATAAATCTCTACCAATGGTGCTGGATATATTTGATAATTTTTGCAAAGTGTCAGGATTGGAACTAAATTGTAATAAAACACTACTAGTGAAAGTGGTGAAGGAAATGAAGGGGACACAGCCGGTGATATATAGGAGGTGGAGTATCCCATCTATCTTGGATTGGAGGTAGGATACACAAAAAGGGAGAACAATAAGCAATCTAGAAAAAGCTATATAAGACATCAGTAAACTGGTCAACTGTTCAAAAGGGGCAGAAGGACATATACAACTGCTGACAAAAAAAAAATCCATCAAGATTATGATCCACCCTCATATTATACATATTATAAGACAAATTCCAGTGTTGTACAACTATCCTTAGGCTGTAAAGATCCAATTTCTACTTGAAGAGTATGTTGGATAGCCACACCAGTACAGAATTCCAAGAAAGAAATTGCTGACTCTACCACTTTAAGTCCCTTCACAGGTTATAGCATTTAATATGACCCAATGGGTAAGACTACATGAAGAGGGTATAGATATGGAGTTATGGGAAGGAGAGTCTATGGACTTCTATAAGAAGACCTATGGTGGATACTTAGGGGAAAACTAGGACAGCACAATCAAGCAATTTTGAGATATGAGTTAGAAAATACCTGTATATAAAAGACTCTCGAGTCAGGTAGATGTCAAGATCAAAGTACCTAGCCATGAGCAGATAATATGCAAAAAAAAAAAAAAAACAGGCCTGTATAAATGGGAACAGATAAGGTACATATGAAAATGGGCAAGAATGTAAAGTTACCTTGTACCAAGTAATACAAATACATTTCCAGCATGGGAGTCAACATGCTTCAACAAACAAGATACTGATGAAGATGTATGATGACTGATCCAACACTACGCAGGGGAGGAAACACAAGGAGGCGTTCTGGAATAAGTGGAGAAGAATCAAAAAGTAAAGATGCTAGTTAAATGTGTAAACAGATCGGGACAAACAGCAGTGTAATGGGTATGATCAGACTACACAGAGTGTGGGCGGTTAATGAAGTTAAAAATGAAGAAACACATGGATACAAGCGGGAATTCATACGGCAGAATGTCTTCTGTCTCAGGAAATGGCCATATTTTATGTCTAACAGATGGGAATCTACTTGTGGAACAGTGTACCTAATAAAGTAGCACTAGATAAAATAATCACAAGTTTGAAGTGCCAGGAAATGTGTAGCTGAGGGTATGGTGATGATTTATATGTCTTGGAACTGTATACTGACAGAAGAATGAGGGAGACAAGCAACCAAAGGGTGGACTGAGATATTAGGTAAAACTTTATCCTGGTCATGGGAAGCACTGGGACTTGGGGTAGAGGCAAGCACATCAGGATGAAGAAAGAAGAGTTGATTACTTGAAAGTTATTGGAATGTGTACTTAATTTGGTTATTATGACAGAATGGAGAAAGGTTCACTTTACAAAAATCTGGAGTTTGCATGTGAGGTATTTGAAACTGATTAAAAAATGAATCAGATGGAAACAAAACAAAAGTTGTGTCGCTGTGACAAGTCAGTATTAGAATTTGAATATAACTGAAACTCTGTAAGCTATATTGGATAAACAGAATTAAACAGCTATATGGAGAGTAGTAAGAGTACTGGTTGTATGCAAATATGTAAAATGTTTGTTCTTTGAATAATGCGTAGTTTTGTGAACTCATCCTGCAAATGTGGGTGCATTTTGCATAACTGATGTGAAAAATTGTTGCCTGTTTGTTAATGGACACAAATACCCGTAGCGGAGAGCTCACTTTATTGTTACAGATTTAGCACTTTCGCCCCAGATATTCAGGACTTCTTCAGAATACCTTACTCAATGCATTCAATGAATTTATATAGATGCCCACGCCCCCCCCCCCTTAAAACCATCTGACTGTTTAAATTACTAACATTAAAAACACAAAATTAAAACCTTTATTACAAGAAAAAAACAAGAACAAGGTTTTTATTGTACCAGCCAATAAGTAGATATACCACCAGTTATACATAAAGCCCCATTGAATATAATGGATGTTTTATTTATAACATAAACATAGCTTTCAGCTTTTCGTTTGGGAAATATCCAAACTTCTTCAGATGTAGAGCAAGAACAAAAACAGTCAGCCCAGCAAAAATCCACTCTATATCATGAAGAGTTAATTGATTAATTGCCTACAAGTGGATCACAGCACTCATTTAAAATTACACTTCACAGTTGCATTGTTTTGCTAACAAGACCAAAATGAACCTAAAAACTTCAAGACTTTACAAACATCATGACACAATAGAAATTATTACTTTTGCTAAGAATAAATATAAATATATGTGCATATGTAATAAAACTAACACCCATCCCTGACCTAATTACTATGCAGTGTTATGAAAACATAATCTATACAAAACAAGGTATATAAAAGCATAATATAAAAAAATAATTCATGACTTCAATGTATCATATTAATACTTTGTCAATAAAATAAAATAAAATAAATAACCAACTATCCAACCCAAATAGCATGTAAAAATACCTAGGAAATTACCTAAAACATTTTTACCTAAGCAAGTTTTTTAATTTTAATATACTTGCTAAAGGATAAATGTCATTGATACCTAGGGGGGCAAAGGAGTTTAGTAACAACTGCCTTTTCAATTCATGTTCTTCGAGGTGTAACTTAACAATGTTACTATCTAAATACCTCACATTCTCATGTGCAGCTACCTGTGTTATGACTCTAAATTTAAAACCATGGCCGTGGTTATCTTTACAGTGCCTAGCTAGAGCATTATCCATTTTTTATTTACAAATAGCATAGATGTGCTCGTAAATCCTGTCACGCAATCTACGATCGGTCTTACCAACGTAGAAAGCCGGACAGGCATTGCACTGTGCAGGATATACCACTGACCTGGAATTACAATTGAACTTGCCCTTAATATAAAAATTGTAGTTCCTTACTCAAAATTTTTCACCTGTTTCAATATAAATACAATATCTGCATGCATCACACCTATACATTCCTACGTGCCTATTGGATGGTTTTATGGTAGTTTCCAAAAACTTCTTTAGGTTCTGTCCCTTCCTATATGTAATAGTCGGAGATACCCCCAAATTAGCAGAGATCTCCTTATCCACTGAGAAGAGATGCCAGTATTTTTTAACTATTGACCTAATCTCCTCAGCCTCAGGGCTGTATGTAAAAACAAATGAAATTGAGAAGGTCCTGTTCTGATGATTCCTTCCTTCCCCTAGTTCATTGACCACATTTGTAAGGGGAGGATTCAGGGTGCCTATATTAAATGATTCATTTATAGGACAGTTGTTCAAAATAGGCTTGTATACACCTTGGGACCGTTTTAACTGGACTTCATTTATAATACCAACCAAAAATTTGGAAGGGTAACCCCTGTTAAGGAACATATTCCTAAGATTTAAACACTCCTGTTGAAAGTCAACTTCACCAGAAACCATCCGAGCTGCTCAAACCAATTGTCCCTTAACAACAGATTTTTCTGTTGTAGAGGATGTGCACTAGAGAAATGCAAAAAAGAGTTTGAATAAGTACTCTTTCTATAAATCTTTGCAGTGTATTTTGATTCCTGAATATTTTTTGTAAGTTCCACATCCAAGTAACGGACTGAAGATTCCTGATAATCCTTGGTAAACCTCAGAAACTCAACCGAACTGTTGAAAAAATCAACAATATTGGTAGCCAAGGTCATATCACCATCGATAATCATAAAAATATTGTCCAGGAATCTAGTATAAAAAACAATGTTTTTCATCCATTGGCTAGTAAATACATAATTTAATTCCCAAGAAGCCATAACCAAATTCACAAAACTGGCTCCACAAGGGGACCCCATTGCCACGCCTATCCTTTGGAGGTAAAACTTGTCATTAAACAGAATGTAATTGTTTTTTAAGATGATCCTCAAAAGGTCCTCAATAAGACATAATTCATTTTCTGTAGCTCCCCTAGACCTGACAAATTCCAGTACCCATTCTGTACCTATATCCTGGGGGATGGATGAATAGAGATCGCAAACATCCACTGTTAGGAAATTATTTTCCTCTTTGTACGCCAAGGCATTGATTTGTTCCAAAAAGGACCATGAATTTCGGCAAATCTGGGTCTCCTTGCTGACTAATTTCTTAAGGATGGAATACACTACTTTAGCACATGGGTAGGTAATGGATTGCCTGGCGTCCATGAGTGGGTGCATAGGTGGATCCGAGGTCCCCTTGTGGATCTTGGGAATGCCAAAAAGTAAGGAAATCCTGGGTGCTGGCATGGACAAATAATGATTAAGATTAATGTCAGTTAAACCATCAATAAATAAATCATTAATAAAGATTTTGATCCTGTTATAAGCTATATTCATTTAATTTAAACTGACCTCCACATAAGTATCCTTCTCTAATAACTGATTCATTTTGTTGTTATAATGTAGTATGTCCATGACAACCAGTCCACCCCCTTTATCCGGTTGCATGATGCGAATAGGAAGGCTCCTAAAATTGGAAAGCAACTGCATTTCTTCAAGAGAAATATTAGGGTTACAAACACTTTTTTTACTGTGACAGACCAACTTTCGAAGTTTAAGTTCACATAACAATTCAAACATACCAACTAAGGGATTAACAGGGGGATTAAAAGTGTTAGAAACTCTTAATTCTTGATTACTATAAACAGAATTACCCGACAGGACTATTAAATTTAATTTTCTAGTAAACAATCTGAAATCAATCAATAATTCAGATAAATTACTTTTGTTTGTAGGTACAAATGTCACTCCTTTTGCAAAAAGTTCACTAGTTGTTCATCAATGGGATACTCAGTGTAATTAAACACTTTAAAATCACCTTTTTTATTTACAATTGTCCTACATTGATGAATTGCTTCCATCACTGCTGAGTTGTCCACTTCTGAACCTAAGATCTCTTGTTGCTTCTTAGCAAAAGTCATCATCATCATCTTCTTTCGGCTGTTCCCATTAGGGGTCGCCATAGCGGATCATCTGTTTCCATTTCTTCCTGTCCTCTGCATCATGCTCTTTCACACCAACCGCCTGCATGTCCTCTCTCACCACATCCATAAACCTTATCTTAGGCCTTCCTCTTTTCCTCTTACCTGGCAGCTCCATCCTTAGCATCCTTTTCCCAATATACCCAGCATCCCTCCTCAGCACATGTCCAAACCAACGCAATCTCGCCTCTCTTGCTTTGTCTCCAAACTGTCCAACCTGAGCTGATTCTGATTCCTAATCCTGTCCATCCTAGTCACACCCAGTGCAAATCTTAACATCTTTAACTCTGCCACATCCAGCTCTGACTCCTGCCTTTTCGTCAATGCTACTGTCTCCAACCCATATAACACAGCTGGTCTCACTACCCCCTTGTAGACCATCCCTTTCACTCTTACTGGTACCCGTCTGTCACAAATCACTCCTGACACTCTTCTCCACCCATTCCACCCTGCCTGTACTCTCTTCTTCACCTCTCTTCCACACTCACCATTACTCTGAACTGTTGATCCCAAGTACTTAAACTCATCCACCTTTACCAACTCTACTCCCTGCATCCTCACCATCCCTCTACCCTCCCTCTCATTTACACACATATATTCTGTTTTAGCCCTGCTGACCTTCATTCCTCTCCTCTCTAAAGCATATCTCCACCTCTCCAGGGTCTCCTCAACCTAGTCCCTACTCTCACTACATATCACAATGTCATCTGCAAACATCATAGTCCACGGGGCCTCCTGTCTAATCTCATCTGTCAACCTGTCCATCAAAACTGCAAATAAGAAAGGGCTCAGAGCTGATCCTTGATGCAATCCCACCTCCACCTTAAACGTATCTGTCACTCCCACTGCAGTCTTCACCAATGTCACACTGCCCTTGTACATATCCTGTACCACTCTTACATACTTCTCTGCCACTCCCCACTTCCTCATACAATACCACAACTCCTCTCTAGGCACACTGTCATATGCTTTCTCTAAGTCCACAAAGACACAATGCAACTCCTTCTGACCTTCTCTGTACTTCTCCATCAACACTCTCAGAGCAAATATTGCATCTGTAGTGCTCTTTCCTGGCATGAAACCATACTGCTGATCACTAATCATCACCTCCCTTCTTAACCTAGCTTCCACTACTCTTTCCCATAACTTCAAGCTGTGACTGATCAGTTTTATCTCTCTGTAGTTACTGCAGCTCTGCACATCACCCTTATTCTTAAAGATAGGTACCAAAACACTTTTTCTCCACTCCTCAGGCATCCTCTGCCTTTCCAAAATTTCATTAAACAATCTGGTTAAAAATTCCACTGCTATTTCTCCTAAGCACCTCCATGCTTCCACTGGTATGTCATCTGGGCCAACAGCCTTTCCATTCTTCATCCTCTTCATAGCTGTCCTTACTTCCTCCTTGCTAATCTGCTTCACTTTCTGATTCACTATCCCCACATCATCCAACCTTCTCTCTCTCTCATTCTCTTCATTCATCAGCCCTTCAAAGTACTCTTTCCATCTACTCAACACACTCTCCTCACTTGTGAGTACGTTTCCCTCACAGTCCTTTATCACCCTTACCTGTTGCACATCTTTCCCAGCTCTGTCCCTCTGTCTAGCCAATCGGTACAGGTCCTTTTCTCCCTCTTTAGTGTCCAATCTCTCATACAACTCTCTATATGCCTTATCCTTAGCCTTCGCCACCTCTCTCTTTGCCATGCGCCTCATCTCCTTATACTCATGTCTACTTTCTTCATCTCTTTGACAATCCCACTTCTTCGCCAGCCTCTTCCTCTGTATACTCTCCTGTACTTTCTCATTCCACCACCATGTCTCCTTGTCCTCCTTCCTCTGTCCAGATGGCACACCAAGCACCTTCCTAGCAGTCTCCCTTACCAGCTCTGCTGTAGTTACCCAGCTATTCAGTAACTCCTCATTGCCTCCCAGTGCCTGTCTTAACTCTTCCCTGAACTCCACCTCACAATCACCCTTTTTTAACTTCCATCATTTAATCCTTGGCACTGCTTTCACATTCCTCCTCCGCTTCTTGATCAGCAACATCATCCTGCAGACCACCATTCTATGCTGCTTAACTACACTTTCCCCAGTCACCACTTTACAGTCTCCAATCTCCTTCAGACAGGCCCTCCTACATAGGATATAATCCACCTGTGTGCATCTTCCTCCACTCTTGTACATCACCCTATGCTCCTCCCTCTTCTTAAAATACGTATTCACCACAGCCATGTCCATCCTTTTCGCAAAATCCACAATCATCTGACCTTCTGCATTCCTCTCCTTAACACCATACCTACCAATCACTTCCTCATCCCCTCTGTTCACTTCACCAACATGCCCATTGAAGTCCGCTCCAATCACAAGTCTCTCACCCTTGGGTACACTCACCACCACTTCATCCAACTCACTCCAAAATTTTTCTTTCTCATCCATCGCACACCCAACTTGTGGAGCATATGCACTAACAACATTCATCATTACACCATCAATTTCAAGCTTCATAAACATCACTTTATCAGACACCCTCTTCACCTCCAAAACACTCTTGGCATACTGTTCCATTAGGATAACCCCTACCCCATTTCTTCTGCCATCCACACCATGATAGAACAATTTGAACCTGCCTCCTATACACTTGGCCTTACTTCCCTTCCATCTGGTCTCTTGCATGCACAATATATCAACCTTCCTTCTCTCCATAATATCAGCTAGCTCTCTCCCTATACCAGTCATACTGCCAACATTCAAAGTTCCTACCCTCAGTACTACACTCCTAACCTTCCTCCGCTCTTCCTGCCTTCAGGCATGCCTTCCCCCTCCTCTTCTTCTTCGGCCAACAGTAGCCCAATTTCTGCCAGCACTCTGTTGGCTAACAGTACTGGTGGTGGTCGTTGTTAACCCGGGCCTCGACCGATCTGGTATGCATTTATGAAATGTTCTCCGCATCACTAATTTGGCAGAGGTTTTACGCCGGATGCCCTTCCTGATGCAACCCTCCCCATTTATCCGTGCTTGGGACCGGCACAAAGAAATGCACTGGCTTGTGCATCCCCAGTGGCTGGGTTTGCTTCTTAGCAAAAAAGTAATAATTTATATTGTGTCATGATGTTTGTAAAGTCTTGAAGTTTTTAGGTTAATTTTGGTCTTGTTAGCAAAACAATGCAACTGTGAAGTGTAATTTTAAATGAGTGCTGTGATCCACTTGCAGGCAATTAATCAATTAACTCTTCATGATATAGAGTGGATTTTTGCTGGGCTGACTGTTTTTGTTCTTGCTCTGCATCTGAAAAAGTCTGGATATTTCCCAAACGAAAAGCGCTTAATTTTATTTTGTTTTGGTATTAAAGTGAATAAGAACGGCTTTTTACATTTATTTCTTCATCGAGCTGAGTGAAGTGTTGGTGGTTGCTCACAGTCTGCTCTTTTCTTCAGTTTTTCGTTTATCAGTTCGTTTTCTACATAGCTTTCAGCTTCAAAACACTACTGATAGAAACTATGTTATTAAGCCCAGGGAACACTGTGGATTGACATTTAAATGGCCACTTCATTTCCTTAAACTCCAAAAATACATTTAAAGGTCAACCCGTAGGTCCACATGATCTATATATAACGTGACGGGTTGTATATGTATATGTATATTATATATATATTATATATACACACACTCACATATATATATATATATATATATATATATATATATATATATACATACATACATACATATACATACGTATATATTATATTTTACTGGCTTGTTGCCACTCTTGTGCACAGGAGCATAAAGCCCTGACTACAGCCCAGGTGATCCGGGTTCGATTAGCAGCTCGGGCAACTGACGGAGTGGCAAGGGAGTGATTGGCATTACCATCCTGGTGCAGGTAGGCAGGTCCATGGATGTCTTCACTGTCGATCCCTAGTGGAGGCAAGGGATGACATTAGGTAGGCATGCTTACAAGGACAGATTAAGGGTGGGACAAAGTTAAGCTGCTGTGGAGGTGGATCAAAACACTACATATTTGCATTGCACACCCACCACCGTCATGATAAACTGTGAGCTGTAGAAAGGAGGGGGGAACATTGGGTAAGCCATAAGTAAAAATCTTCCCCTGATGGATGTACAGAAGAGCCTAGCCCCCAGTTACCTCACTCTATGACTGGCCGCACATACACATACACTGGATTTTAAAGTCCGGGGTGTTGGTCAAATCCTGGCAGACCCAAAGAGGACAGTTGCTGGGATGCCCAGCCAGTAAGAATAATGGGTAGTGGAAGGGAATAAAAAAAAATGTACTTCCTTGGTAACCAGGTAAGCCCATTGGACACAACAACCCCTTTTCAGAGGCAATCCAGTAGTTCTATCTACTTAAAGATTATGTTTAAAGTAACAAAACAAACTTTTACATAAAAAATACCTGATGTAGGTATCTGATGATGTTTTATGGTTTTTAAAACGAAAGCAGTTATACTATTAAAGCGAATGCCTAGACTTTTGTGGACATAGTTGGAGTGTTTGATGCTTTTTCTTGTACCTGGTGCCTTTGTTTGTTCCTATGGTGTCAAGTTGCCAGCCCAGTGCCTAGCAACAGAAGGCACACACACATGCACCTACTGCATATGTTTAAAACTCTTTCAACCGCAGGATGATATGCAGACTCCACACAGAAAGTGCTCCATCTGAGAATCGAACCAAAGAACCTCTTGCTGTGAGGTGACAACACTAACCGCTGTATCACCATGGCTGATCTACCTTAGAGGCTGCTGTAAAAAGGTATACCACACAGAGCTCAATTTTGTCAGTATTTCCTTGCACTTCTCCTTTTCTGAATGCAACATGAACAGTGTACATTAATAGCACCAACACTGCTTTATTGTCACCAATGTAGAGGACAGTATCAGTCTCCCAAAATACCATCAGATAAACTGCCACTGTTTCTGTAGAGGAACTGGCATCTTAGTGTTTTATAGGTTCATAGGTACTTACTAAGCTAATGATCCTTTAGGATCTTCAGAAGCCTATCCGTGCATTCCAGCTGCGTTTCTAGCCTAGTATTTTAAGTACAATTAACCTACGGCCCTTTGTAATGTTAATATGAATAACCAAGGGGCAGGCAGACATTTACATGTTACTTCTGTCCATGAGAGACATGGGTGCCAATCCAAAGATGAATCTGTGGCTTCCTATCTGTTCTTCCATATTACTCTTGAATAGAGTAAAGGATGTACTTTACTTTACATGGAGGGAAGATGATTCCAGATAAGTGGTACACTTTGCAAGACATACCTCTCCAGCATATTCTATTTAAGTTGCAGAAGAGATTGAGATATCTTGAGTGGATGTTTCTGCCACTACTGAATTTGTAGTTGTGTAGTAGATCTGAAAGGATGCAGTCGGTGGAGGCTCTATAAGCGAGGCAAAGCTTGCCTCTTAGTAACCTGCAAGATGCTAAAAAAGGGACAGGGCTTTAAGATGATCACTGTAGATTATGTGATTTAGGCCCTTGATCTTCTTAGTGAGAAAAGGTTGTGGGTGCTTGAGTTGTGACTAGTGTTTGGACGGGTATGTACTGAATGGGACATTATACTAAGTGACTGGCCTAATGACTGCAGTATTCAGTAGAACGATCACTCCCCTGGACCTCAATGCCCTTCCCTTACTAATAAGCTGCTCAATGAAAAAGGACTTCCTTACAACAGTAGGCACATAGTGATTGAATGACCACTCATTGTTTACATGAGTTCCCATGTCCTGCACTACTGATTCAGTTTTCAATGGTATGATGATGTGATAGTTGCAGAAGATAACAATAAAGGCTGTCCTCCTCTGTATAATTCCAAAAACTTCCACAAAGGCGAATGGTGAAAATCTGTGAAGTGTTATTACATTCACTTATTTTGTTTTATCGTGAATAAAAGGTTTTCACCATTCGCCTTTGTGGAAGTTTTTGGAATTATACAGAGGAGAACAGCCTTTATTGTTATCGGACAGCGGCTTGTGTTGTTTAGTGACTTTGGTTGCAAGACTTTAGTGTTTTCGTTGGGTTAATAGTTGCAGAAGATGTCATGCTTGCCTAAGGATACAATTAGTCATTTTTGCCATTTAGCTTATGGCCATGATTTTATCAACTGGTATTTGTTTGGGAAAGGCCTTCCTGAAGGGGTCTTAACATCTTCTGAACAGTTTAAGATGACACAAAGTTTACAGTCACCTGCAAACTTAGCCAACCATAAGACATTAACATTAGCTTTGACCTCTGAGAAGTAAATGCTAAAGAGGAGTTGACTGAGGACTGAACCTTAAGTGTCGCATCTTTTGGAGGAGGTAGCTCCACCCACCCTTAACTTCCTGGGTTCTCTTTGTGAGACAGTTTTACTATCCAATGAGTTTCATAGGATTTAAATTTAGCTGGAAGAGTTTATCAATTATGCCTGAGTGGGGGATGGTGTTGAACACCTCTGCAAGGCCTAAATATGTAGTGTGTACAGATGTGTCTTTATCTATTGCTTTGGAAACCTTTTCAAACAAGACCATCCGATTAAGTAGGCAAGATCTGCCCTTGACAAAACCAAACTGGCTCAGGTCGAGTTTGTAGGCTGACTGTGTCCTGATGAAGCCCCACCTTTGTGTGGGGGAATAAGTGCTGTAGTCCTCCACTCATTCAGTAGAAACCTAGACTGGAGGTTGATACTGATCAGCCTTGTAGAGGGTTTGACAGGTCCTGTTTCACACAATCAAAAATACTGGTGTGAAAAGCACATCCAAAAGAGACACAAGCAATATAAAAAAAAGAGATGCAGAGCATGGCTAAAATAAAACTTTAATAAAACAAAATAAGACAAGCGCTTTCAGGTGAACCCTTTTTCAAGTCATAAAATCATAATCATTATAAAGGCACTTAAAAAGAAGTCTAAACAAATAAAATTGAACATGTAAATAAGGCAAAACATAGAAAGTAAATGTGATTCGTTCACAGAGAACATAACATCCAATCATGTCGAGTTTAAATGTTTGCTACAATTGGTTGTGTAAAAACAAAACTACCAATGAAATACATTCTGTAATCCATCACGCTGTAAGCCAGTGTGTTACAGTTAACAGCAAGAAAACACAAAATCATTTATTGGTTAGAAACACAACATCTGCCTAATCACGCTAAACTTATATTTTAATTCATTGTGTCACTGCTTAAACAGTACATCAGATAGAATCCTTATAAAAAAGCACTGTCATTGTAGCAAGGATTTAAGCTTGACATGATTGGATATTATGTGCTCTATGAATGAATCACATTTGCTTTCTATGTTTTGCCTCATTTACATGTCCACTGGTGAGTTTCTTTCTTGACCTTACTCCATTGGCTTCTCTTTATCAATAACCTCAAGCACAGAAACTATTTTGTTCTCTCCAATGCCACCAGAGTGCAAACCACATCTTTCTTAACTAGATAAAAATATCCACATAAAGTGCAGCTATAACACAAAATAAACCCCTTGATATGCAAAAACTTAACAGAATGAGCAGATAAATACTTTATAATGCAGAAAATCAAAAGCAGAGCAAAACAGCAAAAAAGTACTTATCAGGCTTGTGATGAAGCTGATGGTGAACCAAAGCACATTATTTCAGTTTAATATTTGTAACCATTTGATAGAAGCCTGGTATGGCATGTATCTTAACATACCTTAACCCTTCTAATTCATACATCAGCAGAAGCTGACTAGTTGTTCATCTTTGCAATGGTCTGTGCAAGAGCAGCAGGAATTCCCAAATTAGCCTCAGTAACTATCCCTCCACGCATCCTCCTGGGATGGCATTTACTCTGTGAAAGAAGAAGAAGATGGTTATTTTTACTACTTGAGAACAGAGAGTTTATATTCTCTGAATAGGTGTAGTTGCTTGAGTGATTCGGTGATTTAAAATCCCAAAATGCAAACTTCAGCAAATTACTGGGAGGGAACAGCTATTCTATGGGTATAAACTCAGTGTTCTTCTCTGCAGAAAAAATATTTTATTTTTTTTTTCTTGAAATATGTTCAAACATTTCTTCTAAACCAAAAAGGGGCCACTTTACGTGGCAGGAGCTCAAAATGTCTCAAAGGAAATTTACAGCTACCAGTGCTCTGTTGGTGATATTTGTAGAACATAGCTCCAGTATGGATTAGGTTAGTGAGTCATTCTTTGCACGTTGTACAGGTGGAGTACATTACATGAAATACATACAAAGAGCATTCATAAAATTCCAAAATAAATTTCTACATCTTATTTTACAACAGGTACTGTAGTTTCAAAAGGTAGTTGACCTTATGAAGACATTGGATACTATCCAACAGTTACAGGAATGCCATCATCTTGGGTTAGCAAAGGCACACCTCTACAAACAGAGACCAAACTGTGTATAGCAAGATGCAGCACATATAAGAACATGTAATTTGCCCCATATTTAATCACAAAGACTGGAGGGAGTACTTAGTTAAAAATCAGCAAACCATAAAGGACTAACCTAATACCTAATCACCTAATACCTAGTGCAATATTCATCATGACTGTAACTTATAGGCCATCTTGGGCAGTAGCAATGCAGTAAAATATCTCTTCTTTCAGTGCAATACATGCAAATTTGTAAATTAACCATAGTGCAATACTCTAATGTTCATAGTGCAATACTCACATGTCTCTTTCTATGCAAAGATCAATGCAATGTCTTAACCAAGTACTTGTGCAATACTAAAGTCTCATGCAAGTAAGTGTTCAGTTCGAAAAGTGTTAAAATGTGTTTCTACTTATGTGCAATATTAGTCTGTCTACCTGCATGTCTGTGGTGTAATAGCTAAGTGTTACATGTATAAATGTCTGTGAATATAGTCTATATATTGTCTGCACACTGAGTCCAGAGACACGGAATTATGTTTAGATTTGCACTTGTGTGATTTCTATATGACAATAAAGTTTACTTTGACTTTGACTTTGAAAGACACGGAGAAGAATAGTACAGGGAATCTCAGAGTGGGGAAGTCTGACTCTAACCTTGTTCCCATGGGTAGGGCTTGTTTTATTAAGTGACAAAAATCTTGAGGCCATATGAAACATTAAATGGTGTGATATTTATAACAAGACAGAGTACTTTGACTTTATTGGCAGGCCTTGTATTAATAACAACCTATTAGATTTATTGACATTAATAGAATATTTTATGAGAAGGAACCTAAAGGCAACGAATGTATCATATTAATAATGTTAGAAACCACCGTCTCCTTCACTGTTACGTTTTACTATGCACTGACTTCCAATGTAGGTTTGTCAACAACTTCATTACTATTGTTCAGCACACTTGCTGTTATTAGCACCCATCTTTCTCCATCTCATGAACAGAGACTGGGCCATTACCATATTAAAATTATTGCTGTTCACAATTAACTTTCCTGGTAGCCATGCTCAGACTTAAAAAAATCCAGTTCCTCATATCCTGCATAAACAATTTGGAATATTTATAAGCAAGACACATTTCTATATCTGAGTCATAGCTCATTTTCTTGGGTATACCTGACTTCACTCAGCACATGGCACCATTAATGTCTTGCTCTGGCATAAAGGCATATGAGCTACAAGACCGCGCAGATTACAGAAATAATGTAAAATATACTTCTCTTGTCTATGAAGAAAAATCAAATGCAGTAGACATAATGCACCAAAGCATCTCAGTCTCATTGCATGGAACCATCCTTCTGAACAATACACCACCATGCAAGCAGCCCATGGCAGGAATAAACACAGAGGAGGCTGCTTTTTATTTGTTGGACTTTCTTTCTGGAGGAGATATGTGGAGATTATGGGAGTTCTCTTGAACATCTGGCAACAAGCTTTCTTTTAACTTTCAAGTATATGTAGCTCACCAGTCCACCATTCTGAATGCTTCTTTGTGCAATACGTATTTTTAGTCCTTGGAACAAAACAATCAATAAAAGAAAACATGTATCCACAAAAATATCCAAAAAGACTTGAATGTTCTTATCTTCCCTGACTGCCTGCCATTTCCATTTTTTTAGCTCTTTATTGATAGCTTGGTAATATTTCAATGCTGGAGAGTTATAATTTAAACAAAGCTTACTTATTGGCTTTATATCCTCCCTGTAAATGCATAAAATGGTTAGACCCACTAGGTTTATAGTCAGTCCTACAAAAACTGTTTACTAAACCATCTTTAATACAAACAATATGAGCTTTATATTCCCTTGTTGGCTCCTTAATTATCTGGGAATGGATCTCACAACAATGGAAATAATATCATCGCCTAGATAATGGTTCCCTTCAGACTTCAGGGGTACATTTGAATCTCTCGCAACCATATCAAAATCCCAGGGGAAAAAAACTTCTCCACAGATTCACTAAAAACTTTCAAATTGGTATTAAAAAAGACAGATCTATAAAACAGAGCCAGAGCCTAAGTCCAATTTCTCCCAGTAATATTAACCCCAATAATTTCAGAATCACCACTGCATCCCATGACTGATAGGAGGAATTAGCACATATGGAAACTCCACCTCGTCTTCTATTGGTTCTATTAAGATGATGGCCAAAATAACAAGAAAGTGTCAGAGACTTCACTGAACCAAGTTTTAGTATAATTGTTACCCCTGGCAGCTTTGGACTCCAAAACTTTGAACTTATGATTCAGACTCCTAGTTCTGACTAGCAAGCACTTCTTATCAGGATGCACACACTTTATGATGATCTTGCACAATGCCACATGTTAAGAAATGTTATGTTAAGTCATCATGTCCTATAAAACTGTACAGCATGAAGAAAGCAATTACATTAATACATAAATGTCTGAATCCATTCTCAACCCCTTTTCCCATTTTGCACATGAGGTCGGGGTGTCACATCAACAGTGACAATCAACCTGCGCCAAGGTTTACGACACCAGGTGGCTAGCCCTGCTGCAGTAGTTCATCTGTACCACTCATTCACACACACACTCACACATACAGCCAATTTAGAATGTCCAATCCACCTACTGCTTGTCTTTAGAATGTGGGAGGAAGCAGGGGCACCCCGAAGAAACCCACACGACTGCAGGGAGGACATGCACACTCCGCACACAAGGCACCCCAGCCAAGAATCAAACCAGAGAACTTCTTCCTGTGAGGTAACAATGCCAACCACTGCATCACTGCAGCTGCCCTCATAAATATTTGAATGAAGACATGAAATATAGTGCATTCGTATTTGGAAATTAAGTAATGCCTGTGAACAATCAATGATCTACGCAACATTTAAATCTTGTTAGACTCAAACACATGGCAGGCCAGATATCAGAAAGATGTGTATCAACCTGTGATGCTACAGAAATAGGCATACTGTGTGTGTCATAACAAACACACTTGATGAGCCTAAAGCATTTCCCTACTGTAATGGGTAAGATCTACTACCTTAGGGGGTGATGCCTTAAAACTGCTTCTCTCTGACTGTGCCATAAATACTTTCTTTGCCTAAGCCACTCCTGTCTAAAACAGTTATCTGACAGACAGATGTTACCAGAGTCAAATCCCTGCCTATCATACTACACACCCTACAGAGCTGTGCATTGATGTCATCTGCCAAAAGTTATAACAATGGAACTTGTCACAAATAAATGAAAATAATGTGTGAAAAAATGCATTACTGTTTCCTTTGAGAAGTCATCTACCCCAGGGTACCACCACATCGACAATACGTCCCTAAGAGCTGATTCATTTGGTCAGGATTTGGGAACCTATGTGGACAGTGATCTAACTTTTGACCATGTGTCCATTGTTATAAGAAAGTCTTTCTAACTTATAAACAAACAGATTGTGTCTAAATCTAAGAATGTCATTGCCCCCCTTTACTCAGCCCTCATTAGGCCAATCATTGATTATACTTCTGCCCTTTGACACATATCTGTCCAGACACATGCAACAACTGGAATGCCCCCAAAGACACATTATTAAAAAGATACAAGGCCTACACTACATGTCATACATGGACCAACTCAAAGCCCTACCACTATCCTCTGTATCCTACAGACTGCTGAGAAGTGACCTGTGTCTGGCATACAAGGCATGCTTCGACACATTACTGATGACTTTACCACACATCAGCAGTCAAATGGCATCAAAAATACTCAGTCTAGGGATCTAAGCCTCTTCGGCAACATCAACAGAAAAGTTCAAAGGGACAGGTATATCTCGCAGAGGATACCGCTGCTCTGGAACAGACTCCCCATCCACATAAAACAAAGTTCAAAGTTCATCCTGGTCCATATTCAAGTGCAACTTAGATCTATGGATGGGAAACAGAAAATTTACTCTAGGACTGCTTCCTGTACTATTAATGGCCTGAGGCAGCTCCTAAATGCTTTATTCCATGCATAGGTCCCCTAAAATTATCTGTAGTATGATCCCAGTTATTCTCATTAGGGGTAATATATAATTATCAATCAATCAATCATGAAATGGGCAAGGTCAATCTATAACCAAAAAGGATAGGTCATTTTGAGCAAAAAAAAAGAGGAATCTAGCTAGGCTTAAAATGGCCACAAGGGCAGCTAGCCTAGTACTTACCTATGAACCTACAAGTAACAAAGGACATTTGAGGATAATTTGTACAGTATGATTTTATCAGAATGATGACAAGGAGATAACTGTGTTAATGTTCACACAACTGTGAGCAGTGCAATATCAATGGCCAAGGAAGTTGTTTCTGTTGTTTTGTACAACAACATTATCGCAGAACTGAACACTCTGTGTAGATATGTTATAAACATCATTACTCAAAGCATGTGCCATAGGAGCAGTCACATCACAACAATCAAAAACAACTGCTTCACTTGCAGAAAATTACAAAATGAGTTTATATTTCTTTCTCCAAAGTGAAAACTGAGAATAATAACTCCATGAAGTATTGTTTGTATAATGTCAGCACTTTCATATAATATTACCTTTAGCTGGAATTGAACAGCAAGCTATGTAAGTCCAGCAAAACAACAAATGTTTAAATCACATGAGCCACAGTGGAAGTCTTAACAAAGCTGTGAGACATCACCTATGTGAAGTCATTACATCATATGATTATGTTGCAATATGTATGAGATAAAAGGGATAAGGGAGGTTTATCCCACTGTAATTGTACACATTATAAGAGTTGTGGATGTCATTCATGCATAACAGCATTAAGACACGCAATGACTGGATTTGAACAGACTTCCTAAGATCACAAGGTACAGAACACTGCCTAAATAGCATGTGCCAAACAAGATGTTGGTTTACAATTGTGACCATGCACATTTGAATGGATGACATCACCATTCTTTAATATGTTAATGTTCTTCTAAAAGGTAAGAAGGTGGCTGAACTGCACAGTAACAATACACAACTCAACATACTACATGTATTAGAAGTCTTCTTTACACAGCATGAAAGACAAACACACAAACACAGCAGTCAATCATTGCTGGATCCAAACCAACTCTCTCTTTACTTAAGCAGACTAGACAGCACAGTATCAATACCCAGCACCACAAGATAACTCATAATACAACTGTAATGTAGCTTATTTTTTATAGTGTGATGTAATAATTGTATTTCCAAAACTATGTATTGCCTGAGGTAAAACAAATGTATAGGGTAGTCCTCAGCCAGTGGAAGTTTACATAAGGTGTTTTGTCATGGACACAGCTGTACATGACATTACACACAGTCATTTTAGTAAACCAATGATTAATTCAACCCCCCCCCATCTATTTACACAATCTATAGAACACAGAATTATTTGCATATGACACAGGAGACATCTGACTTATAAGGTTAGAGAATGAACTTTTGACACATGATAACCTCATTTGTGTTATGCGGTGAAGATGTTTGTTGTGAAAGTGTGATAAAGGGATGGGGGCATCTTCTCTCATGTTAAATTTTTCTCCTGACAGGAAATTGCTATAGCAAGTCTGTTCTTGAAGCTGTACATACCTTTTATTGTAGCTACACACATAAGTTCACTACTGTGAGATATGAGCCTCCTACCTATCTAGTTACACAATCTAAAGAACACAGTATTAACTGCAAGTGCCACAGGATGTCTGACTCTGAAGAGTAGAGACTTCACTTTTGAAAAGATGATCTCATCAGTTTGATGCAGAAAAGATGCCTGTGGTAAAAGTGGGATAAAATGCAGAGGGAGCTGTGTCCAAAATTAAATTATTCTCCTGAGAGGATGTGGACAGAGCACATTTGTTGTTGAGGCCTTACTTATGTATCACTAGAACACACACACACACACACACACACACACACACACACACACACACACACACACACACACACACACACACACACACACATATACACACACACCACTGTGAGATTTGAACTGCCTACCTATCAAGGTACATAACCTATAGAACACAGTATTAGTTGCAAGTGCCACAGCAGAAGTTTGACTTTTATAGTGCCAGACTGCACTTATGAAAAGGTGACCTCATCAGTGGTTGCACAGAACATGTTTATGGTAAAAGTGGGATACGGAGATGGGGGAATCTTCTCCCAGGTAAATTTTTTTTTAATTGACTGGAAGCTGATACAACATGTCTGTTCAGGAAGCAATATGTATCTGACACTGAAGCCACTCACACAAGTTCATCACTGTCAGAATTAAACTTCCCACCTATCTGCTTACACATTCTAGACTCAAAAGAAATTCCCCTGCACGGAAGTGATTGCACGGATCAAAAACACATGGCTAACAAAAAGCAGAAGCCAGCAACTGTGAGCTGTATGAACTAATTTAATTAGTTAAAAAATAAAAAAAACACAAAGATAACAGACCGGTTTCGGCTATGGTGTTAACCTAGCCTTCATCAGTGTAAATACTCATAACATCTTGAGGTTCTTTTTATACACTGGCATAATTAGTCACAAAGTTTCATTGGTGAGCTCATGAATATTCATTAGTATACAAAATCATAAATATTCATTAAGACCAGGCTGGAAAAGTTCAGCTAATTTCACAATCCATTTCTTTTCTTTTATATTTAGTTTGCTGTGCCAACCAGATTTGTTAGATCTGTCGCCTATTATTTTGTCAATGATGGTAAAATGAAATCTTGCTGTGGTGTGTTTAAGAGTGTGTTTATACAAGGTGTTACTCATTCTTTTGCATTTAACATCACTAAGGTGTTCAGAAATACGTAACTTGAGAGATCTAGATGTTTGTCCTATGTAATATCATATCATAGACAGGTGAAGGGTCAGTATACTTACACAATTGAGGGGGGTTTGTCTTAAATTCATCCTCTCATCAGCTCAGTTGGTCTTACTTGCATCTCTTCATGCCACTTTAGTGATGATGACATTGTTCCTTAGTGCATGGGATGCCAGTTACTCTCAAGACAGGTTTGGCAAAGTTATTCCAAGCCTCAGTTTTATACTGAGACAAGGTGTAATCCCCATGCAGCAGCCCCTAACTGTAGTCTTTCATGAGAAATGCCACAAAAATCCTCGACTCCTCAACACGCCACCTTTGTGCTCTAAATGGAACACCATCCCTAATGCTGCCAGCCATGTCCGCAATGCTCAAGTTAGAAATATGGGTTTGAATTGGTGCTCATTTCAGATCGTGAATGTAACAGCTTGTATGCAAAGACACACAGCCTTGTCAACTGCAAATGTACACCTGAAAGCATAGCAATGGCTTGGCTGACACATTGGCACTGATTATATCAAAATGCACAGAAGGTGTGAAAAATGACAGTGAGATTTGACCATGTGTGGTGCTGGAACTACTGAGGCAAGAAAAATGTAGAACTCCATACCGTCAAATACTTTAATAAAAAACAACAAAGCTTTCAGATATAAATTAGCCTTCTTCAGTGTTTTACATACAAATCTCATAAAAACAACATTTTTAAATATAATCTAATTACATCACATGACACAGTCAACCTACCAAAAAGCAAAGCATCAATTAAAATCAACAATTAGTCTTCTTAAAAGGACAGTCATCCATAATAAATATGCACACCAATACATATAAAAAGTATATAAAAAATATAAATATATATGAAAGGAGGTAAAACATTTTAGCCCTACCACAAATCCACTTTTTTCTCACTTTTTGTTGTTTAGCTTTTAGGACTGGTTTTAATGTGACCTGCTTATTAAGGCCTGGATATTTATCCGCTTCCAAGCAGACAATCCATTCATACTCCTTTGCATCTATATTATTAACTACATCGCCACGTCTTACATTTGGATATATGATATGTATAACCCTAAAGCTAAACTGATGTTTGTCATCATTTTCTTCAATATGTTGGGCCAAAGAATTAGTTAATACCTTCCTACATATCTCTGACTTGTGCTCTATTATCCTGTCTTTTAGTCTTCTCATTGTCTTTCCAACATAGAAGCTTATACATTTATTACAGCTAGCAAGATATATAATGGATGGTGTATTACATGTAGCAGTACAGTGGAAGGTATATTTCCTACCACTAATGGGGTGCACAAACTCCATTGATTGACTAATGCTAGAGCAGCATGGACAATTGTGACAAGGAAAAGTTCCCTTCCTATTAAACACAGGGACAGTTCTATTATTTAAGGAAAAACCCTTATAGATAAAAGCTTCTTTAAGTTGTCACAGTTGCGATAAGTGAATAGAGGTTTCTCCGGGAGCCACTTCTCATGGCCAGGTATGGCCTTTAGGATGTCCCAGTTATTTCTAATAACATGCTGTATTGATTCACTAGCTCTACTAAAGGTCATCAAGTACCTCAAGGGTTGTGGTATAGCCAAATTTTCACCACCAGAACTAACATCTCCTTGAGAGGAGAAGTAGGAGTTAGCCCTCAGGTCTCTTAGTTGTATCGCATCATTTTTAACCATTTCTTATTCACTTATATTATAATCCCTTTCTGAAAAGTTGTTTGTCATTTCTTGCATCTGCATTTCACAAACATCCAGATTAGTATTTAACCTGCTAGCCCGCAAGTATTGACTCTTAACAACACTTCTAAAGATTCTCTTTGCATGCATACTATTTTATGTAAGTATTTATTTACTTGCACCTCCTTTTTATATATACAAGTTTCTAAGCCAGAATCTGTTATTTGTAGCCCCACATCTAAACAGTTCAAAGAGGCATCAGAGAAAGTTATTTCAAATTTAAAAAATTCAACAGTGTTGTTTAAATAACTAAAGAAATTCTGCAAATCAGTATAATTTCCATGGCAAACCAAAAATATCATCCACAAAACGTTTATAGAATAAAATATTTGAAGCATATAAATTAGTTTCACCGTATGCACTTATCTGTTCCCATTTTCCCTGGGTTAAATTTGCATAAGTATTAGCCACTGCAGTACCCATGACCGTTCCTGATATCTGATGATATATCTGTTTATTAAAGGTGAAAATATTGTTCTCCAAAACTAGTTCTAAAAGCTCACAAAGAGTTTCAATACATCTGGCAGAGAAACAACCATGTTCCTGTAGCATTTCTCTTATACAATCAATTCCATAAACATTAGGAATGACCGTAAAAAGAGATTTTATATCTAAGGTTACCAAAATGAAATGGTCATTGGCACTGTTATCATACCAACCATGCAGCTGGGTCAGGAAATCACCAGTGTCTTTAATGTAGCTGGGTATAAAGCTTTTCAACACATCTTGTATGTATACAGATAGGGGCTCTGTTATCCATCTCCTCCCCAAGACTATTGGTCTCATCGGAGGTTTTAACATGGATTTATGTATTTTAGGGAGCCCATATAAGACAGAAATGGTTGGGCAAGGTACACTCAGAAAATGGAAGTTGTCAATATCTATATTTTCCATCATTTGCAAATCATAGACATAATTATTTTACTTATCATACTATCTATTTCCTTATTATCAATTAATTTAAAGGTCTGTCTATCTGATAGCAGTTCATCCATGGTTTGCAAATAGTCACATAGATTCACTAATATAGTGGCACCCCCCTTATCTGCTTCTTTTATAATTATTTCATTATTATTTTGCAGAGATTTCAATGCTTCAGATTCCTTAGCAGTTAAGTTTTATAATTTCTTAAACCTTCTTTTGCTATAAAAATCACAAATTTGTTTTTTACAGATATTATTAAACACACTAATAACAGGATCACTGACAGGAATAAAAGTGTTACTTATTTTAAGGTGACCATCCATAGTATTACCACTGTCCTTAAAAATATTTTTCATATTTAAACTCCTTGAAAACAGGTTCAAATCTGTAATTGCATTAACCAAATCATCAGTCCCAGCAGGTACAAATTTAATTCCATGAGATAATAACAACATTTCTGCGTTAGAGAGGTCATATTTAGATAAATTCACAGCTAAGGGGCATTTTGGTAATTCATTTGAAGCATCAGAAGCATTTCCATCAAAACTAGTTCTCATTTGACTATTTTGTACAATATTAAATAAATTTATAGTTTGTGCAGGCATACTGATACATTCCGATGGTTCATTACAATGACTAAAGCCATTTTTATCAAAGCCTGCTATTACTTAGCAATTATTAAATAAATCCACAGGCAAAGGACTTCTCGAAAACTCATTACATTCACTTAAACCACCAGAGGCACTCTCATCAAAGCCTGCTATCGTTTGACAACTTTGTTGAACATTAGATGGAGTCACTGTTTTCAAGGAGTTTAAATATGAAAAATATTTTTAAGGATAGTCGTAATACTATGGATGGTCACCTTAAAAGAAGTAGCACTTTTAGTCCCGTCAGTGATCCTGTTATTAGTGTGTTTAATAACATTTGTGAAAAGCAAATTCGTGATTTTTTATAGTAAAAGAAGGTTTAAGAAATTATATAACTTAACTGCTAAGGAATCTGAAGCATTGAAATCTCTGCAAAATAATAATGAAATAATTATAAAAGAAGCAGATAAGGGGGGTGCCACTATATTAATGAATCTATGTGACTATTTGCAAACCATGGATGAACTACTATCAGATAGACAGACCTTTAAATTAATTGATAATAAGAAAATATATAGTATGATAAGCAAAATAAATATGTCTATGATTTGCAAATGATGGAAGATATAGATATTGACACCTTCCATTTTCTGAGTGTACCTTGCCCAACTATTCCTGTCTTATATGTTCTCTCTAAAATATATAAGTCCATGTTAAAACCTCCGATGAGACCAATAGTCTCTGGGAGGGGATGGATAACGGAGCCCTTATCTGTCTACTTACAAGATGTGTTGAAAAGCTTTTTGAAGCATAGACCTAGTTACATTAAAGACACTGGTGATTTCTTGACCCATCTGCATGGTTGGTATGATAACAATGCCCATGACCGTTTCATTTTGGTAACTTTAGATATAAAATCTCTTTTTACGGTCATTCCTAAAGTTTATGGAATTGATTGTACAAGAGAAATCCTACAGGAACATGGTTGTTTCTCTGCCAGATGTATTGAAACTCTTTGTGTGCTTTTAGAACTAGTTTTGGAGAACAATATTTTCACCTTTAATAAACAGGTATACCATCAGATATCAGGAACGGCCATGGGTACTGTAGTGGCCAATACTTATGCAAATTTAACCCTGGGAAAATGGGAACAAATAAATGTATACAGTGAAACTAGTTTATATGCTTCAAATATTTTATTCTATAAACGCTTTGTGGACGATATTTTTTTGATTTGCCATAGAAATTATACTGATTTGCAGAATTTCTTTAGTTATTTAAACAACACTGTTGAATTTTTAAAATTTGAAATGACTTTCTCTGATGCCCCTTTGAACTGTTTAGATGTGGGGCTACAAATAACAGATTCTGGCTTAGAAACTTGTATATATAAAAAGGAGGTGCAAGTAAATAAATACTTACATAAAATAGTATGCATGTAAAGAGAACCTTTAGAAGTGTTGTTAAGAGTCAATACTTGTGGGCTAGCAGGTTAAATACTAATCTGGACGTTTGTGAAATACAAATGCAAGAAATGACAAATAACTTTTTAGAAACGGGTTATAATATAAGTGAATTAGAAATTGCTAAAAATGTTGTGATATAACTAAGAGACTCGAGGGCTAAATCCTACTTCTCCTCTCAAGGAGATGTTAGTTCTGGTGGTAAAAATTTGGCTATACCACAACCTTTGAGGTACTTGATGACCTTTAGTAGAGCTAGTGAATTAATACAGCACATTGTTAGAAATAACTGGGACATCCTAAAGGCCATACCTGGCCATGCGAAAGGGCTCCCGGACAAACCTCTATTCACTTATCGCAACTGTGACAACTTAAAGAAGCTTTTATACTATAAGGGTTTTTCCTTAAATAATATATCTGTCCCTCTGTTTAATAGGAAGGGAACTTTTCCTTGTCACAATTGTTCATGCTGCTCTAGCATTAGTCAATCAATGGAGCTTGTGCACCCCATTAGTGGTAGGAAATATACCTTCCACTGTACTGCTACATGTAATACACCATCCATTATATATCTTGCTAGATGTAATAAATGTATAAGCTTCTATGTTGGAAAGACAATGAGAAGACTAAAAGACAGGATAATAGAGCACAGGTCAGAGATACGTAGGAAGGTATTAACTAATTCTTTGGCCCAACATATTGAAGAAAATGATGACACACATCAGTTTAGCTTTAGGGTTATACATATATATCCAAATGTAAGACGTGGCGATGTAGTTAATAATATAGATACAAAGGAGTATGAATGGATTGTCTGCTTGGAAGCGGATAAATATCCAGGCCTTAATAAGCAGGTCACATTAAAACCAGTCCTAAAAGCTAAACAACAAAAAGTGAGAGAAAAAAGTAGATTTGTGGTAGGGCTAAAATTCTTTATCTCCTTTCATATATATTTTTTATATTTTTTTATATACTTTTTATATGTATTGGTGTGCATATTTCTTATGGATGACTGTCCTTTTAAGAAGACTAATTGTTGATTTTAATTGATGCTTTTTGGTACGTTGACTGTGTCATGTGATGTAATTAGATTATATTTCAAAATGCTGTTTTTATGAGATTTGTATGTAGAATACTGAAGGAGGATAGTTTATATCTGAAAGCTTTGTTGTTTTTTATTAAAGTATTTGACAGTGTGGAGTTCTACATTTTTCTTGCTTTATGGTGTTTTGTTTTGTACTTCTCCACTTCACTACTAAGTCACCTTTTTTGACAGACTTGTTGCTGAAACTCCTGACACATGTTCCAATGTTACACAATGAAATGCTTAATTGTCTTTGCTTTGATCATGGCTTGTTGGAGAAACAATAGCATGACTTGTGATATACATTGGCCAGTTGGGTGTTACACACTGATAAGATTAAGTACTACCACTTGGAAAATCAAACTCATGAGGAAAAAAAGGATAAAATGTTAAACTTTGCTTATCAACAGTCAGTGTCACAGAAGAACATAATCTTTAACATGATAATTAGAAGTTTGATAATATAACAAGGACTGGAGATATACTTCAGAGATGCCTGTATGTCTGTGACTTTACTTAGTCGTGGGACTGCATTTCTATGTAAAAGGTAGTATTTGTGTTTGTAAATATATCACAGATGTATGCAGTTGCATAACGTGAGGAAGACATGGTGTGTTACGTTGCATACATACTTTACAACACATTTTGTCATAAACATATACTTACATATATGAGATTCCAATAATTATGACAAAATATTGCACATATCAAACACATGCATTCTACATTGTATATATCATCATTGTCATGCTTAACATACTTTACACACATTATATTGGGCCTCTGTAGCAAGCAGCAAAGGCACATTTGTTGTAATAAGTACAGTTATGATACTCTTGTGCAGCTATTGTGACATTCCTAATCAAAATGTTGTGGCAAATGGCATTCTGACCCCCACTGTAAAAGTATCTGACAACTGGATTTGAACCCTACATCAACTGTCCTCATTCTTTAAGCTCACTTCACGTATACTTTGTGCTGAAGAGATAGTTACCTGAGAGGTGGAATTTATTCACTGAACACTATCCAGACTACTCATGGTCACGCATTGTACCAAGCTCAATTGCACTACAGATGGCTGCCCATATTAAATTTTTACATTTTTTCCTTAGGAAGTGAAATATGTTTGTGCACTGTGGAGTGCAACTGCAAAAGGTATTAAAAATAGGAAAACATTAAACAAAAATTACATCAATCATAGGGTATACCTAGTAATGACCAGAGCAAGAACTGAACTACACTGAAACATTCATCCTTTTCATATCTTCTTACCAAAACAGAACCTTAATTTCTGGCACATCTTATCAGGACTGTAGGTAACGGCAGATAATGGGAAAGACAGCTTGCAGGTTGTTAGCAATACTGAGAACAGTTGAGTTTCAAACAAAATCAGATTGATAACAAAATATGTGTCAATATGTATTCACACCCCCACTGTAAAATTATCTGTAAACATGATTCAAACCCTGCTGTCCTCTTTCCCTAAACTCACTTCACTTACACCTTGTGACACAGAAATAGTAACCTGACAGGTGAAATTTATTCAGTGACTACTATACAGAGTGACAGCTGCACATTGGCCCAAGTCTCTGCCCAAATAAAATTGTTTACTGTTTCCTTAGGAAGTGAACAGTGTTTGCATACTGCAAATCATAGCACAAATGCAAAAGGCATTGTATAAAAAAATAAAATAAAAAGGAGCTTGTATCACAAATTAACACATTTAATGGATATATATGTATCAAGGAATGAAGCAATTATAACATTACCATGGCACAGTTATCATTTTCACATCTGATTTCAACACTGCAAGCCGCACTTAGGATACACATCATTAGGATTTTATGTAATGGAAATTGCTCTGAAAAGGGACACACAGAGAATGACATGAAGACATTCTTGCCACAGTTTGT
Source organism: Protopterus annectens (assembly GCF_019279795.1). Taxonomy (NCBI): domain Eukaryota; kingdom Metazoa; phylum Chordata; order Ceratodontiformes; family Protopteridae; genus Protopterus; species Protopterus annectens. The sequence continues at coordinate 555,373,741 of NC_056751.1, read as the reverse complement.
TTGTCTTTCGGCTTTTTCCCGATAAGGGGTAGCCACAGCGGAACTCCGGTCCGCTAATGATTGGCAGTAGATTTTTTACGAAATGCTGAGGTGCCAGCTCGATGCCCAACCTTCAACGAAGGCATGCCTATTTACGCACTCATGTCTTTCAAATGCTACCCAACCGTGGAGAGGACATGCAGACTCCACACAGAAAGCACTCCCAAGCCAAGCCGAAAATCGAACGGGAGAACCTCTTGCAGTGAGGTAACAATGCTATCGCCATACCACCGCGGCATATACAATTATTCATGACATCAAAATTTACAATATATTGCGTGTCATTATGAAAAATTGTGAGATGTGAATAATTTCTCCAGCATATATAACACCTATGTCTACATTACTCATGTTGTACAAAATATCATATATCACAACATCCATAGCAGATATTATTACTAATGAGAAAAAGTGAGTTTACAACAGCACCTTTATACCATACATTCACATTGACTACAGGTAAGATTATTATCATGTATCACAGACTTTAGCCTGTTCATTTCATATGAAAGACTGGGCGTCAATATTTAATCTGAATCTCATCATAAAAAAAAAAATATCTGTCAACTGGATTTGAACCCTGCATCACCTATCTTATTTCTCTAAACTCACTTCACATACACTTTGTACCACAGAGATTATTATCTGACAGGTAGAATTTATTCACTTAGTACTATCCAGAGTGCTGATGGCTGCACACTGGTGCCAGGTTTGAATGTACTACAGGAAGCAGAAAAATCAATATTTTAAACTTTTTTCCCCTAGGATGTGAACTGTAGTTTACTGCTATGCATGGCTGCCAGTCAGGAATGTGCAATGTCAAACAGCTCACAAACAATGAAGAAAAAGAAAAAAAAAGCTTATTTAAATAGAGGAAACAGTCTGAAACAAGTAGGTAAAATGTACAGTTCTGATGTTTATTCAGCTTTGTTGTCTTACAACATGAACATATGCTCCTTAAAAAATGTTATGTTCACATAACCCCAGGACCACAGGGCATTCACAACACAACCTTGAGATTATCAGTATGTGCCACAGACATATACATATATTGCGAAGAAAACATGATGTTACATATACTCAAGATGTGCATATCAATTGACATTTGAGGTGCAACAGAACCAAGTTCTGAACTTTGTCCTGTGTAATTTGCATTTAGATGTGTGGAGGCCTGTGATCAGCAACAGTTAAACTAATCTTTCCCCACACAATATAAAATAAAAAATGCAACACTGCAGCTCCATTCTTCTCTTTATTGTGTGACCATCATTTCCTTATCTATGTTTCTCTAACAACACTATGTGATTTGCCTTGCAATTGTATATGTTTGAAGGAGTAAGGTACTTGTTTCAAAGAGGAATGTACTTCCTTAGAATTGCAGATATGTTCTCAGAGGCACAAACTGTGGTCATAAACTATTCATATAACTATTAGGAATATTACTTTCCTAAGTCAGTCAATGTACTGAAAAACTTTCTTGTAATTCCCTTTTCCTGGACATATACTCTGTAAGTGTACATCAAAAAGAACTGACTATGAAATATAAAAAAAAAAACACCAAACAAGTGTTAAAACACACCAGACTACAAAGTCAGCAAAAAAGATGCCACCAATCTTATATTAAATAGTTTATTCACACTGAATAACACTCTGGTGCCTCGGCACAGCCTTCTTGGAGTTACAAAATATGCCACACCATACATCTATATATATATATATATATATATATATATATATATATATATATATACACATATATATTCACTTAAATACAATTAATCAATCATCTAATTAATCAACCATCAATTAAAATAATCATATATACATTTTAAAGAAACACTCTCCAGTTACATTCACTATTTAGACCTGATGGAGATAATGTATTCAATTTTAAGATATATAAAGTCTCTTTATACAATATTTTTTTTTCATTTGCACTTCATCTGTTTCTGAAACATGCTCCAAAATACAAGCTTCACAGTGAAACCCTGATTGTTACTGCAGTCAGAATAATGATGCATAGATGCAATCCATTGGCAGGTAACACTTCTCAATATTTGTCATTGCACTGCTGGGGCGTGTACACACAATCATGTAGGTCTTTACACCATGTTTACCTGCCTTGCACTTAGTGTGGATTATGGAATTCATGAATGCTAATGAGTTTGCACCTCATTTTCATACTCACAGTGCTGAGAGGGATGAATATCCACTATATAAAGATAATCATATAGGTAAGAAACTTGTATTGTAGTAGAGGAGACTGTATGGATCCAGACAGCTTGATACTGCTATTTGTTTTGAAAACTTCTAGTTACTTTAACAAATGACTTGTCACAAAGGTAGGTTGCTGTTTTTTAAAAACTTTGATGTATTTTAACACCTTATATTAATCAAGATATAGCAAAGCATCCACCTAAACAGTGTGCATTCTGACATGTGAGACTGCCTGAATCATGGGGGTGACTCCTTGGACAGGATGAATGACACACTGGATCCGGCTGTGTCTGTACTGAAATGTCTGCTGGGGAGAAACGGCATCCACATGGTTGTATAGCTACTACATTATCCAGTATTAGTCAACATGGCTGTGCAAGATCCCACTCCAATATTGGTACTACTTTCACTGCTCCATCAGTGATTGTGGTAGACCATGTGGTTGCGGTCCAGGACATAGCTGTGATGACAGCTCATCAAAAAGACATCCCTCATGCTCAAGTAGCACCCTAAATTCTAGCCAGGGCCATGAAACTAACAGTGCAACTGCTGGCAGAAGTGGTTCTTATGATCAGGGGCTATGACACAGAACTGACTACCCCACCATGCACAACTCATACATATTCAAGATGCCAGAATGTAGTGCTAGCACATGCTTGATTGTGTTCCTGCAGGCACATATGCATTCAACAAATACTTGTCCATTCCACCACACACACACACACACACACACACAGACACACACACGCACGCACACACACACACCCATACACACACACACACCCATACACACACACACACACACACACACACACACACACACATATTACCTAAGTACTGTTGACTGCTATACATACCTTGCTACTGGCCCGGCAAACTGGGTATTCAAGGAACACATTTTTGTTTTACTTGTACACACACAGTTCTATGGCATCAGGATTGCCCTTCTGACCTCCCCAACCCTGCAATAGTGATAATGACTGTGCCTTGCCATTTGCACATTTCTTTGTGACTTCAGATTGCATAAATATCTGATGCACATAGTGGATAGCTAATGCTTGCTTACTCAGAACTATCCTTTAATGTAGATGTATTTCAGAACAAAGGTTTTTAATCATATTTTATAATCAGTTGTGAATGATTGTTTCTGTAAGTGATGACCCTCACAGCATCTCTGTTATTGTTCTTACTAATGAAGTCAGAGGAGATGTTTAAGTATTGCCTACTGTTATACTTGTGCAAGTGATGCTGACATTGACCTGCTCACTGGTTTATATAGAGTGGTCAACTGAAATACCTGATGGTATAGCCAGAGATTTACATTTTGTACTCAAACCTAATGTTACTGCCCCACTACTCACTTATCACTTTAAAAATGTATTCAGCCCTCAAAATGTTACCCCCAGATACATGGGAAGAAGCACATTATTTTCAGCTGTTACCATTTATTTCCATAAAAGGCTAGTTTTAGAGGTGTATTTCTTTTGTACAATAATTCTTTGTTTACAGCTATACTGCAAACATTCATTTGCACAGTTCTAAACATTCTGTGCTTTTTGAGTGTTGACATTTCCAAGAGATGCTCAGAAAACAATTACTCATTTCAGTACACTAATTATGCCTAGCTACACCCTTGCACAGTATTGGGCAAAATCCATGGCTGTATAATGCAAACATCACTTATGAGCTATTATTGACAATACTGTACACCAAGGACACATATCACCTTAGGGAATATGATAATTTGAATATTACAGTAATCAGTTTTATAACTCTACTGCCTTTTCTATACTGGTTCCAGACCTAGCCTGTTAATACTGCAGATACAAGATGCGTCTTTGGGTAGTTGCCTCTGTCTGATACCAACAGAACACAAACATTGCATGATTAAGTAAAGACTTTGCAATTTTACATGCATTTTTTAATCTTTGTATGTGTTTAGGCTCTTATTTTATTTTATTTAGGTAGTCAGTGTGTGTGTGTGTATGTGTGTGTGTGTGTGTGTGTGTGTGTGTGTGTGTGTGTGTGTGTGTGTGTGTGTGTGTGTGTGTGTGTGTGTGTGTGTGTGTGTGTGTGTGTCTGTGTGTGTGTGTGTCTGTGTGTGTGTGTGCCATCCTTTGTCTCTTAGAACCATGTCATATCATGCACACCTACAGTATGTCTGCTGGTAGCAACTGTGGCTGGTGGCTCACTCTCTGACTCATTTATATCTGCTGGACCTGCCAGCCCTGCCTGTGGTACTAGGAACTGTGGTGCTGTCCCTAGTTGTCCTTATTGAAGCTGTTTCCTGACCATAATGTTGTGCAAAGTACAGTTGTGTATACCTACCATAAATGTAGATGTTCGAGTGTCTTCACTATTGCAGTCATAACTGTAGGGTACTCCTGCCGGCAGGCAGCCCGAGGTCGGCCAGAATATCAAAGTCTGGGTCCGGCGTCGGCTGTATCAGCTAGAACCCTGACGTCAGAGCGTATGGGTATAAGGCTGACAGCTGACGCCATCTTCTCCAGCCTTTCTTGCCCCTGATGTCAGAAGCTCCCATAAACCAAAAGGTGTCCCAAAGGAAACACAAATACACCAAAAAGGTAGTGGAAAGGAAAACACAGTAAGCAAAAAGAAACAAGAGGGGTCTGGAGGGAGGGAAACACCGACTGCAACAGTGAAGACAATCGAACATCTACATTTATGGTAGGTATACACAACTGTACTATGTTCTTCGTGTTTCACTGTTGCAGTCATAACTGTAGGGTAGAATCCCAAAGCTGAGAATACGGGAGGAGGTTATGAAGAAGAAGGAGCAGCTAGAAGACCCTGCAAAACAGCAGAGGCAAAGCCTGCCCTAGACTTAGAGTACAAAGGGAGGTTATAGTGCTTGGAAAAAGTATGCACCGAGCTCCAAGTGGCAGCCTCCAGAATGTCCTTGGTAGGAACCCCTCTGAGAAAGGCTGCTGAAGTGGCAGCTGCCCAAGTAGAATGAGTCCTGATGGTACCTGGAATTTGTTTCCCATGAAGAGAGTAACAATATCTTATACCATGAGCAATCCATTTGGAAATAGTTTGCTTAGAAATGGCTTTACCAAGAGAACTGGAAGCAAAAGAAATAAGCAATTGATCTGATTTTCTGAAACTTTTAGTTTTTTCCAGGTAAAAACATAGCTGCCTGTGTACGTCTAATGAATGTAAGATCCTTTCCCCCCTATTTTGGGGTTTAGGAAAAAAGGTAGGAAGGTGAATAGTCTGATTTAGAGCCACTCTAGAGACTACCTTAGGCATAAATGTAGGATTGGTCCTCAAGGAAACTCTGTCCTGATGGAAGATGAGGTATGGTTCCACGGCCATGAGGGCTTGAAGCTCTGACACCCTTCTGGCAGAAGTCAAGGCCAACAGGATAGCTGTCTTCCAAGATAAGAACTTAATGTCCGCAGAGGCAGCAGGTTCAAAAGGAGGCAAAGTAAGCTTTTCCAAGACATAATTGAGATCCCAAGGAGGGACAGGAGGAGTTCTAGGGGGGTTTAAATTCTTAGCTCCTCTCAGAAATTGTCTGACCAACTGGTGGGAAAATATGGGAGGATCACAATTGAAATGTGCTGAAATAGCAGAAGCATGAATTTTAATGGAGGAAAATGAAAGACCTTTAATCAAAAGGTCTGAGAGATAAAGTAAGATAGATGAGATATCTGGTAAAAAAGGATCAGAGCCATGATCCTGCATCCAAATACAAAATCTTTTCCATTTAGAAGCATAAGATTTCCTAGTACTAGGACGCCTAGCTTCCAAAAGAACATCCAGAACTTGTTTAGGAAGAGAAGAAGGGATCAATTGCCTTTGATGAGCCAAGCTGCCAGACAGAGAGTCTTGATTTGAGAGTGAAATACCTGACCCTGATGCTGGGACAATAGAGAATGGGTCAGAGGAAGATTCCAAGGAGGTACCAAGGAAAGATGCAGTAGAGTAGGGTACCAAAACTGACGAGGCCAATTTGGAGCTATCAAAATGATTAGACTGGGTTTGTCCAGCTTTATCTTTAGCAATACCAGAGGCAGAAGAGGAAGAGGGGGGAAGGCATATCCCGAAAGATTCCTCCAACTGAATGACAGGGCGTCCACATTCCAAGCTGTCTTGTGGAAGAACCTGGTGCAAAAGAGAGGCAACTGATGGTTGAGATGAGATGCAAATAGATCTATCTGAGGACAGCCCCAAACTGCAGTTATCTTGCTGAATAAGTTGGGGTCCAACATCCATTCTTGAGGATCCAAAAAGTTTCTGCTTAGGCTGTCTGCCAAGAGATTTTGTTTTCCTGGAATGAACTGTGCCTGAAGATCCAGATTCAACTTTAGGGCTGTATCCCATAAGGTCATGGCAAGTCTGCAAAGGGGGTAAGAGTGAGAGCCCCCTTGCTTGTTTATGTACCACATGACTGTGGTGTTGTCTGTTCAGATTAGCAGAGGTCCTGGCTTCAAAAGGGCCTGGAAGGCTAGAAGAGCATTCTGGACTGCTAACATTTCTTTCAAGTTGATGTGCCATAGAAGGTGTTTGTTTGTCCAAGAACCCTGTAGACATTTGTCTTGAAAATGAGCTCCCCATGAATAATCCGAGGCGTCCGTGGTTATGGTCTGAGTAGGTTGAGGCAGACGAAAGGGCTTGCCTTCATTCAAAACACACGCCCTGGACCACCAAAGGAATTCCTTCTGGAGGCAGGGAATCAATGGAATCATTGTATCCAGACTGTGGCAATGTTGAGACCATACACTCTTTAGGTAACATTGAAGTTTCCTCATGTGAAGCCTCGCATTTGGAATCAACAGGATGCAAGAGGCCATGTAGCCCAGAGCCTGCAGGAATTTCCTTGCAGTGAGCTGAGTTAATGCTGCCAAGGTCTTGAAGATTGAAGCCAGCTGTAACTGTTTTTCTGGAGTGAAGAATGCTTTCTGTAAACTTGTGTCCAAAAGAGCTCCCAAAAAGATCATTTGTTGAGACGAAATCAAATGTGACTTTTTTATGTTCACTGAGAATCCCAGTAGTAGGAGAAGACGTTGAACAAAATGCAGATGTTGTAATAGAAGGTCTTTGCTGTCTGCCTGAATAAGACAGTCGTCCAGATAGGGGTAAATCTGAATCCCCTGAAGTCTGCAATAAGCTACTACTGGAGCCAGGTATTTGGTAAAAACTCTGGGCGCAGTAGATAAGCCAAATGGCAGTACAGAGAATTGGAAGTGTCTCGAGCCTGCCTTGAATCTGAGGTACTTTCTGCAATGTTGCCTTATGGGGACGTGTAAGTAAGCCTCTTTTAAGTCCAATGTTACCATCCAAGAATCTTGTGCGAGCATTGGAAGAAGTTGTTGAAGTGTAAGCATCTTGAATTTTGGAATTTCCAAAAAGGTGTTTAATATAGAGAGGTCCAGAATAGGTCTCCAGGAGTTTTGTTTTCTTGGGACCAGAAAAAGTCTTGAATAAAAACCTTTCCCCACCTCTAGAGGTGGAACCGGTTCTATGGCCCTTAAGGCTAATAAGACGTCCACTTGATTTAAGGCCTCTGTCCATTGATGTTTTGGCAGATCTGGCCAGCCTGAAGGCCTTGGCAGAGTGTGAAAGTGGAATCTGTAACCTTTCAAAATCACGTCTAACACCCATTTGTCCTGGGTAATGTGAGTCCAATTCTGGTGAAATAGAGTAAGTTTTCCTCCGAGAGGGGCGTCCAGGGAAGGAGGACCTGGAGCCCAACAGAGGGAGTCATTGAGTCTGTTTTCTTTGGGTTTGAGATCTGTCTTCTCCCCTTATAGGTGAAGAAGCAGTCCACTGTCTAGGTCTGTAGGAGGCCTGAGCCTGCGCCCTACCTCTGGAGCATCTATATCTTCCCCTTTGAGGCCTGTCAGAGGTGGGAAAAGACCAATTTTTGGAGGGCCAATTCCTAGAAAATCTAGGAGGCTGAACTTGCAAGAAATCTTTTACAGTCTGCATAGACTTGGCTTTTTCTTCCATCTTTTTAATAACCTCCTCAGCCTTAGACCCAAATAGGACGTTATGCTGAACAGGGGCATCTAGCAATTTTGCCTTAACTTGTTCAGGTAGATTCTGCTCACGAAGCCAGGCATGTCTCCTGATAACAGTACCAGAGACAGCCGCCCTGCAAGAAGCCTCTAAGGCATCAAAACCACAATATAAACTATGTTTGCTGACTTGTTCAGTAGCATGCAACACATCCTGTAATTCCTTATCTGCAGCACATGCAGGAAAGGCAGAAATCCTTTGTTTTAAAACAGATAAAAGAAACTGCTGATACTTAAACATGTGAAATTGGCAGTTTAGAGCTCTAATAGAAAGGGTGGCTGAAGTATAAACCTTTTTGCCCCATCTGTCCAAAGCACGAGAATCCTTCTCAGAGGGGTAGGATTCTTAGAGGAGGCGGCCTTAGCAGCCTTGGAACCTTGCGAAATAGTTTCAGGATCAGCAGAAGGGTTCTTGAATAAAAATTTATGAGAATCAGGGACCCTGTAAAATCTATCAGGCTTAGAAGGAGCAGGAGGCATGGAATCAGGATTCAAGTTAGCTTCAGAGAAGGCATCATCCACAATATCAAGTACAGGAGGAATAGCTAAAGGCCTGTGCTGAGGGAGAAGAAGGAATTCCCTGAGTCTCTTTTTGGAAGCAGAATAATCCTGACCTTCCCAATGAAAATGCTCCCTCATCTCATGCAAGGTTTCCCCAAAAGAGAAATCTTCAGGGGGGGAGGCAGAGGGAACAGAATCCTCTGCATCCGAATCCTCATAAGGAGGGAAGGAGTAATCCTGATCAGTGGAAGAAACAGAGGATACAGAAGCCTGATCAGAGGAATCATAAGGGATATCCTGTCTAGGCCTTTTCTCAGGAGGAGGTTGAGAGCCCCTTATCATAGTTAATAAATCCTCAGCCATCTGAAGTAATTGTTTCTGAGTCTTGGGAGCTGTATCCTAAGAAGCTTGAGTAGAATGTCTGGGTTTAACAGCAGTCTTTGACTTAGCTTTTGTCTTTGTGGATATAGTAATGTGTGAAGGCCTGAAGACCCCCTCAGAAGCCGGTACCTGCACAGCGGTTCCGGACCCATCTGAAGGAGCGATGTCCGAAGGTCCTGCAGCAGATAAATTACTAGGCCTAGTTGGCTCACCATGTGAGTCCGTGTCGGCCATTGGTTCTGAAGTGGCGGAGGACAGTGGCTGCAAAAGCGCCTCACTGACGACCGCCGAACCCGAAGCTGGCTCCGGCTGCAACGTGTCCTGTTTGGACCTCGGAGGCCTGTCCTTGTCTTTGCGCTTCTTCTGTAATCCAGTAGTCGGTTCCGACGACATTCTATAATTAAATCGTCTACCAAAGTAATTCAAGGCCCAATCGTACCTACGCTTGATAGTGCGAGAATTAAACCTGGCACAGAACCGACAACAAGAAACGTCGTGGTCAGGGCCTAAGCAAGGTAGACAGTAAGAGTGGAAATCTTTATGAGGTATTTGTTTTCCACACGATACACAATTATTAACTTTTTCTGACATCGGAGGAGCAAGAAAAAGTTTCCCCAATGGGGTACTTAGCTTTGAGAAGAGAAGTAGAAACTTCGGACCGAGGACAATCACACCACGTTGTCTTGAAAACGCCAACCAACAACTAGCGAACTGCTTTGCACCGCACGGCAAGAAAGACTGGAGAAGATGGCGTCAGCTGTCAGCCTTATACCCATACGCTCTGACGTCAGAGTTCTAGCTGATACAGCCGATGCCGGACCCAGACTTTGATATTCTGGCCGACCTCGGGCTGCCTGCCGGCAGGAGTACCCTACAGTTATGACTGCAACAGTGAAACACGAAGAACATCATTGAACAGATTCAGTATTTTGGCAGAGGTTGCTGGGTTATACTGAGGGACACCTCCTAAGGTGTCTAGACAGCGGAACCTTGATTTGAGCAAGCCAAACACACTTTCTATGATATTCATAGTTTGAGTATGGGCATCCATCTATCCTTGCCTGGTGGGGTTGTATGGGTTTCTCAGGGGTGTCATGAGCCAAGGTTCCATGTATAACCTGCATCCCCCACTAGATGCCCTTGTGGGAAGTCACCCCTAGCCAATCTTGTGTATAGCTCACAGGTATGCCATATGTAGGGGTCATGAAAACTACCTGGGTTACCTGCACATACTCTGTAGATGATCCCTTGGGCATTATAGACTACCTGACACATTACAAAGTGGTATCCTTTCCTGGCAATGTAACTCCTCCCCTGTTCACCATGTGGGGCTTTTATTTCTATGTGTGTTCTATCTATGGCCCCCAAAACTTCAGGGAAGTATGCTATTGCATACAATTCCTTCATGGCTCTTACTTTCTCCTCTGGGATGTGTGGGGAATAGATACGTTCTCATGAATGTTGTAGCATTGCATTTACAAATTGATCTAATGTTCTCAAAACTTAGGCCTGTGATACCCCAATATATCCCCTGTAGGTCTCTGGAAAGTACCTGTAGCTAGTATATGTAAGACTACACATACCTTTGTTTCCACTGGGATAGGTTTTCCACAATTTCCCTGAGGCCTCAGGTAAGATGGCAGATGTTGCATGTGTTTGGTGATGTTGCATATTTCCTCTAGTGTTTCCCTCTCCAACCAGTATAACTCTACAACTTCTAGCTTGTGCAGTCCATGTTAAGTCAAATGGAGTCTAAACAAGTTTCTTCTCCTTAACTGAGGTCTAACAGCAGTACCTCAAATTAAAGTCTGTTGCACATACCAGTTAATGATGGTAGCAGTGGGACTTCCGAGATGGCTGCACACTGAGAAACAGCGTAATTTCAGATATTCTACTGTGAAAACAGAAACTGAGAAAAGAGAACCAGTGAATTTGACTTTTGGGGTAAATTTAAGTTACTGGCTAATAAGTGCACTGCATGGATACCAGCAAAGAAGAAATTTACATAATCTGAAAGAAAATCAACCACAAAAATTGTAGAGAAAACACTGGCTGGGAAAGATCCTAAAAATGTTCAGCAAAAAACAATTCAAGCTCCAACACTGGTGCAAGACATGACTTTCGGTAATCTAGAGGAAAACATAAGTCAAATGTATTCAGAGCTTGTTAAAATAAATTTAACCTTGAATGAGTACATCAAATCAAATAAAAAAGGTTGGAAAAAATGGAAGAAGCTTTAAATAAATATTCAGATGAGATGATAAAACTGCAAAAAAAAAAAAAAAAAAAAGAAGTCAAATGAAGAAAAGGCTGGCTGAGTATGAGACTTCTGAAGAAAAGATGTTTCAGAAATGGTAGAATTAGAGGACAGAGCACATAGGGAAAACCAATATTTTCTGCTGTGCCAGAGAAATTGGAATTAACAGACTGTATCCATTTTATAAAAGCACAAATAAGCAACTGGACTGGTATTCCACAGCAGAAGTTGTTAATTAAAAGAGCACATCATACATATGCTCCAAACCTGACCATGAGAAAGCAACCAAGACTTCTAATAGTAAAGATGTAATCCTACTAGCAGAAGTGATCTCGACAAAGCTGTGTCAGAAGGATAAATTACTAAAAGTTGGGGACAATATGTTTGTGGAAAATGATTACTCACTGTACAAGGCGGAAGGGGAATACATTTACTCCAGAAATTAGGAAATTTTGAGAGGCAGGTATAAGATTCAAGCTGCTGTATCCAGCTATTTTCCAAATATTCTTTCCTGAGTATCAGGATTATTTTTTTGATGTAGAATACACTAAAAAGGAAATGCAAAAGTATGTCCAACAGAAAGTGAGCAAGCTCATACAGAGGCGTTGCCAGTAAAACATTTTCCGATCTTCCAAAGAAAAATTCTGGAGACGGAGAAAATCACAGGAGTTGACTAGAGGAACCAGGAGTACTTAGGAAATTAATCAGATACTGGAAATGGCAGAGGTAGATCAACAGGAAGAATACCAGCAACTCAGAAATTATTAAAGTTGGGATTAGAAAACACCAATGACATTTGTGGAATATGGCTTAACAAGGAATCCTGGAAATATTGAACTTTTCTGACTCATTAAACTTGCAGGGGTCTCCAAAGCATATGCCCTACTTCATATCATTAATGTTTGAAAGAACATTAAGGAGATGGGAAATTGAAAGGAATGAGGTAAAACAATTCTTGTTCTTAACAGTATTGTTAGAAAACATGACATATACTGCACGTGATAAAGCATTTTCAGTGATTTGTGTGTGTGACAGGGATACTAAAGAAAACAAGTGTCCCATTTTTTTTTTCTTGCTTAGCTTTAAGAAATGTAGGTGCTGTGATTTAAAAAGAGAAGAAAGCTTGTACAAAAGCACATTTAAGATAATAGGCTGTAATCTTGGGTTGCTGAGGTGAGGGACAGGTTATAAAAGTATACAGATCATGATATAAGTACAACTGATCTGCTTTTTCTTACTTTTGCTTAAGGGGCTGACAGGATTAAGGTCCTTGGTTTGATCTAAGATGTTTTAAATAGAAGCAATTAAATAAGAGAACTGAATGTAAGGAAAAGTTTTCCATTAACAAATAAATGTTCACAGTGCAACATGAGAAGCTTGCACTGAAGGCAACTGTGTATCTGGATCAGGTCTATATTAGAACATCGAATGTTTAATGGTTATAATCACTAAAGGTCGACCTTTAATGACCGACCATTAAAATTTTGAATGTTCATAAAAAATAAATTAAAAAAAAAAAAAAGAAAATCTAAAGGGTGTAGGCAGGGGAGCAAGCCCCCTGCTACTTAAATATACCAACTCCAAGACTGCACTATGTTGAAGTAAATGGAAGTCTCCCCTTACAGAGATTTCCGTTTACCCATTCGACATTCTGCACTTTCGCTATTCTCATGTTGACATTGTCAACTTTCGAGAATATAATAGGTAACCTCTGGATCTCATGTTTCTATGGAGACAAGTTGATAAGAGGGCAATAAAACAGAATTTTTTTCAATGGCTAAAAGAAAATGTTTTCTAAAAGCATTCAAGTCATTTTCTACATCTAGAAGAGGAATAAAGATAAGATGAAAACAGACACCACTTAGTGTTAGTAAAAGCACAGACTATAACAAGCATCTTAGCATGAATAACCTTAATTATAGGTCAATTGTACCTGTGAGTGGTAGCTGTCAGTCTGGGACAATTGTTGATATTAGGAGGGTTTAAAATTCATTATTTGAAGATGCATATAGTTTTGTGTGCTTGTATTAAGTTAATAGGTCACGGGGTGTTCTGGGGGTGTGTTTTTGAAGGTTTTCATTAAAACAAAAAGTCCTGTAACATGTGACATAGGTTTAAATGGATACGACAGGAAACAACTATATAAAAGATCAACCTGACAAACATTAGTGTATGCGTGTAACACAAAAACTGAAAATGGGAGAGAATAATAACTTTTTAGCATAATGGTAACACTTTCCATATTATCTTTGAATGTGAATGGTCTCATAGGTATATACAAAAAAGAAAGAGTAGTGAACTACATTAAGAAATGCAGAGTGTAGATAGTCGTGCTACAGGTGACACATTTGGGAAGAATTGAGCACGTGAATTGGTAAAGAAAGGAATTTATGATGGTTGTTATGAAATAACTCGGTCAAAGAAAAAGGGTAGTACTTTTATTAATTGCAGGAGGAGCTCCAATAGTAATACGAAAGGAAAAAATTATAATAATGGTGGATTTGTAGTAGTAAGAGGGTACTGGCAAGGAAAGAGGATTACATTGTCATATATTTATGTTCCACCTAAAACTATTACAATGGAGCTTAAGAAAATCCTGGGAGAAATAATCACTTTTCAGCAGGGAATATTACTTATAGGTGGGGACTGGAATTTGATTTGCAACAATGAGTATGTATCTGGGGGACCTAGAAGGGAAAATATAAAAAAAGAGGGTAGATTTATAAATAAAGTTACAAAAATATTTGGTATGGGAGATGTGAATTCAGTAGTAGGAACCCTAAAAGAAAACTGGGTTAAGCTGGACAGAAATTTTATTTTATTTGTTTATTTATTTTACATTTGTTTACCGGTTAATGTCCGACTGGGCTGGGAGCCCATTTTCAGCGGAGACCCGAGGAGAAAAGCTACACAACATACAATACAATTTAGACAGTAGACTAAAACAGTATGACATAATACATATTACTCAATTTCAACATACAATACAGTTTAGGCTGCAGACTAAAAACAATATGAATCAATTCATATTAGTCAATGTCAACAGAACAGCACAGCATTTATAGTATTTGACATTAGAGTGCATATAGTGTATATGTACATAATGTAAAAACTAGCTAATAGTTTACATGTGGAACTCAGAGAAAATTTAAAAAAAATACAGACTGAGGAAGAAATTGAAAAGCAAGAGTCCTGTTTCACAGAAACATGTGCATTTAATTGAAAGTTTTGATACACATCCAATAACAATTTCAGATCACATTTGCCAATAATAGCTAAAATAAAAATGAAGGGTAATGAAATAAAAATGAGACACTAGCATTTCTCCATCTATTTGTTAAACACAGAGGAATTTAAGGAATGGGTAATGGAAATTATTTAGGAGTCATTTAGGGAAGACAGAAATTTTTATTTTATTTTATTTATTTAACATTTGTTGACCGGGAAAGTCCGACTAGGTTCCACAGATCCTGTTTTCAGCGAAGGCCCGGGGAGAAATGCTCCAGAAGCATGTTTTTAGAATGTGGGAGGAAACTGGAGTACCCGGAGGAAACCCACGCGAATGCAGGGAGAATATGCAAACGCCACACAGAAGGCACCCCAGCCGAGAATCGAACCGGAGAACCTCTTGCTGTGAGGTGACAGCATTAACTACTGCACCACTGCACTGCCCATCTTATTTAAATATAACTAGGGAGTGGAATAAAATGAAAGTTTAAAAATAGGGTAGAAATAATAGAAAAGGAGATTTGGTTAAGAAGCAACATGAATTATTCTGAGGGAGTATTGCAAAAGAGGGGGGGATCTCGCAGAAGAACAGGAGCAACTGCAGAGTGCTGAAGAGAAAATAAGAGACTTCCTTGATAATATGCATAAGTTTAGAATGATTGCTGTTAACACAACGGGTCAGACAACATTAAGCCAATAACAAGGAAAATAACTAGAGATCCTGTAGACTAGAGGTATTCAAAATATTTCAGAAATGTTATGAAAATGTGTATAAAAACACATAAATGTGGAAATCAAGGAAAACTACAAATGGAAATGTTTATGGAAGAATTAAATATACCAAGGTTAGAGATAGATGAGGTTCAATTACTAACAGTTAGGATAGAAGGAGACAAGATAAAAATGGTAATGTATAACCAATCTACAGGAAAATATCCAGGAATAGATGGTATTCCTGTGGAAGCTTGGACGCTAGGAGGGGAAAAGACCTGGAAGGTTTTGTTTAACATTATTTTAAAAGGAAGAGAAACACCAAGATACTTGAAGAAAGCTGTGATGGATGTAGTACCTAAAGTGGCAAAACCCTATCAGATCCAGCTTCATATGGGCCGATTTTAATTCTAAAGCATGATTATAAAGTGTTTGTCTGTAATGGCTAAAATAATGGCAAAGGTGATGCCAAAAGTAATAGATATGGATCAATGTGATTTTGTAGAGGGAAGGCAAATATTTGACAACATTAACAGAACGATGATGATCCACAGGGAAACAGAATATAAGAAAATACAATTATTGTTATTGGCAGGTCTTGATGCAGAGGAAAGCATTTGACAGAGAAACTGGGATTTTATGAGTAGGGCAATGGAAGCATTTGCATTCTCTGATAAAATAATAAGGCTGATTAGGAGGATATATGAGGGATCAGAGGTGAAAATTAAAGTGTGAGAGGTCATCTCTGATAACTTCTGTTTGACCAGAGGAACCAGGCAAAGGTGTCCGCTTTCCCATTTGTTATTTGAGTTGTATTTAAAACCACTGTCAAAGAAAATAAGGGACTCAGAAATTAAAGGATATAATTGGTATGGTAATCAATAAAAGATGGCTTTATTTGCAGATGATATTATTTTGTACCTGATAAAACCAGAAAAGGACATTTCAGTATTGTGGAACATCTAAGAGTTTAAAGAAGATAAAACAAAGGCAATAGCTGTAAACTATGTACTCAGATGCAAATTGGTTTAGCAATACCCAAAAGCATTTTGTTATGGCAGCTAAGAATATGTGGGAAGACACTAAACAAAAAATAATACAAAAACCGGGACATTAGAAGCTCTGTTTTATGGATATGGGTAGCAAAATACAAGGAGTGAAAATGTTTTTGTTGCTTTAGTGTTATTCACAGGTCAGGCCTATTTTATCAACCAAAGGAGAACTTGTGGATAGCTATTAATTATGAGTTGAAGGATTGTATCTAGGAGGGGAAGAGACCAAGTGTCAAGTGGGATAAGTTGATCCTTCCAGTTGAAAAGGTGGTTTGGGATGACCTGATATGAAGGAGTATTTCAGAGCTACACAGTTAAGGCTCCTATACATAGCACAAGCAAAAAGCTATAAATCAAAGTAGAAAGGGATGATTATGAAATGGGGTGAACTCAAGAAATAAAGGGAGACTGCGAATTTGGATACAGATCCTTAAGGAAAATAACAATAACCATGCAGAATATTATATTCAGAAAGTAACAGAACATATTTTAACAACTAACCCAACTTGGGAATGGAGAAAGGAGATTCTGCTGATAGGGATGACTGCAATTAGTGGTACAGTGAATAGGCAAGATGGGGCTGGAATTTTCTGGAGAAAACTGGCAAAGGAACCAAGGTATTTGGAGCAAATAATTAGAGAGGGAAAGTTAATAGAATGGGAAGAGGCCAAGAATACAACTGGATCATAGCCTACAGATTGCCTTCCCTATCACGGATTGATATCAGAGTATAGGGAAAGAGAAAGGAACAGGGGGATTCTAAGTGCAAGACCAGCACTGGTAGAGTTTGTAGGAGAATCTAGAACATTGTCTGCTGTTAAAAAAGGAATAATTAGTAGGGCTTATAAATATTGCAAGATAATTATAGGCATCACTCAAAGGGTGTTAGAAAGGATTGGGAAGAAAGAATGGACAAGCAATTCACAAGGAAACAATGGGTGGATATATGTATGGGTCCCAAATATAAGTCAAAGTCTAGAAGATTTAGGATCTTTGTTTGGAAGTGTTTGCATTGGTATTTCTATAACCCAAGCAGACTCCAATTAAATTTTCCTTAGGTACATTGCACATGTTGGAGGTGTGATAGGGAAGAAAGAAGCAATTGGGAACATATTTCTTGGGAGTGTAATGCATTGGCAGACTTTAAACATTCCTTGCAGACTACCTGTCAGAAACACTGGGTAAACAAACTGGTATAATTAAGGAAATTATTTTTTTTGAGCTGTACAGAATCAGAATTGCCTAGACGTAGTAAGCCCTTGCTGAGTTTAATTCTGGTGGCTGCAAAAAATAATTACTAGAAAATGGAAATCAAAATCTAAACCAAACAAACAAGAAGAAGTGAATATAACAGAGGTAAAATAACTATAAGTGGGATCTTTAGAAAAGGGTAGGGGAAGACTATACAGAAAAAAGTGAGACCTGTGGGAGAAATACATGCAGAATAAATGTTTTGGAGGAGGAATGAGGTTTAAGGGAAAGCAGTAATTGAATAAGTTATGTAATGTTTGACTGGCAATGACTGTACAGACGATTAAAGTGAAGTATAATGTTTGCAGCTGAAAATATGTTAATACGGTTTGTTTTCATTTATATAAATGTATAATTGCCCATGTTATAAGTGCTAAAAAACTCTTTAATCTCTTTAGAAAATGAAAAAACGTCTTTTAATTTACCAGAAACAACCATACAGGAAGGGTCCAACAGCCAAAACTAAACCCAAGCTAAGCCTAATAAATTACCCCTTTCCAGAATAACTGAGTCATGAGAAGAAATAAGTTTTTTTTTGTTTCATTTTAACACAAAATTCTGCAGAAAGAGACCCACTTTTGCTGACCAAAACTTCCCCGGGGATACACACAACTTTCTAGCAAGGCACAGTGGCATTTTCTGCCATTTTTTTTCCAGGACTGAGAAGAGTGCCTCTCCCTTGCCTATGAAGGCATTCCAAGAGGTGAGGAGGACCTGTCTAATACCCAGTCCAAGATGACTTATGAAGTACACCAGCAGGATCGAAGGAAAAAGATGAGCGATCCAAGGAAACTAACTTTAGCCACAGCATAGTCACTCAACTGCACATTTAGCAGCCTGGTGTGCTGGCAAAAGCTGTTTGAATATATTCTTTTTGTGGCTGGAAGGAGGAAGAACCAAGCAACTGGTAGACTGTTTCATGGTTAAGCCAAAAAAGGTTTGTGATTCTCAGGGATGCTGGCAATACCGGTCTATGAATCAGGTTAGTTGTAAAAATATAATGTTTCCCTGCTAAACATGGTAAAAAACACTTTACACATTTATCACAGTCCCCAAAAGTAAAATAGCACAATTTTACCACAAAAAATAGTTTAAAGTTAAGTTAGTTTTAATTTTACCACAAAAGTAAAAAAGTGATGCTCCCATTTAAAAGTGATCAAAAGTCAAACAATAGTCATTAAAAGTACTTTTCCAAGCTTCATTGATGACATTTAACAGAAAAAGTAAGTTTTCTGTCATAGAAATATAGTAGAAGTTTTTGAAGATTTTGTGCCCCAAAGGGAACTTATTTGCTCAGCAACAGAGCAATGATAGCTGACCGATTAACTTTGAAAGCCTGAACAGGAGCGCTCTTGTTGGCAGCAGGAAAGCTCTACAGGGCATGGTACCTAAACCTATATTTTAGTCAGTTCAGCTTAAGCTGACTGATTATTTGAGTGCATGAAAAGTGCAATGAAGCTTTGGGATCTATGCAGCTATTATATTCTTGTCAGGATATAACCCATATAGCTTAGGCTACTGCAGCAATGATCATTATGAAGAACACCATATCTGTATTGAGATGACATAACATCAGTCCTGGGATTCAGAAACAAATAGCACAATGCAAAAGGTGAAACTGCATGATGAGCAATGGAGCAAAATATGGGGTGATTCAGAAACATATATAGAGTATATAGCTGCAAAATACCGAGGTCAGAACAGCATGAAAATAAGAATATAATGAGATGGAAATGAGCAACATTAATATAATAAGGGTGATGGCAAATACAGCTATAGGGAAATAATATAGTGAAGTGATTCAGAAATGTATAGAATCTATGACATAAGCCATGGGCGTCAGTATAGCTGTATGCTAGAAAATACTGATGAACAGAGACAGAGATAGAGAACATGATAAAATGCTTGGGTAACATCAAGAGTAGCAGAAGTGTATATGTTTGAGACTGTCCTCACAGCCATGAGGCACAACTATCCATGTAATTGCATCCCATACCGAAGATGTATCCAGCTGTGCCTAATATTTCATCCTGTCCATGAAACAGAAATAGTGGACTAATAGTACTGTGCAGACAGAGATACCATGCAGGAGTTGGTATAGATGTGCCACCCTCACATGCAGGCTTGTGGATGTGTAGAATACTTATTCCTATGGACACCAAGTTATGCACACTATTGACAATTCTGCCTTCAAGGACCTTCCACATGGACCCAATGAATGGATCTCAGACATTTGCTACATGAATGTTACACCAGTTTCTTGATGCCATGCTACAGCACATGGAGGAGCATATTGGATTCCAAAGCATCACAGATGACAGAAACAACACCATGCAGGTGTTTCATGAAGCAGCCTATGTCCCTAAGGTACTGAGTGCTATTGAATGCACTCCACTGTCATCAAATCCCACATGTAACACACAACTATTTATCATCTGTAATGGACATCACTTCATCAATGGCCAAGTGGCCTGCAATGCAAACAATATAATATACAATGTGTGTCAGTATGTCACACAGGCAGTGCCCATAATTCCCACATCTGCAAAGCACATGACTTGTATCAGAGATTTATGCAGGGTGATTTCCCCCAGGGACATCTCACTGGTGATGCCAATATGTCCTGGAGCTATGGCTCACGTGACACTGATACAAAACTCATATAATCACAGCATAGAATGTTTACAACACCACACTATCACAGACCTTAGACAGCAGTGAATGTATATTTAGATCAATGAAGACCCGCTTTTTAGGATTTAGGTACTTCTGGTGGCACCCTACAGTTTGCTCCAGATAATGTAACAAGATACCTGGCATGTCTGCAATATTACATAGCATGCTGGCACTTAAAAAAGATACAGCAGGCTACTAACACTGAGGAAGAGGATGTGGTAGACCCTGCAGCACAGGAAGTGACTGTTTCATAGACTGTTACTAGGTTAATGACCTGGGCGGACTTTCTAAGCCTTGCCAGGTTTTCCTGAAAGAATAATGATGTGGTGTATCCAAACAGGTCACTGAGAGCTAGGTATTTATAAGCTACCTCTGCCCATAAGGGACCTGGCTGTTGATTTTGTGGAGCTCCTGTCTGCAGAGGATGACCATGTGCTGCATGCTGTGGCACCGACTAAGAGACAGTGTCTGGTTTACAACTAGGGAACAGATTAGACATAACAAGGAGTA
Source organism: Protopterus annectens (assembly GCF_019279795.1). NCBI lineage: Eukaryota > Metazoa > Chordata > Ceratodontiformes > Protopteridae > Protopterus > Protopterus annectens. The sequence goes on along the minus strand of NC_056751.1, from coordinate 555,352,871 downwards.
ACGATAATATTGCCAGGATTTTAGTGAGAGAGAGAGAGAGAGACAGAGACATTCAGATGAAGTCCAACGATTTTATTAGCAATAAGAGTTTTTACCATGGAAATGTTTTAACTACAGAGCTGTTGGGATACACGGTGGCACAATCTTAACTAGAGGCAAAAATGCACTGTAGTATATCACAAGTATAAGCTCAGCATACATTATGATATAATTTACAAATATTTGCATTATAAGACAAATCAGAGATGACTAGCCATGCTAGCTCATGTTAAAAAAAAAATGGACTGCCCAGCAGTTATCATGTTCTTCTCTTCTTACTAATCAAGTGTAATGATGACATTTCAACTGTTTTCTTTCATCTAGACACTGTGTTCTGCTTCATATCCTTGTCCTTCAACATATCCTAACACATCTGCCAACACAGTTATTGTGTCTTCTAAAAAAACACATTGCTGTCATGTTCCTTGATGTATCTGAATTCATACAGAACATTTAGTTACATACTCAGTGAGGCCTTGAATGTACTGCAAAAATATTTCCAGCGTCGGTTGGACTTTAATTGCAGTTAGGTAGAAACATGCAAAACCTATTTCAAATAGACAGATGATTGTTACATCTCACATAAATATAATATTCTTTTCAAAAATATCTAACGGCTCCCTTTCAATACATAATTAATAAAACAAATCTGTATATATAAGTAATGGGTAGCAGCCACATAAATCTATCTTTGACTCTCTTGTACTGAATGAAACATTGGCAGAATACTAAAACACATTGATCTTAAATAATCACATCAGTTGCTATTTCTCAAAATTAAAATCTCTTGTTTTTCATCTTAGTTTGATTGGGCTATATATAATGACTTGAGTAAGATTTATAAATGAAAACAAACTCTTTAAAATTCTGAAATAATCTGTAAAATTGCTTTTGTGATGCTAAATAAAAATATTGTCAAAGTATCTTCTTTTTGATAAGCCTGATTCAATCACTGTATTTCAAAATATATTTCACAAATAGCCCTCTTTATTTTCTTGTGTGTCAACTGTATAATCCAATAATGGTTAATCTCATGTTCATGCTTTGCTTTGTAGTTATTACGTATTAAAATACCTAACTCAGTCATATAAAAACAACATATAATAATTATCTCCTACCACTGCTTGGGTTCACAAAGACATGCGGCCAAAAGGAACTATTTCTACAATCACGGAAAATGGGATTCAAAGACATATAAGCCCCAATGAGGAAAGAACTCATCACTGGCTAATTTTCATGTCTCTAAATTTATTATTTTTATTTTATTTTATTTTACATTTGTTGACTGGGATAGTCCAATTGGATGTATGTCCATTTTCAGCGGAGGCCCAGGGAGAAAAGCTCCACATTAAGACAATTTACAAGATAGAAATCTTGACCATATACAATACAGATGTCATCAGACAGGTAAAACATTTCAAATACAGGAACATTTATCTAGTACTGTTACAGTAACATACCAACATACCTGACTAAATAAGTTAGAATTTTTGAGTAAAAGGATTAATAAAACATTTTTTTTTTTTAGGGTAACATTGTTTACAGTTTACCAAAGCTTAGGATGTGAGCTACTACAGTAGGAGTTAATAGAGAATATCAGAGCACCTGAAATAGCATGTTAAAGATAGAGAGTAAAGAATGTTCCTGCTAGGGGAGAAAGTGTCAGTCAGGATTTGTGCATGGGCAAAGCCATTGGGCTTTAAGGAAGATTCTTAATTGTTTCCTGAAAAGTGGGATGGAAGAGTGTTCCAAGAGTTACCAACAGAGTTTGAGGACAAGCTATCTCCAGATTTGTTGTTAGACTTTAGGGTAGCTACTAGTACCTTATTAGCAGATCGAAGGATTGTTAGATTTTTATATGGGCAGATGGGGGTAGAGAGTACTGGTGTTTCTGTGGGATGGTGTAAGATCTTGTGTATAGTAGTAAGTTGCTGGAAAAGAATCTGGCTTTGCAGTTCCAGCCATCCTAGCAAGTTAAGATTTTGGCAGTGGTGGGTTTGAAAAGGGGCACCAGTGGCAAATTTAGCTATGTTATTATAGGCTGTTTCCAACTTATGAAGATTATTTTTGGATAAGTTGGTATAGATTGGGGATGCATAGAGAAGGGTGGAGATTAAGTGAGTTCGGGCAATAGCAGTCCTACCTAGATGTGTGAGATAGGGTTTAAGTCTGTAGAGGAAACCAAGTTTTTTATTAACTGATTTAATGGTTAGGTTCATATGTGTGTCGAAGTTTAGATTATGATCAATTGCTACACCTAAAAGTTTGGTGGTTGTGTGAGGTATTACAGTACCATTATTAGATGTAATTGTGAAGTTGATAGCAGGAGACTTCTGAGTGGAAGAGAATAGTACCAATTTAGTTTTTTGGGGGTTAAGGGGGAGACAGCGTTGATGGAACCAGTTTTCAACTAAGGTAAATACTGTTTGGGTACTCAAATGAAGTCCAGCAGGCGAGAAGGCTGAACATATTAATGTTGAGTCGTTGGCATACTGTATGCAGTTGGTTTGTGGAAGGGAGAAATTGCATGGTATTATCAGTAGTCCAGATAAGCACTTTTGATTTCCCTGATGTCACCTAGTGTTCCTTTCAGCTTTATTCTGAGATCTTGAACACAGCTGTTTAGAGGTATGGCAGTAGCCCCCCCCCCCCCCGCCCATGGAAACACCAATATTACTCTCAACTGTCTCTGATTTTACATAACATCCCTGATTTTGCCTTATTCCTGTCCCATCCCTTGTAACTCACATACCATTACAGTCAGTCAATAGTGCCACACATTAAAGTTTCAGACTTCTTACTGATAGAATCATAGAATGTACAAAGCAACTGGGCCATGTGGCCATTTATGCCTTGCCAGTACTCACCCTTAGACCTTTTTCAAGGAGTGATAGTTCAGTCATACCTGGGGTAAATTTATGAAAACCCCTTCAATTGCTTAATTCCTTCTGAAAGGAAGATAATGTATCATATTGCTTGATCTGGACATGAAGTTTGTCCCATAGAAGGAGTAGTTATGAGACAAATCCATCTCTCCATTATGATTTGTTTATCTGCTGAAACAGGTTCAGATCACTGGTTGTTTAATTTGTGAAGAAATAATAGATCTTGGACTTCTGGATCCATGATAGCCCAGAAGGCAAGGCACAGGTTATCCTTAAGGAGTCTGTAGTACACTGAATATGGAACAAGGCCTCCGCCTATTTTGATAGATCAGGTCTTTTAGTCCCATGATCCTTTCTCTTGATAGATCAGGTCTTTTAGTCCCATGATCTTTTCAGGAATCTTTGGTGTCTCTCTAACTGTTCGATATACTTAGTAATATACATCCCAAGTGGGGTACTGTATTCTCTGATGGGCCAGATCAGTGCAGAATATAAAGACAGTCAGGACTTCTTTGTACCTCTAGGAAATACTCTTTGTGATCAGCTGTACTAAATAGAAGGATTTCCTGAACACTGTTGCAAAATGATGGTCAAAGGAGAAGGAGTTGCCTATCAATGTTTCAATGTCTCTCACAACATCTTTGTTTTGGAGTGGGGTGTTTTCTAAATGATAAGCAAGGCAAAGGGTCTGTTTGTCAAATGCCACAATATTGTATCATTTAGCATTTAGTTTTAGCCCATTTTCAGTACACCATCTACTGACGTATAAGTTTACTCTGTAGGTTCTGCATAACAGAAGGGGGTTCAAGTATAATGCCCAGTTTACAATCATTTAATTAACCCATGCTGTGACCAATCACACACACACACACACACACACACACACACACACACACACACACACACACACACACACACACACACACACCACTACCTGGCTTCTAAACTCACTGACACTTACCTGTAATGCGATCTTGCCCACTGAAGTAATGAGTAAATGTGAACTTTTTGAGTGGCTATCCAAGCTAACTTACACAGCAGAGTGATACTCTGAACCACTGGGCTGTGTAAATACCTTATCAGGGACACTTCCAGGGGAGAGCACATGGCTAACTAGCAAAGGCTGCTTCTCTGGAATGTCTCATTAGCATATAGAGCGGATGTGAAGATGGCCCATAACGGTGATCCTACAGATCATGTAGAATCACTGCTGTGGACCTGTCTCTAAATCAGAAATAGACACTGTCAGCAGTAGTAGCCTTTGTTAGGGCTTCCCTCTGGTGATGGCCCTTTCTGAATCCTGATTTCTGTTATTCATTCAAGCAAAATCTGTAATAACCTATCAGCATTTTCCATATCGCATGGTCATTGACCATTAAGTAATACATACATCATTTCCTCGGGTAATCATATAACCTGTCCTAATAATACATGTCAATTTACTCTTCAAACTGATACCTGAATAAAGTTAGATGTGAATCACCAGTACAATCATCTTGCATCACATCCACATATTGTACACACCGCGGAAACTATCTAGTAATGTCCTGGATAAGAATAATTCTATCCAATCCACAGAAACTATGCATTCAAAATATTTATATTCCCGATTTAAAAATCCTGTCCATTTATGGTGTTCCATATTTCTTATGTAACAATCTTTTTGGCTGCAGAAGCATAAAAGTGTCATTCATGCCATGTCACACCTATCTGTTTTTTCCATATTGTATTTAATGTTGCAAGTAGTCTCACTACTTCATGTTTCAGGATCTCCTAATGATACTGATAAATAACTCAGCAATTCCCATTTCATTTAAAAGTCTTTGTTGGGTACTCTTAAATGAACTTAATCCCATGGGAAAAAAATCTGTAAATCTTAATGTGACTAGGCCTAATCTACACCTAATACGCATGTCAGTTCCCTCACTTTATTTTATCAGTGGTCAGCTGTCTTAATTTCATCTATTTTCCTTTCTTTCCAGCTGGATAAAGTATTCTCTATCAATTTCCTCCTTTTTTGTTAACTAGTAACATTTTTATATTCAGCCTTAAGAGGATTTAAAATTACTAATGGCATAGGTAGGCTGCTCCAAACCCCATTTTCAGCTATGACCTGGGCACAAAAATGCAAGCAACATATAAAATTAACAACCATTGCATCCTAATAAAGTAATGCAGTACAATGTTAGTAATAGAGACATATTTACAATACATACAAGAGATAAAATTATTAACTCAAAATAGAAATTAAGTAGTAAGTAATCAGTATTATTTGTCTAATAAATAATAAATGGATACTGCTCAGACAAGCTCCACGTGGGTTTACAGAGTGGTCCTAGCAGCAGGGAACTCAGAAAAGCGACTACCTTCTGGATTTAAGTATCTTTGCTTTTTTTCACTTGAAATAGCTTCTGTAGCTTAACTTGAACTAGCCTGAACTGTTTTTTATCTGATTGCTGCATTATTTTAAAATCTGCACTTAAAGTTACATTTAGTCGAAATTGATCGAAAGTTTGCTTGTTTGTTTGTTTAAATTAACTGTGGAGGCTGCCCACTAAAGTGTGCTAGCCTATGTAACTAATTTATCACTGTTTCTGCATTTTCTGTGTGTTTCTATCTAAAAAACAAAAAAACAAAAAAATAATCCTTGTTTTCCCGCCTTCCTCGACTAGTTTAGACCAGTTAACAGGCATTGCTGTATTCTGGGCTGTGGTGTAGTTCCTGTGTTGTCCATTACCTTACTTGGATAGAAGGAAGTTTCTTTGCTCACCAGTGGGAGTGGGGAGCCTTGAGCAGCCTACCTGTCCTTGGGGGAAGTGACCTCAGCACAAGAAGCTGTAGTAATTGGTTGTCTGGGACCATTTCCAGCTCTTTTGTAGTTCACTGTTTAAAATCCGCCTCTAGGCATTTTTTTCTGGCTATACTGCTCAGACAAGCTCCACGTGGGTTTACAGAGTGGTCCTAGCAGCAGGGAACTCAGAAAAGCGACTACCTTCTGGATTTAAGTATCTTTGCTTTTTTTCACTTGAAATAGCTTCTGTAGCTTAACTTGAACTAGCCTGAACTGTTTTTTATCTGATTGCTGCATTATTTTAAAATCTGCACTTAAAGTTACATTTAGTCGAAATTGATTGAAAGTTTGCTTGTTTGCTTGTTTAATTTAACTGTGGAGGCTGCCCACTAAAGTGTGCTAGCCTGTGTAACTAATTTATCACTGTTTCTGCATTTTCTGTGTGTTTCTATCTAAAAAACAAAAAAACAAAAAAATAATCCGGCCTTCCTCGACTAGTTTAGACCAGTTTACAGGCATTGCTGTATTCTGGGCTGTGGTGTAGTTCCTGTGTTGTCCATTACCTTACTTGGATAGAAGGAAGTTTCTTTGCTCACCAGTGGGAGTGGGGAGCCTTGAGCAGCCTACCTGTCCTTGGGGGAAGTGACCTCAGCACAAGAAGCTGTAGTAATTGGTTGTTTGGGACCATTTCCAGCTCTTTTGTAGTTCACTGTTTAAAATCTGCATTTGCACGGCTTTGCGCGGTCGTGCGCATAGTGCAGCGCCGGTTACACTTTTTCTGGCTCCACCAAGTCTGTTCTTCAAATTTTCCCTTAAGGAAGCTCTACTCCTAGTAAAACCAGACTACTCACTGTATTATAAGCCTAGCACTTGTTCTCAATACTTCTCTACTAAGTAAGCACTCTCGTACTAAGTAAAGCACTACATCTACTTACCACCCCTGTGAATACCCACTTCCCTTAAAGGTATACCACTCCCTTATACTGTTCTAGCATGTCGAGTGGTAGATTACTGGCGTTGTCTCCAGTTCAGCTGGTCAATCTGGGCATCTTGAGACAATGCTACAATTGTCTCATGTACACAGACAACCCTCTCCTCCTCCCAACAAACACAAATACATGTGAGAGATGCAACTATATAGCCAAACTGGAGGCTGAACTCTCTCAACTCAGGACTGGCATGACCAGACAGGAGGAGATAGCAACCACACACACAACAATCCCAGTCCCACAGAGACCTACCACAACTGCAAACCAAACACATAAAAACACAAAGACATACTCGGAGGCTCTAATAAAAAAATTACCAAAACAACAGAGGCTCCCAAAGCAGACATCCAAAAATCCACCACCTCAAAACAAAGCACATGCAACACATACTTCAATAAATCAGTGTGTCAACCAATCACAGCCCTTAAGGCCAAACACCTTGCCTGATACACTAGTAATAGGTGACTCCATAGTCAGACACGCTGATGTCCCACTGACCAGGCTGAACAAGGAGAAGGTGACTGTGAGCTGTCTATCGGGAGCTAGGATCCGCCACATAACACACGCACTCAGGTCACTCCAAAGCAAGTACAAATATGACTCTGTCATTGTCCATGCTGGTAGGAATTACCTGAGACGTACCTCCCTGGACTACATGAAAAGAGACATAGAGGAGCTCTCCTATTATGTAGCCCAGGCTGGTAAGACCCTGACCCTGAGCAGCATCTTGCCCTCACCAAGAATGATACCACAATACAAAGACAAGATGATCAGCTTTAACAATGGGCTCAAGTACTGGTGTCATTCTAAGGGGATCCAATGTCTGTCTGCCTGGGATGATATGTTGGACAAGCCACACTGCTTCGCAAGGGATGGCTTACACCTGTCACCACTGGGCTTCCGGATATTGGCTAAGGCTCTTGCCACCCCCATAGTGCCTTTTTTAGGCAAGGCTCAAAAGACAAACCCACCTCCTTAGAAAACAAAAATGGAAAAAAATAAGGGTAATGCTGCTCAACGCCAGAAGTCTAAATCTCAAGATGCAGGCACTTGATGCACTCCTCAGCATGGAGAACATCGACGTCTGTGCAGTAACTGAAACCTGGTTCAAGGCTCCTGAGAGCACCCCAGCACTACCAGGCTATACCTCGTATCATGCTTTTCGGCCCCTAAACCTGGGCCGAACCACAAAGGGAGGGGGAGTGTCCATATTCATAAAGGACACCTACACCTCCAGGTTAGTAGCAACACATGAAGCATCAGAGACCATACAGGTGCAACTAACCATAGGCAAAACTGCTATACAACTGGTAGCATGTTACAGACCACCCTCCCAATCTTAAGAACCCCCACTCAGCCTTCCTGAAGGCATTGGAGGATATGAATGTATTACAAAATACCATCATACTGGGAGACTTCAACTACCCAAACATAGATTGGGTACATTATTCTAGCCCTAATACCCTAGCCCAAAGGTTCCTGGAATTCATAAATTCAAATGCACTGGAACAACTAGTCACCTCTCCCACTAGGGGAGATAATATACTAGACCTGATCATCACAAACATGGGGACAAAATGCTCCACACCGGAAGTATACCCCTCACTAGTGAGATCTGACCACAAACTAATCACCCTGGATATACCATATCCCACCTCCACCCCCAGCACAAAAGACCACAGTGAAAAACTTCTCAAAAGCAGACTTCACTCTTCTTAAGACTGAGATGGTATCCTTTAAGCCCACTGTGCCAGTGGATACCACATCCCACAATGCCGAATCCTTCACAAATGCTTTCAATGGACATCTCCAAGAATGCATGGATCATGCAATCCCAAACAAATCCAAGTCCCTCTCCACCAAATGTAAGCGTCCTGTCTGGTGGACCTCAGCCATAAACAAATTGTATAACAAAAGAAAGAAGCTACTGCACGTCAGAGCGAAATCCCATGAAGGGAAGACATCTCTGATCAACATTAGCAGAAAACTACGTTCTCTCATAAAAACATCCAAGGCAAACTTTGAGAGAAAAATCGCTAAGGACACTAAAGATAACCACAAAACCTTCTTCAGCTATGTTAGAAACCTGGGCAGAAATCCTCAGATATGCTCAGAGTTGGTTCACAACAACAAAAAATACACTGAACCCACAGATATTGCTAACATTCTGGCTGACAGGTTCAGTGCAAATTTCTCGCCTCCTTCACCCCCAAAAGAAGAAATACTTATCCCAGCTGAATGTAATCTCCCTATCATCTCAGATGTCCAAGTGAGAACCGCCCTAAACAAAGCAAAAAACACAGCATCAATGGGACCTGACGGTATCCCGGGGTGCGTGTTACGTGAACTCCAAGAGAGCTAAACCCACACATAAAAATGCTATTTAACCTTAGCCTTACTTTGGGATATGTACCTGAACACTGGAGTACAGCAACAGTGGTCCCACTCCACAAGGGGGGTGCCTCTACAGACCCTGGAAACTACCGCCCCATAAGCTTGACTAGCCTGGTCTGCAAAGCTATGGAAAGAATCATTATAGAACTCATAAACGGAGACATAGGGGACCTACAGACGCTTGACCCCACCCAGTTCGGCTTTGTAAAGGGCAGATCCTGCCTTTTAAACCTGGTTGACTTTTTCGAAACAGTCACTAGAGCCATTGATGAGGGCAAAGCAATCCATACAGCATACCTGGACTTGGCTAAGGCCTTCGACACAATACCCCACTCAGGCATCATAGATAAGCTAAACAGCTTAAAAGTAAACCCTTATGTCACTAGATGGGTTGCAAACTGGCTAAAGGACAGAACCCATAAAGTTAAAATTGCTGGAGCAATGTCAGACTCAAAGCCAGTCACAAGTGGTGTCCCACAGGGATCGGTCCTGGGACCCCTCTTGTTCGGCATTTATTTCTCAGATGTTAAAGCAAACATGGGAGGGCTGTGGCTGACAAAGTTCGCAGATGACTGCAAACTAGGTGCCATAGTCGATACACCAGCAGATACACACATCCTACAAAAAGGCCTCACTGAAATGGACAACAGGTGCCGTAGTCACGGCCTTAAACTAAATGCCATAAAATGTATAGTTATCCCTTTTGGAAAAAACAAAGTACCCACAAATTATCACATAGACAGCAACCCACTGAGTACGGAAAAAGTAGACCTAGGGACCCAAGTAGACAGCGACCTCTCATTTGACACCCACGTTGCCAAAGTGGTTAGAAAAACATTCTACCTTGCACACCTCATCATGAAGGGTTTCACATCCAGATCCAAGGATGTAATTGTACCCCTATATTCCTCCCTCATCAGACCCATGATTGAGTACAATGCCCCATTTGGTATGTACCTCACCCGGCACTTGCAACAGCTGGAGAGACCACAAAAGTACCTCACCAAAAAAAGATCAAGGGTCTCCAACATATGTCTTATTCTGCCAGACTAAAGAAACTTCAGCTCTATTCAGTAGCATACCGCCTGCTCAGAGGTGATCTCTGCCTGACGTACAAGGCCATGTCCAATCAGGATCTGATGGACATGCTCCACCTCAAAAAATCCAAATCCATCAGGACCACGAGAGCTAAAGACTTAAACCTCGGCACAAGTATGAATAGGACATGCTGGAGGGATAGGTTCATAACTCAGAGGCTTCCCATGCTTTGGAACAGGATCCCAGTTTGTATTAGGCAGAGCCCCTCACTGACTCTCTTCAAGAGAAATCTTGATGAGTGGATGGGAGATCGTAAGTTTACCCCAGGGGTCACATCTGTGTCACTGCTAGACAGGGGCACAGTAAACTAATTCTATTATATAAGGGGACCTTCACTGTGTCACTACTAGACAGAGGCACAGAATTCTAGATTTTATCTGTACATTTTTGTACCATTTCATGGGGTGGCAAAAGCCACATCACTATGGCTAGGCTTAAAAATGCCCCAGGGCAGATAGCCTAGTACTATACTATGAAACTATGAAACTATATGGAAGATGAGGAATCCTACAGACTTAATTTCTGAGTAGGTTTATAACAATAATGCAAAGCATAGTCTGGAGAATGCATGTTCACCAACAAGTAAAGAGGTTCTTGTAAGGGTAATGATATTATTTGGGGAGCTTCAAAGAGAGTATGCTGGTTACCTAAAGTAAGATAAAGTTGTTAATGGAGGACAACAAACATCCTCCAGTGCTTTGACTAAAAGGATGCCTTTTAGGTAGGTAGTTCTTTCAGTTAATTATTAGCAACTTAGATTTCTGCAGGAGAGTGCACTGTTGAGAATGTAAATCAACAAGTAGTGCAAATCTTGTGTTCTCTAGCTTGCAATCCATGTGCATTATAGGCATCTCATTACTGAACTTCTATAGAAAAATTTGAATATAAATTTACTGCATAAAAAGGTAATAGTTTATAACCCCTTGTAAGTTCAGAAAAAAAATAAATTTATGTGTAAAAATAATCTGGATTTAATCGCAATATACTAGCTACCACTGGTAATATATTTAAAATATACCATGACTTGTAAATGCATATTGGTTATCACACTTTGCATGAATAAAGGCTTCCATATAGTTACCCATAAATTCACTAACATTAAAATTCCCTATGAAATCCAAGTTAACTTTTTCCTTGAGAAATCCCACATAAACATATTAAAATACTGTCGGCAGTTTTCTGGCACATCACCTTTGAAATAAGATGCAATTGTTTGAAACAAAAAAAAAAAAAACTTTCTTTGAAACCAAAAGTGCTCTTTTATCTACAAGTACTTTTAATCATATTGGCCACTAGGGGTCATTTCCATAACACCTTCATTTGTCCTCAGAGGAGTGGTTTAAGGCAGTAACTTGTAGTTTATTGGCCATTTTGGGTCATTTCCTGTCTTTTCCAGCCCCCTGCTATAAAAGCGCTTTAGCGCCATTTAGCCGATTTACAGCGGAGTTGCTACCGTTGCACACTAGGGCAGCGCCGGTTAAGCAGGTTTAAACTATTCGGGCTACCTAAAGTCCACTCTTCAAATTTTCCCTTAAAACTACCTTCCTCGAACTATACTACTGATCTAATCAGCGTATCCTATAATTAAAAGATCATCTCTACTTGACTCCAAGTAGACTATTCTCTATCTGTTAAACGTAGCACTTGCTCCTACAGTACTTATTACCTTGATACGGCACTCTTGTCATAGATAGTACCCCAAAAGGCAACCCCATTTCTCGGTCACCCACGTCCCCGGAATCTTTTTAAAGTTTTTTGTCTATTCCTTCTAGCATGTCGAGGGATCAGTTGCTAGTGTCCTCTCCTGCTCAGCTGGTGAACCTGGGAATATTGAGGCAATGTTACAATTGCCTCATGTACACAGACAACCCTCTCCTCCTCCCACAAAACACAAATACATGCGAGATGCAACTATACGGCCAAACTGGAGGCTGAGCTCTCTCAACATAGGACTGGCAAGACCAGTCAGGAGGAGAAGGTTACCACACACACTATAGACCCAGTCTCACATAGTACCATTACAACCTCAAATCATACACATAAACACACAAAGACATACTCGGTGGCTCTGATCAAAAATCTACCAAAACAGCAGAGGCCACCAAAGCAGACACCCAAACAACCACCACCTCAGAACACAACACCTGCAACACATAGACCTCACAGTCAGAGTGTCAAACAGTCACAGCCCTTAAGGCCAAACACAATGCCAGACACACTAGTCATTGGTGACTCCATAGTCAGACACACTGATGTCCCGCTCACCAGACTGAGTAAGGAGAAGGTCACAGTAAGCTGCCTGTCGGGCGCTAGAATCCGCCACATAACGCAAGCACTCAGGTCTCTCAACAGCAGGTACAAATATGACTCAGTCATTGTCCACGCTGGTGTAAACGACATGAGACGCACCTCCTTGGACTACATGAAAAGAGACATTGAGGAGCTCTCTGATTATGTAGCCCAGGCAGGTATGACCCTGACCTTGAGCAGTATCCTACCTTCACCAAGAATGATGCCACAATACGGAGATAAGATGATCAGCTTTAACAATTGGCTTAAACACTGGTGTCATTCAAAGGGGATCCAGTGTCTGTCTGCCTGGGATGACATGCTGGACAAGCCACGCTGTTTTAAGGGGACGGCTTGCACCTGTCACCCTGGGATTCGGATATTGGCAAAGGCTCTGGCCACCCCATAGTGCCTTTTTAGGCAAGGCTCAAATTCTAAACCTACCACCCTAGAACACAAAAAGGAAAAAACTAAGGGTAATGCTGCTCAATGCCAGAAGTCTAAATCTCAAAATGCACGCACTCGAGGCCCTTCTCAGTATGGAGAACATCGATGTCTGTGCTGTGACAGAAACCTGGTTCAAGGCTCCTGAGAGCACCCCAGCGCTATCAGGTTTTACCTCATATCATGCGTTCCGGCCCCAAAATCCAGACAATACCAAGAAAGGAGGGGGGGTATCCATATTCATCAAGGACACCCACACCTCAAGACTGGTGGCAACGCACGATGCATCGGAGACCATCCAGGTGCAATTAACCATAGGCAAGACTGCTCTGCAAATTGTAGCATGTTACAGGCCACCCTCACAAACTCAGGAACCTCACATGGCCTTCCTGAAAACACTAGAGGGGATAAATGTATCACCAAACACCATCATACTAGGTGACTTCAATTACCCTAATATAGAATGGGATCACTACTCAAGCCCAAACACCCTAGCCCAAAAGTTCCTGGAATTCATAAACTCAAATGCCATGGAACAACTAGTCACCATCCCCACAAGAGGAGATAACATACTTGATCTCATCATCACGAACATGGGAGCACAATGTTCAACACCGGAGGTGTACCCCTCACTGGTGAGATCAGACCACAAACTAATCTCGCTGGAGGTCCTCATCCCACCCCCACCTGAAATAAAAAAGACCACAGTAAAGAACTTCTCAAAAGCCGACTTCACACTTCTAAAGACTAGTGTGGTCTCCTTTAAGGCCCCGAGCGGAAAACAGTACTCAAGCCGCTGAATCACTTACAAATGCCTTCTACCAGCACCTGCAGGACTGCATGGATAAGGCAATCCCAAGCAAAACAAAGACTCTTTGTACCAAAGGCAAGCGTCCAGTCTGGTGGACCCCAGCCATAAACAAACTCTACAACAAAGGAGGAAGCTACTACAAGATAGAGCAAAATCCTTAAAAGGTAAGACACCCTTGATCACTATAAGTAAAAAACTAAGAGCTCTCATAAAATCATCCAAAGCAAATTTCGAGAGAAAAATAGCTAAAGACTCAAAAGACAATCATAAGGCCTTCTTTAGCTATGTTAGAAACCTGGGAGGAAACTCCCAGATATGCTCAGAACTAGTTCAAAATGATGTGAAGATTACTGATCCTACAGACATTGCCAACATACTGGCTGACAGGTTCAGTGCAAACTTCTCCCTCCCAAAAGGAGAGATATCTATACCAAACGATTGCAGCCCCCCAAACATCTCCAGCGCCCAAGTGAGAACTGCTCTCTCCAAAGCAAAAAACACAGCATCCATGGGACCTGATGGTGTCCCCGGCTGTGTGCTCCATGAACTCAATGAGGAATTAAACCCACAGCTAGGACAGCTGTTTAATCATAGTCTTACCTCTGGATACATACCCAGGGAGTGGCGCACTGCAACTGTGGTACCACTTCACAAAGGCGGTGCCTCCACCGACCCTGGAAATTACCGGCCCATTAGCTTGACAAGCCTTATCTGCAAAGCCATGGAGAGGATCATAATGGACCTCATAAATAAAGACATAGGGAATTTGCAGACTTTGGATCCAACCCAGTTTGGCTTTGTCAAATGCAGATCATGCCTTTTAAACTTGGTTGACTTTTTCGAAACAGTCACCAAAGCCATTGATGAGGGAAAGGCAGTCCATACAGCCTACCTCGATCTGGCTAAGGCCTTCGATACAATACCCCACTCGGGTATCATTGAAAAACTCATCAGCTTAAATGTCAACCTATACATCACAAGATGGGTTGCAAACTGGCTGAGTGACAGAACCCACAGGGTCAGAGTTGCTGGCGCCATGTCAGACTCAAAGCCTGTCACAAGTGGTGTCCCACAGGGCTCAGTCCTGGGCCCACTCTTGTTTGGCATCTACTTTTCCAAGTACAAGCAAACACAGGAGGGTTATGGCTGACAAAGTTTGCAGATGACTGCAAACTGGGCGCCATAGTAGAAAACACATCTGACACAGATATCCTTCAGAAGGGTCTCACAGAAACGGATAACTGGTGCCAGAGCCACGGCCTAAAGTTAAATGCCAAAAATGCATAGTCATACCCTTCGGGAAAAACAAGGTTACCCCTAGCTACCAAATAGGTGGCAATCCACTGAGCACAGAAGAAGTTATCAGGGACCTGGGGACCCAGGTTGATAGTAGTCTGTCATTCGACACCCATGTAGCTAAAGTAGTTAGGAAGACCTTCTACATTGCCCACCTTATCATGAAGGGATTCTCATCTAGATCAAGGGAGGTCATAGTCTCCCTTTACTCATCACTCATCAGACCAATGATTGAGTACAATGCCCCATTCGAATGTATCTGACCCGACACTTGCAGCAGCTGGAGAGGCCACAAAGTTCCTCACCAAAAGGATAAAGGGTCTCAAAAATCTGTCCTATGCTGCCCGACTGAAAGAACTCCAGCTCTATTCAGTCGCTTACCGCTTGCTCAGAGGTGACCTTTGCCTAACATACAAGGCCATGTCAAACCCAGATTTGATGA
The DNA here is from genome assembly GCF_019279795.1 of Protopterus annectens. Lineage (NCBI taxonomy): Eukaryota > Metazoa > Chordata > Ceratodontiformes > Protopteridae > Protopterus > Protopterus annectens. The sequence continues at coordinate 555,337,393 of NC_056751.1, read as the reverse complement.
ATATGCTTCACCTCAAAAAATCTAGATCCATCAGAGCCACAAGGGCGGGAGACTTAAACCTTGACACGGCTATTAATAGGACATGCTGGAGGGATAGATTCATCACCCAAAGACTCCCTATGCTGTGGAACAAAATCCCGGTACATGTGAGGCAGAGAACCTCGCTGGCCTTGTTCAAGAGAAATCTTGGCCAATGGATGGGAGATCGCAGATATACCCCAGGGATTACCTCAGTGTCACTGCTCGACAGAGGCACAGCAAAATAATGGGTATAGTTCCCCATACTAAAGGGGTGGCGTAAGCCACAAAACGATGGGCTAGGCTTGTAAATGCCCTCGGGCAGATAGCCTAGTATGAACCTATGAACCTATGAACCTAAAATCAAGGGTCTTTCCATCGCTGCTATTCTCTTAGACCTATCTAAGGCCTTTGATGAACTCTCTCACACTCTTTTTATCAAGGCTGGCTAAAATGAACCTGGTACACAACACATTAGAATGGTTCAAATGTTATCTATCTAATCAATAACAAGGAGTAAAATAGTCCCAAGCAGTTTCTACTTTTATATCTAATACAGGTGGTCCACAAGGCTCAAAACCAAGACCAGTTTCGTTCAGTATCTTTGTAAATGACAGACGTGCCAATAATCTTGATGTTGAATGAGTACAATATGCTGATGACTCCACTTTTATTTGTACTGCTAACTTCTTCAGTCAGTTGCAAAATTCCACACAAAGCCTAGAACACTAGCTTAAAGACTGAAATCTTCTATCAAACACCAATAAAATTACACTACTCAGATTTGGCGCTGGTGAAATCTCAGTTACTTCACAAAATAACACTCCAATTGAAAATGTTTCCCATGCCGAACTTTTAGGTATATTCAGACACAAAATTATCCTTCCAGAAACATACTGAATGTCACATTAAAAACTCACAAAACGTTGGGTATTTTATACAGATCAAAATCATTCCTAACAGAAACAGCACAATGAAATAGAGCCCAAAACTCTGTCACTACGTACATTAATTTATGCATCTCCTATCCTTACTAATATTCCAAAAACTCACAATAAAATTACCAAATTTGCTGCTAATGTTCCTAACAAAATTCAGCATTGTAAAGCACTTCATAAGATTGACTAGTGCTGAAAACACTGTTTATATTTTAACCAGTTAGGCTACAAATAAATTTATATGTGCAACCATCTCTATTTTACTTCTAAAATATATGCCTCACAGAGACTAAGATCTCAAACCCCAAACTTCCAATAAGTTGTCAAATCAAACAACCACTTTGGTGACTTTTAATACTCTCTTCATGTATTCAAGTTGTGGAATTCCATTCCTCCAGACCTTAGATATGAGTGTAAACATAAACATTTCTGTACAATTAAAGAACCTGACTAACGTCTACTTGGCCCTGCCCTTACAGTACCTGAAATGCATCTCTACCCATCCTATCCTCACCCCATATCAATTCTCTTTTCTCCCTCTCTTCCGCTACCTCCTTTAACCACTATACTATCTACATTCTTAGCCATATATTTAACTGTTGCCATATACTGTTGCTGTACTGATTTGTAACCTTTATCCTTTATTCTTAACGTTCTTTATTTACATATGTATGTATTTTATAAATACGTTCTACATGCGTTCAAGAATGTCCATGTACAGTTGATTTTTGTTACCTCTGTTGTATAATTGTGGAACTTTTCTACTTGGGACTCTACTAAAAATGGGCTTTTAACTCAGACGAATTATTCCCAGTCAACAATAAACAAATAGTTTGAATTTCAAGTTGTAGTACAAACTATCCTGTTTTCTTGTGTGTGAGATTAGTGACTGCTAGTTAGCCATGAATCAGCCATAGAATATTTTATTTAGTTATTACTACAAACAGTTAGCCAGGAATCAGACACAGAATCTTTTTATTTAGTTATTACTATAAACATAAAAACAAATATATCATCTTTGATGTCTTAGCAATATAACAGTTTATCTTGAGTCAGTTCTTCATATCTTAACCATAGCAAAAAAAGTAAGTAAATAAATAACAAAACAACCAAACAATTATCTGATTTTATATGGAATCTGGAACGGTGGCAACTTTCTAGCCTTCTATCTGCATTGTGTCTGAGTAACCCTCATTTTGTCTTTTGTTTTACTTGGAGGTCAGTGAAGCTTTCCTTGATATCTGCATAGTTATCTTTCACATTGGAAATTTACCCCTGGACTGGCACTTATGCTCCTGTTAGAGGTAATTTGTGCATCCTCTACCACCTAAACCCAACAAGATGCTCCTGGTTAAATTTTCCTGCCATTTACAAATGGAAAACATGGTGTGGCTTGGTTTAAAAAGGCCTCCTACATTGCCCACCTGATCATGAAGGGATTCACATCCAGATCTAGTGAGGTCATTGTTCCCCTGTACTCTTCACTTATCAGACCAATGATCGAGTACAATGCCCCATTCGGGATGCATCTCACCCGACATCTGCAGCAATTGGAGAGACCCCAAAAGTTCCTCACCAAAAGGATAAAGGGACTCCAAAATCTGTCATATGCTGCCAGATTGAAGAAACTCCAGCTCTATTCAGTCGCATACCGTCTGCTCAGAGGTGACATGTGCCTGACATACAAGGCCATGTCCAACCCGGAATTAATGGACATGCTCCACCTCAAAAAATCCAAATCCACCAAAACCACTAGAGCAAGCGACTTAAACCTTAGCACGGCTATAAATAGGATGTGCTGGAGGGATAGATTTATCACTCAGAGACTCCCTATGCTGTGGAATAAAATCCCGGTCCATGTGAGGCAGAGCACCTCGCTGACTCTGTTCAAGAGAAATCTAGACCTGTGGATGGGAGATCGTAGGTTTACCCCGGGAATCATATCTGTGTCACTGCTGGACAGAGGCACAACAAACTAATGGGCACAGTATTTTTTCATATAAGGGGTGGCGTAAGCCACAAAAATTTGGGCTAGGCTTATAAATGCCTTAGGGCAGATAGCCTAGTATAAACCTATGAACCTATGAACCTATGTTAGATTAGTGATCGCCCATGAATCTATGGCTCTGGACAAATACATCTCTTCTTTTCTCACCTCTCCACCTTATAAAATACTGAAAATCAGTTTTGCCTGTTACCATAAGGTTATGAGCAGACATGTCTTTATTACATTTTCTGCTATTCCCAATTTAACTAGTTCATCTGTTCTTATGAGAATAATGAAAGCACTTGGATTTACCCAAAGGATCATAGTTCTCTTTTACATCCAACCAGAAAAGCTCATGTGAAAAAAATATTGGGACTCTGGGGATTTTACTTAGCCCCAACAAAACTTTCTCTCAGAATATGCTCTTATGTTTTCTTTAATTTATATAAGTTTACTATTCATGTAGTCTATCACTATTTACTGTGGTTACACAGTTTCTTAAAATCATCAGCAAGCAATCATTTTTGATAATTTTTTGATGGGTTCATTTATGTTAATAACAATACAAAAAGAAATATTACAATAAGAGCTTCCATTATCATATGTGTACATTATATATATATATATATATATATATATATATATATATATATATACACACACACACACACACACACACACACACACACACACACACACACACACACACACACACACATTTTTGTCATAACTCTACTCTTTACTCCTGTGATTAGAACATACAGATTTATTTAAAAACAAGAAGGTTGGTATGAATTGCAGTCATATATACAAATATAGGCACAGCTTTGTTTAAATTGTTCTCATGCCCACCATTTTAGTGAAAATTTCTTCCTCAACAGTTTAATGATGATTTTTATTTTTAAATTTCTTTTACAATATTTACTTTTTTTTCTACAAAAGTTTTAATCCTTGATTTCCACTTTTATGTGATTGCTTTTTTGGTTCTGAAGGACACGGCAGTAATAGGTCCTGCTGAGGAAAAACACATAGTTGAAATAAACAGCATTCTAAAAATAACACAATATGATGCTACACTGCAAGTTGCAGCTCAATAGACTTGTAATGCATACATGCTGTTTACCCCACGAGTTAGTCTGTAAAATAAGTAACACTTAACACATTCTGGGAAGGTCGCAAATAGCTCATCCAATTTCCTGTTTCTTTCAGTGGGTTCTATCTGTGGCGATATGCAAGCAGCCAAGGATGGGTGTGTTTGAACTGCAAGGTAATCACCAGTAGCAGCATATTTCTGTCACCGATAACTTTCAGATGTTTAATATTCTGCATGTCTCTTTTACTGGTGTTCATTTTATAGTATGCTCAGAGTGATCACTGAGCACAGCCTCTTTAACCACTTCAGACAGACTTACTGGGTTCAGGTAACAGGACCTTCCTTTCACAAAATCAACATGATAGGTAACTAACTGATCTAGATCCTGATGTCTTAATAAATGAGTTCTGACAGGATGCATTCCATGACTTTGCATACAATGCGGGTGAGGCTGATGGGCCTACAGTTACCTAGGTCTGTATAACAGCCACTTTTGTGTAAAGGAGGCACAGTGGCTGTTTTGTGACCCAGGCATCAGGCACAAGCTCGGTAGATAGGCAGAGGCTGAATTAAGTACTGTCTTGGATACTGCACACTGGGCTTTGATGAGAATGCAACCTGATATGTTGTGGAAGTATTAGTTTTATCCTTTGACAGGGATTTTATGAATTGTTCCAAGGTGCTTTCTGGGGGAACTAAATTTTCAGAGAAAGTGTGAACAACAATGTGGGTGGGGGGGATAACACTCGTACTACATCTGTCCGGCAATATACTACATGTACCCTGGGGATCAGAATGTGTGATAATTTTGTGGATAAGCTCAGTGCATTGTTGGGCATTATTCCTTAATTTTCTGACATAACTGAATTTTTTTTCATAAACGAAAAAAAGGTTTTTAGGTTACCTTTGTTATCTGCAGTAACCTTAAGAACTTACTCTGCTTTACATTTTCTAATACTGCTCCGAAATCCCTTGCTGGCATGTTTCAATATGGTCTTGAGGTAGGAGGTGGGCATTTCTTAAACTTTTCATTATTCTCCCTCTTTCTTTTCTTATACAGTTTTTTAATACGGCAGTTCTACCAGTCAAGTTTACTCCTGAATTTACCATAATATTTTGCATTGAATTTTCTGTGCAGCAGTTTAATTCTAAAATGAATGTGGCACCCTTCTCAGACGGGTCCATTAGCAAAGGATTGTTGAAAATGTTGCATAGGTCTTCTACAAGGTGAAGTAGGGTTACAATGGAGAACACCCTAGGAATGGTCAGATTTGGTAGTGGGGCAGCAGCAGCAGGCTTGACAGAGAAGATGACTGGTTTGTGGTCAAATTTAACAATGAATGAGGTGTGGGGTACAAGCAGGGGCTAGAATGACAAAAAACAGGTCAGGGATATTAGAATCTCTCTAACATCTAGGTTGTTTTACAACTGCTCCAGCACATTGGTATTAGCAAAATCTAGGAGACGCTAAGCATATCGATTTTTAGAGGTGTACATTTTTCAATCAATGTCTGGATAATTGAAGTTTTCTAGCAAGATATAGTTTGTTTGATATTTAACATTTCAGTGGTGCAAAGGTAATTTCCATGCTCTTTGCGGGACACTGAAGGGGATCTGTAGTTAGCAATGAATTAATAACTGGTTAAGGATGATCTACATTTCCAGGATTTCCACATTAGATTCATGGGTAATTTGTTGTGTGGTAATTGTATTTCGGACAAATACAGATACTCCCCACAGATACTCATGGTTCTGAAAGCATGGTGGGTGCTAAACCCTGGTATAGAGGGAGTGCTGTCATTGTACTGACTATGAATGCTTTTGAGTTGCAGGAGGGCCTCAAGGTCTGGTATCTTTCTACTCAGACTTCTAGCATTGTTAAGTGTCAGTATAATGTCGGACTATGAGTTTCAGTTTGTTACGTAGAAATGTCCAGCAGAGATACTGTTTTCTGGAAAAAATACACTGCAGTAGCAACAAAGGCTTTAGCTAGCATGCAGAAGCCCTGGTGTGTGTGGTATAAACAATCACAGGTCAAACAGGAACTCTACCATCTCATCCCAGGCTGACATAGTGGATTCCTTTTGAACGGCAGCAACTACTTAACCAATTGTTAAAACCAGTTATCTTGTCTTAGGTTCATAGGTTCACAGGTGCATACTAGGCTAACAATCACTAGGGCCTTTATGAGCCTAGCCACTCCACCCAAATGTGCCCCTTTAGCTGTTGGGTTCAGTGTCTGAAGGTTACCTATGTCTTTGTCGATCATTTCCATGATAATTAATTCCATAGCTTTGCATATGGGGCTAGTCAGACTAATGGGTCTGTAGTTTCCAGGGACTATTGAAGAAGGATAACTGTTGCAGTCCTCCATTATTGTAGCACAAAGCCTGTTTTGAGACTATAGTTAAACAATGACTTCAGGGGTCCTGATAGGCCATGTCTCAGGCAATTCAGGAGGCATCCTCGAATATTGCTGGGGGTCGATTGAGGCTGTGCTTTTGGCCTTTTGAGTTTGCTGAAGATAAGCTTTGCAGTTGGTAGGTTTAGGAGGTCTTTGGTTTTGGGAAGATTGTGTTTAAGTGCCTCGACATAAGCTGGTTTATGTGTGCGGTGAACTCTGTGTGATGAGTGCAATATGTGTGTTTTTGACAACTCTGCTTGTATGTGAGATTTTTGCCTCCAGAAAAATTGTGTATGTACATCTTCCACATACTGTATCTGTTTCTTTAAGGATTACATGGCTGTCGGTGAACATGAGGCAATTTCTGCAGTGTCTCAAGATACCTATATCCACCAAGTTGGCTAAGAAAATGTTTGGAAATTGTATATCCATGTTGCTCAGACCTGTAACTGGTGAGCTACTGGAGGGGGGGTGCGTACTGTGGGAAGTTAACACAGATTTACTAAGGGTGCTCTATGGGGTTAAGAGTAGACTAGGTTATATAATACTAAATGATAGTGGTAATGTTACACAACATGCAAACTAGCTGCTCTAAACTTGTCCATGTGCAAAGTAGTTGCTCTGCTTTTGCTAAATTACAAGGTACAGTTTTAGGGGTAGTTTTACAGGCAAATTTTGCTTTCTAGATGTTTGCGTCTCTGCAAGGCACTGCTAACTGCTACTGCCCTGTAAGCACCTCTGTGCAAACATGCTGAATTGATACCAGCACAGAAAGCTGGCTACTCTCTGGCCAATAACACAACTACACTTTGAGCCCTTTTATGTGTTTTCCAACTCAGATAGACCAGGCAAACACCTATTTCCACTAGATGAGTTTTCCCTTGCTTCCTAATGTAAAATCACAGTAAAGGATTTCCACAAGTGGAGTGCTACCACAAACAAACTTAAACTAGCTAGAAATCCCTTTCAGAAGGTGATTTCAAAGCAAACAAGATGAAAAGCATTTTTTTTCAAATAAAATAGCAGTTAAATGCAAAATAATTTGAGGAAACAGCAGCAATGTCTTTAAATAAGTTGTATGATTTATCAATGAAAAGCACTTAGCTTTGCCTACATAGCAATAAATACAACTAAAACATGTCAGAAACACAGGCTAGGACCCATGCTTTGCTGAGGTCTGTGGAAATGAGCACAGCCATACAATGTGCCAAACTAACACCAGCATTGAAAAAAATAAAAAAATGGCTACTGAGCCCTCTGGCCAATAAAATGACTACAATTTAATCCTTTTTGTGTGTTAGTCAACTCAGCTACACTAGGCAAACACCTACAGCTACAGCATGAGTAATCCTAGTCCTTCTAATATAAAAACACAGTTAAAGATTCCAAACAAACTTAAACGAGCTAGAAATCCCTTCAGAAGTTGATTTTAAGGCAAAACACTCTTAAGATCAACAACTGTGAGTTGAAAGTGAAATAACCGGTAAATGCTCAAATAATTTAAGGAAACAGCAGTGGTTGCAGCTTTCTTATGTGTTTCCAAACTTACATAGTCCAGGCCAACACCTACTGCCACAAAATGGAATATCACTGTCTTCTTAATGTAAAAACACAAAAAGATTGTTTGAGTGTATGCTACCACAAAGCAACCTTAATAAATGGCTAGACAAGGCAGTTTCAAATCAATCAGACAGCAGCAAGACTGTTTGATCAAGTTTAGTTAAATGCACAAATAAAACAAGAAGCAGCATTTGATCACTTAAATAGCTCCTGGAAGTGTGACTTTTAAATACCAGTACTTAGCTTTTGCCTGGATGGCACGTGATTCAAGGAAATTACTTCAGACACACAGGTGAGGATGCCAAGCACTGCTGAGCTCTTTGGAAATCAGACAATAGCTGCATAAAAGTGTCAAATTTATATAAGTACTTAAAACGCAGAACAGGCATCTGAGACCCTGCCCAGTAAAACAACTACATTTACAATTTTCTTACGTTTTCCCAACTCAGGTAGACCAGGCCACCACCTACTGCCACTATATGGATTATCCCAGTCTTCTTAATGTAAAAACACAAGATAATTGCTCGAGAGTGTAAGCTACTACAAAACAACTTTAACAAATTGGCTAGATAAGGCAATTTCAAGTCAATCAAACAACAAGACAGTCTGAGCCAATGCAATAAATTCAGTTTTAAATGCAGATAAATACAAAAATAAAACAAGACATCACTGATCAGTTAAATAGCTTCTAGAAGTGTGATCAAGGTTACTTCTTGGTGATGGCAAAATACTACTGTGTCTTTCCTGCCTCTAATGCATGTATGAGAAGTTCTATGCAGTCTCATTGCATGTCCCTGTGGGTGGTGTGCATTAGATCATTCACTTTACATGGGCCTCCACTAAGTTGTAGTTATATTTCTCTGGCTTAAGGGATCTTAAGTCCTGTGTAACATCACACATTCTTGCATAGGACAAGCAGCTTACTGTTAGCTTGTTTTGTTCAGTTTGATGAATGTAGAGTCTGAATGCCTAACTAGAGAGTCAAAAAGGACTAAAACATTTCCTTGTATGGAAGCAGACTTAATGGACCTTACTTTACCTTGGCCTGCTTTCCTGATGAGTCTTGTGAGAGCTATGTTTGTTTGTAGTATGCGTGAGAGAAGGAGTAGGTGATGTCTTGTATCCCGGTGGCTGGGATCTTTTAGAGTGAGTTCTAACTTGCTTTGACAAATGTCTCTTTCAACATCATCATTAAGTTAGGCTTTCAATTATACTGGCTCATCTATTTTCTTACAAATCTAGCAGAGATCACCTGTAAGAAACAGAATCTCATGAAAATTCCTGGAGTCTTACTGAATAGTTCTGGTTTTCCAGTCATATGATTTTTCTATAAAGTAACTGTATCTTTCCATGTTGTTTTAAGTGGTATTATTAAAGGATGCAGAAGGCACTGTTTTATTCAGCACTGAGCAAGAGCAGTGGGGTATAAATTGGTACAATAATCTCCCCAGTGTGACTTCATTTGATCTTGCAAATTATACGGGTTACAGGTATGCATGTGAATACTAGGCTAACTAGCATGAAGGGCCATCTTAAGCCTAGTTGTATCATTAAGTATCAGGTTAGAATCAAACCCTGTACCTTGTATCTATGAGGCAAAGATTTTAAACATTATGCCACATCTACCAATCTGCCTTAGGTACACACTAGTCAAAATTAAAAATTACAGATCTTTAATGATGGTGTCACTGTTTTCTACTATTGCCTCTATATCTTTGATTACCAAATAACTGGCCAAATTATTATACAATAAAATAATTATTCATATTTAAAAACATGCATGCTAATTGGACAGTCCAATCAGTGCACCCCTTGTAAACTGAACACATATCAGCAGAAAGAAATCTGGCCTCTGAGTGGCTGGTCTTTCTTTTGGAATATGAACTGTAACACTATGAAGAGCGCGTTAAATATGAGAAACATCAGGAATGTTGTACAACATTCTTACTGGCAATATAGTCATTCCTTTCAAATGTAAACAAACAGTTTAGCAGAATGTGCCTAATTTTCCTTGGATATTTGCCATGTCCCCTATGAACTGTTTTTCTTTTTCTAGTAAATCAGGTGAGTTGTGATTTCTGTCATTCTGCCATAGAGAAGACTGACATTCATATTCCCTACTGGAGGAAGTATGTTAACTTACTATTTCTGCTCTGCAAACTTAAAAAAAACTTTCATAAAGCAGTAAACTGTTCCATGGAGCATAATATTACAATATATTTAAAAAACTCACTGTACCAGGAACACCTCTACTATCAGTTCCACAGCATATTTCAAACTGAGATGTCATTCATCATTTAGTGACTTCAGTCCTCAATGATTAGCTAGGAAAACACATCTTTTATGAACAGACCAAAAAATCTGACAAACACTCCTGGACATTCTGCAAAAAAATCTACATTATGGGAGGTGTGGCAGAAACAGCAAATTACTGTACAGATTTTCACACGTTCAGACAGAGCATGCTCAATACATATTCTGGATTCTCTAGACTACTAAGAGCATAGCGGAAGAAGTAATTTTATACAATGACATTATTTAGAAAAGATAAGACTATTTTCTTAGATAATGTCATTGTATAATATCAATAATCCACTATTATGTGTAGGCAATACAGGATTTACCCACATTTGGCTTTGTTTAATCACTCAGGCTTTGCCCTCATGATCAAACCACTCCAACCACAGGTAAATCCTGCATTACCCACATCCAGCCATGGAATATTGCTAAAATAGCACCATAATTAAAATTGTATGACTTTGTTGCCAAGTTTCATGATACAACATTTACTGACAATTAAAGTTAGGTCATTACTGAAGTAGTGGGTCTCTAAACTATCTTGGGGGATGTGTTGTGACTTACAGAATATCTTTTCAGATGTAAATGAAAATCTAGCAACTTCAAAAAAATTAAAGCCTGAATGTCAAATAAAGTGAATGTTGAAATTCACTTTAAAACTGCTAAAGTATTTTTGCAGGGGGTTTCACCCAGTGTGCCAACTGACAAAGGGGTTATTATGTTTGCCACATTCTTTCTGCTTATATATAGTAACTCACAGCTCTCTGCACCTCAGTATGAGGGAAAAAATGTGAAGTATTTCAGTCTTGTATTTAGCACGTTCCCTGTTCACATATGCAGACTCATTCTTCCACGGAGTACCATGTCACTCTTTCCCAATTCAACACCAGCCTGAAGACCTGAATATTTTATATTCTGACATCATATGTTTTCTAGTTCTGCATTCATTACAATTTGACAGACTGCAAATATATACATTAATGTTTGCCAATGACACAGACAGACAACACCTCAAAACTGTTGCTTACTCTATTGTCTGTTTACGAACTAAAAGTTTTTAGCTGCCCCTAAAAGTGGATTGTTGAAGCATTTGTAATGCTCAGACTAACATTGTAAACTGCACATTAAAGCTCATATATAAGACACAGCTGTTCATATAAACTGAAAATCCAAACATCTATAAAACATCATTAGAAACTAAATAGGACATGGCGGTATTGGGGTTACACTTGGTGAGATCATATCTATCAACATCTTGGCACAAGAATTCTGGACAAATCCAAAAATATTGGGTGGACAAAAGACCCAATATTAGGGGCAGATCTTAAATGCTGCTGTTATAAATTTAGAATGTTGTTAGATTAACAAGGTTTGCATTAGCATACATTCTCTGAAGGATATTAAGTCTGAAACTCAAAAGTCTGTCATCATTTAGTGACTTCAGTATTTGTTTATTTTGTTGATTAGTGTTGTCTGACTGGGCTATGCTAGCTTCTTTTTGGCAGAGACCTGAAGAGAAAAGCTTCAGTTACAAAGCATGAAGTACTCAATAATTTGCCAGAAAAAGATAATAAATAAAACACAAATTTTATGAAGAACAGGTCAAAAAACATGAGACAAAATCAGCTCCCAGGCTACACCCGACTTCCTACATTTTCCAAAAAGTATTCCTAGTCAGTTGTCATTATTTTATCCACCTTTCTGCAAACAATGTTCAATTTTAAAAGTCGAAAAAAAAAAAAAATTAGCCAAAGTCAATGACATCCAAAAAATGAAGGGATTCCTGAGAGATAGGACAGCCCCTGCACACTCACCTTTCAACCATCCTTTAAACCACTGGCAACTTAACACTAGATGGAACATTTAACAACTTCCCAGTTCCTGCTCTCACCCTTCACAAATTCCCTCCTTATTCTTCAGTCAGTCCACTCCATCACCATTCTCCCAAAATTTTCTCACTACTCTCTCCTTCCCAGTTGTACTTTCTTTTTTTTAATATTATTTTACATAATGTAAACACACACTGCTTTGAATACTTATTGCTTAATGATTAGTTGTATTATCGACAATTTGATATTATGGTACATCTTCAGCTTTATTACTACTCCTAAGTGCTAAGGCACTAATACTTGTGTTTATCAATGTTCAATATTGCTCTTTTTATCTTCATTTTCATACCTCTCAACTGTCCAGATTTTCACAGAATGTCCACATTTTTGCCTCATATTTGTGGTCTATTCCTCATAAAATTTGTGTTTTTTTCTGACAAATCAGTGGGACAATCTGAGAATTAAAGTCACTAAATATTGACATACATTTGAGTTTCAGACTTCATATCCTTCAGAAAATGTATGTTATCACATACCCTGTTTCTCTATCAACTTCCTAAGTTTATAAGAACAATATTTAAAATCTGTCCCATTTTGTCAGGTTTGTTCAGATTTCTTACACTAAGAGGTTGAGAGCTATGAGGTATCACTCTCCTGGATTGAGCTAACTCAACGCTCTACTCCATCACCCATACCTTTCAACTGTTCCTGATTTTTAGGGATATCTTTAATTTTGAATCAAATTTTAGTTCTGTCCCTTCTAAAACTGGTGACTTTGGAAAAAAAGGTTGATGAAGTACACGTAATAAGTAATGACAACAGAGCTACACCTTTTACTATAGAAAATGTGTATTAATTCACATTATCTTATTTTCTCAACGTTTCAATTTATCAGTGCTTTCGAGTCTGACCCTTAAATGGTAAATACATCACATCTGCAGGCATTAGGCGGGGTGCCGATGAAGCCAGCAAAAATACACAGCTCCTCTGCTGCATTTCACCACCCTAAATGTAGGAACACCAAACCGAGCACACCCAAAGATTCACCTCAAACACACCTGTCTACGGAATAGAGTTATCTCCATAAATGAGTGCGATAATAACTTGCGGATTGGTCACGTATGTCGGGTACTACAACTCCCACAATGCAACTGGAATAGGGAAACAGGCGCTCATTCTTCAGTTGTTTTGGGTGATAAAGGAGTGTAAATTATTACGTCCAACGAAGGGTATTAAAGTAAGCTTAAGCATTTGTTGAGGAGGTTATGGGTTTAGAATGCTAGTTGTGTGTTAGAACATTAGTCTGTTTTGCACTTCGTGTAGTGACCGAGTTCCTACTATGACAGCGATATAATGAAGAACTGAAGTTGCCGCCCTTGGTTCTTCTGTTGTCTTTCTGTAGAAAAAGTATTTTGAGAAAGTTATTGATAGCTGTATTGCGTAGACTTGTATTGTTCTGGTAGATCTTGATAGCAAATGTTCGGTTTGCGAAAGGCTGAGTTGTAGTTAGGAGGTTGATTAAAACGAGTAATAAACGGTTGGACACGAGGTGTGATCAAGTTTAGCAGCCCAGTCTTCAGGTGTCCTTAAACATCTTAATATCTTGCGATGCACGTACCTCTTAATTGTCCCTCGTATTTTACTGCTGTCCGTCTTAATTCCACCTAAAACTGGTACGTTTTAGAGAAATCGTGGTGAATTACACTTAATAAATAATGACAATCGGAGTTTTAGAACTATTTTACTTTTGAAAGTATATATATATATTCACGTTCTCTTATTCTGCCAGTGTTGTAAGTTAATAGTAAAATTCTTCGATTACTTCTGGATTTGTTCCCGATTCGTTGAGCTATGACTGCAATTTCTTCTACATACTCCACTAATGTACGCTGTTGGATTTTGAGTTTTCAAAATTGATAGGTGCAAGAACAGGACTTGAGTAGTTCCTTTTACTTTGTATTGATGTTTTTGTGCATTCTGAACAAACGTAACCTGGAGATTTTGCTTTTGCTCTTGTTTGTTTTTATAGGTTTTCATTTTATATAGGATTATGCGGCTAGCCACCTGGCGTTTTGAACCTTGGGTGTAGATGATTGTCACTGTTGAAGTGACACCCCGACCTCGTGTACAAAACTGGGGAAAAGGGTTGTGGATGAATGTGTCTGGAACCTTCCAACTGTCTAGTTTTGCTTCAGTGATATATTTTGGTGCAGTATAACTATAACCGTGAAAAGGCAACGCGTAGTGTGCGGTGATTAGCAGTGCTTCATCATATCACGTTCCACCCCTATCCCCAAAACGAGTCGTGAGGTGAGTTTGGGATCCTAGGTGTGCGTGCTGTAGCTCTCAACGTCTTTGCATCAGACTCTGGGACAACTCCAGAAATAATTGGGGTTAGTTAGGACACATTTAAAAAAATTAGTGCTATTAAACCAAAGACTGTAATGATAACTAAAATGTATGTGTATAGTAACATCTTTTGTATATTTACCTATTACTATTTGGGTTATGCTTATGATGGTTACTGTACTTTATATTACCAACAGATGTTTGACTGTTGCAACCTTTTGTTTATTGTATCTGTCTTGGAGCTTATCTCCCACTTTTGTTTATTGTATCTGTCTTGGAGCTTATCTCCCATTTATTTTTGTATCTATCTTGGATCTTTTCTCCCCTGGCCTCTACTGAAAATGGACATGTATCCAGTTAGACTAGCCCGGTCAACAAATGTAAAATAAATAAATATTAACTTGAGGAGTTGGTGGAATAAGAGAGTGTGAATTATTTTGTGTACTCCACCAGACCTCCCAAAATTGCCATTTTCAGGAGGGATTGAGCGTGTTAGATCCCAAATCTGGGACATTTGATAGGTATGCACATGAATTTTGTAAACAACTTGGATGAATGCTTGGTATAATGGCAGTCACATATTATTTTTATTTATTTTTGCTGTGAATTGTATCGTTAAGGATGATGACTTATTTTGTAGAATCCTAGACCTTGTGGAGACACCCACACTGAGATGACCTGGATAGAGTGCACTGACTTGTCTGTTTCATCCCATAGGATGAAAGTTTACAGGTGTGAGATTGTATTAACTCTACCTGCTAAATACCTCAACCAAAAGTTTTAACCACAAAGAAGCTGGTCACATAGTTCTTAACCTTTTGCATCAGAATTAGGGTTACAGAAGAACATAACTAAGGAAGAAGGCCCCAAATTAGGGGAAGTTTGGTATTCTTAATTTAGGAAGAAATTGAGGGATGTTAAGTAACATGTATTTTCTGAAGTAAGAGAATGTTACCGTATTGTTAGCAATATTTACTAACTACAATCTTCCTTTTCTCAAAAAAAAAAATAAATCCATTTCCTGGCCTCCACTGTGAAAAAGGGCAATAGCTCAGCTGGGCACTCTTGTCAACAAATGGTAAATAAAATAAAATATTTAGGAGGAACAGAGTACAATTTTGAGCCAAAATGGGAGATGTCTGTAAACTTTAGGGGCATAAGAGATATTGTTAGAACAGTGCAAGAGAGATTTTTCAGAGGAAACCGTGCAGGCATGTAGCCTTGCTGCATTAGATAATGTATTAATTCATTTCGGACTACCTGCTTTATCCAGTTAAGGGTATTGGGTTACTGGAGCCCATCTTACCACTCGATAGAAACAAGGCAGCAAAAGTAATCTTGACTGCTGGGAGAATATCCCACTTCTCAATAAAACCAAGGCAGAGAAAGAAATCTTGAAAAGTGGGGTGCAGATAGAGAGAGCGAGAGACAGACAAATTCACCCAGGAAACACTAGGGCAGTAGCACATATGTATATATCTTCTTCCCGGTTAGGGGTCGCCACAGCGGATCATCTGTCCGCTCATGATTGGCAGTGGAGTTTTACAGTGTCGAGTTGCCAGCCCAACCTTCCACAGAAGACACACACACACACACACACACACACACACACACCTAGGGCCAATTTAGCGTGTCCAATTCACCTACTGCATGTCTTTAGGATGTCTGAGTAAACCCACGCGACCACAGGGAGGACATGCAGACTCCGCACAGAAGAACCCCAGCCGAGGATTGAACCAGAGAACCTCTTGCTGTGAGGTGGCAATGCTGTTTTGGAAATGAAATCCATATGAGTAATAACTGCTATTCAGAATAATGATTTTAATAAAGTAGAGACAAATGACAACTTCTTTTAATGTTTTATTTGCATTTTCAAGGCTGTAATGTTTACATAGTGGTAGGATATATTTGGTTTGTGGGCAGAAAGGGAACTCTCCATGCATTAACGGGAACTGCCGTCTGTCTTGTTTAATTGCTTTCCTAGTGGTACCCTGTAGCCAATGGAGAACACTGGAATGTGCACAAGTCAAAGTTTAAGAATACAGATAATTTTACAGTACCATAGTTCAATATTCTCCATCTTTGTGCTACATTAAATGTCCTTTTTCTTTATTATTATTAATAAAGCACAGTACATTTTGGGCAAACATGAACTACAAATGACAAATTTAAAATTGTTGGCCAAATATGCTG
Organism: Protopterus annectens; assembly: GCF_019279795.1. Taxonomy (NCBI): domain Eukaryota; kingdom Metazoa; phylum Chordata; order Ceratodontiformes; family Protopteridae; genus Protopterus; species Protopterus annectens. Next base: position 555,320,724 of record NC_056751.1, on the reverse strand, counting down.
TGCTGTTAATAGCGATACCCGTTATTAGTGGTACTGTATGAGCATCTCTCAACGTATTTACTCAGGAATTCTGAACACGTCCAAAAATAATTGGAGGGAGCTTAAAATTGTGGACAAATTGTAAATAATACTGTAACTTAAAAATTAAACGCACCCAATGGTTTGTATCGATATGCATTGTCTTAAAGTATTAAGAAACTGTTTATCTGTGGCATTATAGACTGCAATACTCGGCATTTTTATAATGGAGACATCAAAATATGAGGAATGTTATGTGTTCTTACTTTTCTTATTAAAGCACACTCTTTGTAAGAAGCACAATCTAAATTGCTATTCAAAGGTGCTATGCTTTTTTTAAGGTTAATTTTTTATTCTGCTACAAAAGTGTAATCTTTCGCAAAAATATAATTCTCTATTAAAGTGTAGAATGCAGCAGCAGTGAGCAGCTGTCAAACTATGCTATTGCTGTAACCTTCTAAGTAGCGCACACACTGCCACAATACGGTGTTCTCCATTATTGCCCCGATGCAAGATCTCTGCATGTGCCAAGTAGCATGCAAACATACTGCCACAGTACAGTGTTCTCCATTATTGCCCTGATGCAAGATCTCTGCATGTGCTTTATATTAAAGTACCATTTCCTGTCTGGCCTGACACACAACCTCTGTAGCAGCCTCAAAGAAAGAATGTATTGCCTATCCTCACAAATATTAATGCTACCCTAAAGCATAAACTTGACTCGTCCTATAACAAAATAGTTAAGTTTGCCACAAACTCTTCTAAAAAACATCAGTGCACAGCCCTATATATCTAAAATGGTCAAGAACTCCCCAACAACTTACTCCTAACTTGCTACATCTCAAGCAACATGTCTTATAAGCCAGAAAGCTGCCCCTTTCTAAAAACACATTACAACCATATAGCAACAATGAGGCACTACATTCTAATAACAAATCTTGGCTAAAAAAAAAAAAAGCTCTACAGGCAACTCACTGTACTCCCAGTATGTTACAAAACTGTGGAACTCCAATGTTTTAAACGTCTACAAAGATGTGTACATTGCACCTGGTGCTGCTGTTGCACTATGCCTGCTAATACCCATCCATATAAACTGTAAAGATGTACTACCTCTGTCAAAAGCCCATCTCTTCCCCTCTCACAAACTCTCGTGAAACGCCATGGAAGTTCTGTAAAACAACCACTATACTTATTTATTTTTCTCTCCAACCTTTGATATTTCTCTATTGTACTGTATCAGTATTTCTGATATTACAATCCAAAAGTA